>NC_046359.1:34809323-35116692 GCF_004027225.2 Strigops habroptila
CAAGTCCAGTGCAAGCCCAGAAAGATGATTAAAGTACTGGAGCATCTTTTCATGTAAGGAGAGGCTGAGAGAGTTGGAATTCTTCAGCCCAAAGAAGTGAAGGGTTGGCAATGTATATAAATACCTGATGGGAGGGAGTGAAGATAAGGGAGCCAGATTCCTCGCAGTAGTGCCCAGAGACAGAGCAGGAGACAATGGGCGCAAACTTATAAAAGCATGGAGTTTTGTCTGAACACAAGAAAACAATTTTTACCATGAGGGTAGTCAAACACTGGAACATGTTACCTGGAGGAGTTGTGGAGTCTTCTTCCTTAGAGATACTCAAATACCAACTGGACAGAGCCTTCATCAGTCTGCTCTAGCTCACCCTGCTTGAGCAGATGAGGTTGGAGTAGATGATCTCAAGAGGTGTCTTCCAACTTAACCAAGCCTGTGATTTAGGATTAAATGCCCATGTTAAACTTCCAGTAGTTACTAGAATGTAGTGGCCTTAAATCTTTTTCTTTCTCTTGGAAGGATGGTGCTGTCATACAGTAGTATTTTGAGAAGTATTTAAGATTTGACTAGGTCTGGATGATTGTTTGTATTTAGAAAGTATTTTTAAAGCTTTAAAATAAACCCAACCACCAAACCCATTTTTTTTAATGGCATGAATGTTTGGATGGGTTGCTATGCATTGACTGAATTGTGTAATAACAACATAGTTGTTAAACCTTGACTCATATGTGTGTGTTTAACTTCAAGTACATGGCTCAATACTGTGAGTTACAGTTTAAGTGTTGGCATATTTGAGGAGTTGAAGTTTTCCTTGTCATTAGGCTACTGTGTTGCTCTTGTAAAATGGGAGGCGCAGAGTCTTGTGTTGTTAGAGCAAAATTCCATTGATTTGATATATCCGGTATCAGAATTGTACTGGTTTTAAAAACACCAAAGAATGAGTGCAGAGATCCCACATCAGTGATGAGAGTCTTAGGAAGTTTTTCCAATATACTTACAAAGCAATAAGCTAAGCTCCTGCAGATTTGTATATGGGATATCAGTTAATAATCATTATATTGAGTGCCTGAGGCTTTATGTATTCTCTAAAGCTCTAAAACATGAGAATAGTGTAGCTCCTGTTTCAGAATGAGCATAGAAGCACCGCTGAGTAGAAGATACTCGTCTTGTGTAAGACTTGTGAGCATAATTTCAGAAGCTTACTATTCATGTCACAAAGCAACAGATGAAAATTTAACTTTTAACACCACACACAAAATTTAACTTTTAACAGCACATTTAACTTCCGTGGAACTACATTTTGTACTTTCTACTTGCACTTGGAATTAGTGATGATGCCCAGGTTTTTCTCTAGCAAATTGTTAAATTCTTTGTTCATCACCTTTATCGTTATGGAAAGTATAAGGGAAAAGCAGCAGAGGTGAGATTTCTGCCTGCCCCACATCTTCCTTAGAGCTGGTAGAATTTTGCGGGATTCTTGCCATCTATTTTAATTGCTTTTCCTGAAGATGGGAAAGACTTGAATAAATGAGGAGAAATAATTACAGAAAGTCCCTTTAAGTTGCTTTATCAAAATTGTAAAGAATCAAATTGGGGATATACATTTAGTGCATCTTCAATATTTTTTGTTGCTTGTCATTCATTGTACACTACTGCTAAGAGTCACTGCTTCAGATGTGGATATATGCTGCCTTCCTGGAAGCAGAGCTTGGAGCTCTAGGCAAAAGCTTTCAGATCCTATATATTATAGTAGGAAGTTATTCTAATTAGCCTGTCCACAGTGATGTTTGAAAGTAATGTCATAGCAGTGGGTGTTAAATGAGATTGCTTATAATTAGTTTGTTAGTTATAATTAGTTCAGTTCTTTTTTCTTTACCCCATTTGCCCTTCCAGTTGCTGTTCCTCAATTAAAACAACCTAAACTAAGCTCAAAAGAGTTTCCCACTTTTCTTTTTCCGGTCATTTTGATCATGTCTCTAAAGGAAGGGGCATTTCCTTTTGTCATAATACAGGAAAATGGAGAAGGATTCTGATCTCTTCAAAGCCTTTGCGCCTGATTCAGTGGCAAGCAGGTTTTATGTTTCATTAATAAATGAGAAATAAACCATATTTTTCTCCATCATTTCAATTAGAGAAGGTGACACTTCCATTGCATGTTGGCAATGTCAACAATATCTGGGATTGGACTGTGAGCCACTGGAAGCTTCTCAATCTTTGCCTTATCTATTAGTATAAAAAATTTACATTTAGTGGGAAAAGAAGATGGTAGGAAAAAAGGGAACGGGAAGCCTGGAACATTAGGGCCCTTAAATGAGATCCCAAGTTAACACAGTTGGTTTCATTTTTATAGGTCTGTGCTTTAATCCTTTATTCCTTTTGCATTTGTATCAGAGTGTTTTGCTTTTATAAGGGAATCCAGAGTATCTAAATGTTCTATGTTTGGTGATGGGACAGTGGATGAAGCTGATGCTATTTTGTCACGAGGCTTAGTGTATTTGGAGAGGTATAAATATGAAACATATTCAAGTAGGTTAAATACTGAATTGAGGCTGAGCCAGCTACTGTTTTCAGAACATTTAAGCATCTTGGGTAGGTTTCTTTAGTGACCATAATAATTTTTACAATAAGGTATTTTTTACGCTGGAATTAGGGTGAATCAGAAAGTAAAAACTCTTTTGTTCCTCTCTCTCCCTTTGTTTTCCTGTCATTGTCACTCCATAGTACCTGGTTATGGATTACTATGTTGGAGGAGACCTGCTTACGTTGCTCAGCAAGTTTGAGGACAGACTACCTGAAGACATGGCTCGGTTTTATTTGGCTGAAATGGTGATAGCTATTGATTCTGTTCATCAGTTGCATTATGTTCACAGGTAAGTAATTTGAGCCCCAAATTCCTGTTGGAGTTATGGGGTGTTACTTGATGGAGTGAATGTTAAAGAGTTTAAGCTAGTAAAAAGTATTTACTGTAATAATAAGCACAATAGAACTGACCTGCCTGCATCTTGTGGTTATTGAGAACTGTTGCTAACGTTGTACCATGTGGTCAAAGACATGAATGAGTATCCAAATGCATCTGATGAATCTCGCACATGGGCATGCTTCAAAGCTAATGATCCATAATTTATAAAAGTAAAACTGGAAACCTGTCTGTGAAATATGATCAACATTAAACAGGTTTATTGAAAGGTCAGATTCTGTGTCTTGATTTGTTCAGTCTATATGCAAGTTGAAAACAGACCCATGTGTGATCTGCATTGGGTTTTTTCCACCATTTTCTTTTGGGCTTAATGAAGTCATCTTTAAAATGAAGTGAGGGTGTTTTGCTAAGTGAATGGAAGTGCTTGAACTGTGGTACTTTACCTTGGTATCTAAAAAAATACATACATATTCTGTTCAAAGGAAAATATTAAGCCAATTGTGTCCAACTTTTTTGGAGGCCGCGATTGATTTTTCCACAAAACTAGTGTCACCTTTTCTCAATGTATCATTCTCTACTGAATTCCCTGGTAGTCTTGTGTGCAGAGGAAGAGATTACCTTACAAGAGGCAGAATTTTCACGTGCGCTCAATAGATGTACTTTGCTCTGACAGAAATCAGGAGGAAAACTCCCAGCTGTTTATGCTGAATCATGGTGTTGGCAGAATTAACTTGTTTCATATGTCCATCTATCACCCTTCATTAGCATCTGTACTGGCCATTTCTTCTTTTATTGTGCCTACTTGGCTGCTTCCCTCCAGAAAAGGGTTTTGGGGTTTTTCTGGTCCAGAAGGTGTGCTGTGATTTGTTTTGGTTTGTTACTGGGTTGTGTTTTGTTTCCTTTGAGATTGTGGTTTTTCATGAAAGAGCTGTTGGTACGAGTGCTTTAAGGTGGGGTGGTGCTGAGCTGCAAATTGCTCTTCTGGAATATTTTGAAGTGTTGCTGAAGAACTATGTCTACCTGCCCCAAAAGAGCTCTTTGTGATAATGCCTTGTGGAAAAACCCAAGCAGAGTGTTCTGCTTGAATTTCAAAGGTTTCAACTGTGTAATTTCTGAGAAACTCTTTGTTTGCTTAGGACCTGATGTGAAAGAGTTTTGTATTCAGTTTAATTAGAATCTAACTTTCAAAATGTGTTTGTGGGTAAGCTGGTGAGATGATATCGCCTGTTACCAGGTGGAGGGCACTTCAGGTACTACATAAACTGATGTATTTTACCCAGTGAGTCTGCATATGGGGTAGTAAGGCTTCCCAGAAGAACAGATGCCCACTTTTTCCTCCAAAGAGATCAAAACCTTTGTAATCCAACACTGCTAGTGTGTAATACGCAACAGATGTCATGTCTGCATCCTCAAATAGTTAATGTCCCCAAGAGGAAATAGGTGTTAGTGTAAAATTTTGGGTGAAAATGAAGTAACATTGCAGTTCAAAATAACATAATTATTATACTTGCATATTTATTACTATGAATGTAAAAAAGCCCCTTGCATTCCCAGGTCCTTTGTTGATTGATTTGTGGCTTTACCAGCGAGGTTCCCATGTTGATAAAGCTCTAAATGTCACTTTAGCATTTTATCATCAACAGTGCTGTAATACAATGCCTGTTTGTAAGGGGATGTTTTGCAAAGATTAAAGCTGTAAAGAGTGTATGTTAAATGGTCAGCCTTCGACATGAGACCCATTCCACTGTTAGTTTTACTAGCATGTTTGCAACTGGTACAGCAAAAGAAAGGAAAAGAAAACACATCATCTAAATGCCACTTATGCCCTTTTCCTGTAAGTTTAACTATGGTGGCCACATCCTTTCTGGGAGTGTGTTGCACACAGGGAAGGACACAGGAGAAGAGGGAAGATACTACTAAAAGGTGGATAATGTAACAGCTGTAGTAGTGATATTTCAGACGAATAGTCAATATGTGTCAGGATTTGATCAGAGTTGTAGCTAGTGAACTAGAAGCGCATGCTTTAGGCATGTTGTGTTCAAGGGGTTTTTTCTTACAAGGAGGTAGCAGATTGTGTGGTTTGGTTTCTTTTTAGTGCCCCAGTTCTTTCAGGATAGACTTTCACATCAACTGTACATAGTGTTGTACTTTGACAAGAATTTGCTTTTTCTCTGAATGTTTCTGTGCGTTATAAAATTGGTATTTCTATTCTGTGTCATTCCTCTCGCTCTTCTCTATCACTGATCACTTTTTTTTGTTGTCAGTCAGTTTTATTTGGGACTGATACTGATTGCAGTGGTAGTTCATGTGCAGACCATTCCCATGTCAAATGCAAGTCGCTTTAGGAAAGAAAAGTACATTGGCCAAGGTTGTGAAGCATCAAGTACAAGCAATCTCAGCATGACTTCAACGAAATTGCTTTGACTGTATTCCAGGTTTTGGAGTTCCAGATTTGAATGCCATTTCTGCACTAGCATTGTGGGGTTACAGGATGAATTTATAGTGGGAAGGAGATCAAATCTAGGGATTAGTAGAATTGTGCGGAGAAATTAATGATGTTTTCGAAGCTGTCTCCTGAACCTACTGAACTGAAGCAGGAGAAAAGTTGCTAGCTGAAAATAACGTCAGTACTACTGGGTTTAGGATAGTCTTATTTTTCCCCTGGTTTTAATCCACTTTTTTAGTTGAACTGTGATGTAATGTTTTGAGAGAACATCAGTCAGAACATAAAAATTTTCAATTCTAATCAGTTAATTTCTGTGAACAAACCATGTGTTTTATCTGATAATGAAATGATGGCTCAGAATGTTTATAAACCGGCATTTTCTTTAATGTGTGTTTTAGCTTTTGCTGTTGTTATAAATGCATCAGCACTGGCATTACCAAATTATATTGGCACCTCCAAGACTGGCTTTAGAAAGAGAACTTCATCTAAGTGAAATAGATGTGCAAGAGTTCACAATGAGGAAGAAAGTACAACTGTACATCTCACAAATGCATGACTTCCTTGGGAGTCCTGTAAAGCTTCCACTTACCCCTCCAGCTTAAATCTGTACTGATGAAGTGATGCTTGCTTGTAGGCCAAGGTTAAATATTGTCTTGTGCCAGTTGTCTGCGAACTGTAGCATCATACAGGGTAAGGCTTTACCTTTATTAGGAATTAACATCAATCTCTGTTTTGGTTTTATGGATTTGTAGCAACTTGGGTTTGGTTTAGTTTTTTTCTCCCCCCGACAAAAGCCTATACAGGCATTAACACTAATTTCAGTTTTAAGGTTGTGTTGTTACTTAATTCCTCATGGCATATGTAAGGATATTTGGATATAAGGATATTTGCGTGCATTATCAAATATCCTAGTGTGGGCTGGAGGAGAATTGTTAAAGGCTTAATCTGGGTACCTACACTTTATTATGTGTGTCGCCCTGCCTCAAACAGGTACAATTTGGTTTTCCTACACAGAGATTAACTCCTGAATTATTTTACTGGTGAGCCAGGTTTTTCCTCCATTTTATGTGAGGTGGAAATCGAGGTTTGAAATGCTTGGTTTTGTCTAAATCCTTTTAAGTAAAAAAAGACCTCAGCAGGTCTGGTTGCCATTGGAAGAAATGTCCCTTGAGACTGCAGAGGAAACACCGCCCCTGGGCTTGTACTGGCCTGGGCACAGTGAGTGTGCCAGGGGTAGCTTTGCGCATTGTGTCTGTGCTACTGCCTTTTGTGCTGGCTTCTGAGGCAGCCTGTGCGTTAGTAAGGGCGCAGCTAAGTCTGTCTCTGCCCTAAATTTAATTTGGGACATTCCAGCTTTTTGAATAGTGCAGAATTATAAGTGTTAATGTGCTTAAGTCATTTTCATCTTGACTTCCTTTATCTGTTTGTTCTGAGCAGGGCTGCAGAGTGCTTCAGTGCAGAGTGAATTTGCAGTGTTCAACATTTAGGCTCATGATCCTCCAGACCACTGCAAAAATATTCATTTAAAATAGGTTTCGTATATTGGCACACACCCACGTTAAACAGTTGTCTTTTTCTATTGAATGGTAAAACAATCCTCACTTACCTTCTTACTAAGAAAATATTTTGGAAGGACTATGAAACACCTATGTTAATTATTATTTTTGTTGGTTAAGTTTATGGGAGGATACTTCAGGCTACAGGGCAAGCTCTCAAGTTACCTATATTTCAGATGTTGTCTTTTGCATGTGAAAAGATAGGCATGCAAAGCAGAAACGCCTACTGCCATGAGGTATGCAAGATGACTGTTGGCTTGAACACTGTGCTTCTGGGTTTCTAGTTGCCGCTGTCTTTTAGTCTGAAGGGTGTTAGCATTCTAAACCACCAGATGTATTTTTTGCTTTCCCTTTTCTCTTTCCACTCTCTTCATCAACTTCTGAAATTGAAGTTGGGCTTCACTGGAACATTTGAGCTCTTAAAATGTAGAGCAGTGGAATTCTCTGTGGAAGTGACATCCTTTCTGAGAAATATTGAACATAAGGGAATAAATCTGTTAGAGGGATAAAAGAATTGTCTATTCCCTATCAAGCCAGCCTCTGCTTGTAACAAGAAGGTACTATTTGTCCTCAGTAAAAATCATCTTAGGGACAGCCCTGAAGTATTTACTGCAGTTAGCAGGCAGCTGAAATCCGGGGTTCTTTGTAGGATGCATTTCACTTTCAACTATAAGTTTCAGTGCCAGCATATCCATTTTTGACTTGCTGAATAAGTGGTTTTCTGTCTTCTGGGTGTATCCCATCTTTCCTGATCATTAATTTGCTTAAGTGGAAAATTTGGGGGTGGAAGGCCCATCTAGGGAGTTAGCTGCGCTGTGCGGTATGTCTGAGTTGAGTTGGCACAAGGATGAGCCAAGTGCTCTGGCCTTTGGTAAAGTGAACCGTAATTGTGGGTTTGAAAGAAAGCAACAACATACTTTAAATGTTTACCAAACTTTGCAACAGACATAATGTCGAACACACACAATGAGGATGTCCTCACAAAGTGCTGAGAGTGAAAGAAACAGGGCAGAAAAATAAGGAAAAATAACATCAGCTTATTTTGATAGTCTACTGAAAATGTATTGCTTTGACATGTTGCATGGTTTAGTTTTACATGGAAAACTGTGGGGCAGAAAGTTATTTTAGTGAGTATTTGGTAAGTTAGTGCTTCCTTACGAGGTATTCCTTTACAGAGGTAGGAGAGCTCCCTGAGCTCAGGTTCTGTGTTTCCTCTCCATTTTTCCAGTGAGGAGGGGCTGGAACAAAGGTCATCTTTCCAGACCCTGGGCTTTCATTTTGCCCTGTGAAGCCTGTATGTTAAAAATGCTGGCAGCTGCTCCCCTAGTACTCCCTCAGGGCTGCATCTGACCTGCAGTGAGGACTCTATGAGGTTAATGCTATTCGATTACAATTTGTTGTAGGATTTCCAAAGGAGCCTGTGATGACCTAGAAGTATTTTGAAATGAAAGACCTATATACTCTTGGAGTGCCAAGAGCTAGTAGATCACAGTGGCTGAGCTATCATGTAGAAGGCAGATGGTTTCTTTTTCTAGGCAGTATTGTGTCTAGTGGGATTGTTAATTTAAGTGGAAGCTGTGTAATGGGTGACTGAGCTACCATAGACCTATACTCTGTGTCATTCAAGCAGAAGGAATTCAGAAACTCTTAACTCCAGTGCCTTAAACCATAGCCTTGAGTAGTCCTTTCAGCAGAGGTGCTTTTAACAAATGTATCCTTCAGCCTTTTTTTCCCCATTGTTCCTCTCTCCCAAAGCCCCAGGCACCAAACATCTCTTCTGCCCCGCTGAAACAAAGGTTGGTGGGGCTGTGCGGTGAACTGAACGAGGACAACAGTCCAAGTTAGAAGTAACTTTACATTTTAACTAACCTGGGTCAATTCTCCAGTTCTGATTGAGAAGGAGAACAGAATTACAGAATGGTTTGGGTTGGAAGGAACCTGAAAGATCACCCAGTTCAACCCTCCTACCATGGGCAGGGACACTTTCCCCTAGAGCAGGTTGCTCCAAGCCCCTGTGTCCAACCTGGCCTTGAACACTGCCAGGGATGGGGCAGCCACAGCTTCTCTGGGTGCCCTGTGCCAGCGCCTCAGCACCCTCACAGGAAGGAATTTCTTCCTAATACCTAATCTCAGTCTCCCCTCTGTCACTTTAAAGCCATTCCCCCTTGTCCTGTCCCTACATTCCCTCGTAAAAAGCCCCTCTCCAGCTTTCTTGTAGGCCTCTTTTTGGAGGAAATAGATTTAACATGGTATTTCTACTAAAATCTGTGTTCATTCTGCCTGTTTTTTCCCTACATCCGTTAAGTGGTACCTGAGATACCTGGTTATTTATTCAACTATTATTTTAAAGAAAAAGGGACACCAGAAGCAGTTATAGATGGGGTAACTTAAATGTAGTTGGCCACAATACCCTCGGAAATAAACCCTTCGCCTTTCCTGTCTGATACCTACCTCCTAAGGAAGGAAATTCTTGATTCTTGTCAGTTGAGGAAGGCCAGCAAGACAAGGAGCACACCCCTCTGTTATTTCTGATGAGTCCCCTCCAGTCCTTCAGCTGGGATAATTACACCATTATTAGACAGAAGACTCTTAGGAAAAGGAGGAATGTGTAGATGGAGAATTATTTCTTTTCTATGTATATGATTGGTTTTTATGTTATGCTGGGTTTATCTTCTGGGTGCAGTTGCTTGAAAAGCAGATGGATGTGAGCACTCTCTCAGATGGTATATAATCCTGTTTAGGTAGGAACTGCATATGGTTGTCATGAAACAGAAGTACGTAAACCCTCCTAAAAGTGAAAATGAGAGAGGCAGACAAGAAATGAAGCTTGATTGGAAAGGGTCCTTTATAGCCTTGTGCCTTAATGGGAAAATTCTTAATGCCAAAAGTCTTATATAAAAACCCCTTGGTCTTGCCTTCCAAGTAATAATGTTTATAGCAAGACTCAGTGGATGCTAAATGCGATGGAACTTTCCAAGAGACACTGCTGCCTCTAGCAGAAAGGTTCATTTGGCTTCAGTGGTGTTTGCAGGAAAAAAGAAGACCATGTTAGAACTGTCATGGCTCTGAGATGGGATCTATTTAAGTGTCATAAGAACTTGGAGAAGTTTTCATAATTTAGTAGCTTACTCTGAAGAGAAACCATTCCCATTTGCAAGCTGTTTTTATGTGAGTCAGGCTATAATTTTACACTCATTCTTTTCTGATTATTTCAGACCTGGAAATATTTTCTCCTACCACTCTCTTTGATACCCAAAATCAACATGAGGAAAGTAGGACAAAAACATTTTCCCTGTTTCTGAGATTTTAGTCCTGGAAACTGTGGTTCTGAGAGTGTAACTAGCTCATTCTTTGGTAGCTGGGGATAAAGTTGGTAATTAACAGTTGCAGTGATTTTGTACTCCTTGATAAAGCTAGAATGGTGCAGGCAGAAATGAGGATGGCAGTTGTGTGATGGAGTTGTCATTATTCCCAGGTTTTTTGTTCTATTCAATGGAGACTGAACTGCCTCATGTTTAGTTGTCTGCAGGCTTTCCATTTCATTATCTCTTTGGGAACATGGTATTTATTTCATAACTACCTCCTTTCATAGTGTCTCAAATTCTCAGTTATTAATACCCTGTGTGTTCCTCAGGTTCCTCCTTAGAATGCCTTTATTTTATTAAAGATTATGGGCCCTTAGCTGCCTTCTTTTTATTTGAAATACAGTCAGCTTTATGTTGTTAGGTTAGATCAGCTCTACAGGACAAATTTGTTATCATCTTCTGCGTTTGAGTCTCCTGTAAATCTGTCATTGTATAAATAAGCAATAATAACTTGGCTTTATCATTTGATATTCCTGTGGTGTTAGTATAAAACTGTAACATTGAGATGCTTGAATACATTCTAATAAGTGTTTTAAACCGTTGCCTTTTATCTGGTTCCTTGCTAGAGCATTCTTCCCAGTGAGTATTTGGTGGATGTGGAGTGAGAATGTCTTTGCTATCTGAACTTTCAGATCTGACAAGTAGAAATTTGGCATTTGAATTTCTGAATTAAATTGCTGTTGCCCCAACCACTAAAAGTAGTACCTCCTTATTCTGCATAGTAAATGAAGATATCCTTGTAAGACATCTTAGTTATAATAAGATTTCAGTGCAAGAATCTGATTCTGGAAAGGGCAGTTAAGGAAGTATCACTCCAAATAACCTTGTCTGCATTAAAGCTGTTCTGGGGTAAGCATTTCCCTGTTACATTTCCAGAAGAGCTGTTTGTATTGTTAGAAGAGCCTGCCTCATGTTCCTTTTTAACGCCAGCAAAATATTACTAGTTTAACTTCTTTACATGAGAAAAAATAGGTCACTTAACATCCTGCAAATTAGAATACTGCTTACAAAGCAGATGCTTGCGTAAGGTCATGCTTGGTTCAGTTATGGAAGGCTTTGTGGTTGGGGTCAGGGAAGCAAGACCTTGTGAAGCTTTATCTGAAAAGTTGTATTAAAATCTTATTGACTCAGGTGCTGTGATGTTTATGCTGTTCAGTTTTTCTTTAGTAGCTATTGGGGGGCAGCCTTTAGCAATTCCTCGTGCAGCAGGAAGCGGTGATATTGCTGCCACTGTATCTCAGTCATTTTTAATCAGATACAGGGTGTAAAGTGCAGGAAAAGGGCATTAGAAAGGTACAAAAGAGAAAATTCTGGCCAGAAGAGAAGAAAATAAGAAGGGGAGGAAGGGCCAAAATCTGATCTGGTATAACGGTAGCAAAGTTCTGTCTTCCTCCTATAGGAAATTGAACTTTTAGCACAGAAAGGAATTTACTCTTTATGCAAGTTCAGCTCTTTCAGGGTTCTGCTTAAGTTTTAAGAGCTGAAAATTCAGGCCTTAAGTTCCTATCTGAGATTGAAAAAATTATTTATTTATTTTTAAGCAAACATTGTGCCTTATAGAATCATAGGATGGTTTGGGTTGGAAGGGACCTTAAAGATGATCTGGTTCCAACCCTCTGTCACAGGCAGGGACACCATGTGCTTAATGTTAATAGAAAAAAGTATGTTACATATGCAGCTTGAGTACAAAGACTTCTGTCTTTCCCTTATTCTTAGCAAGTGTAGTTGCAGTGTGTTTGAGCAGAAGCACTCTTTATTTTTTCTTACTGTTTTTAAAGTTCTGAGATGTTTTTCTACCAAGCTACTGCAGGTACTGCAGCTACTGGGGGGTATTTAGAGCAAATGCATTTCTTCCTTTATAGCCTCTGGCTACAGTTCCTCAGTCTGCTGGTGCCAGGAGTTTCAGGCAGATGTTACAGTGCTTATTATATCTGGATCGTGCTCGACAATATGGTTTGTTTGTTTTCTAACAACAATGAAAGCAAAAACCACCTATCAAACTGTTGATGTCTCATGTCTGTTATTACATGGTATAGTAGAACAACTGTAGACATACACTTCAAACTTGGTCTAACTTAATCCTGTGTGTTTCCTTGGCTTTTGGTTGGAATCAAGATTTTATCACAGATTGAACCTACCCAGACACATTCTGAATGGTTTGTGTGATAAGAGTCTTTAGGATACATTTTTATTCTTCATTTGTTTTGTAAGAATGAGTGCATTGTTTTCATATTCGTTCCTTCAAATTCTTATTTCATTCCTGTGATTTAAACATAAGGGCCAATCTGTTAAATAGATTTATTGTTTTATATGAAGAGTTGCTTAAAAAACCTATAGAATACTCCTGGTATGAAAGTGCGGTTTTGATCTCTAGTGCAGTGATCTTCTAGAAAAAGCATATTCTTACAGTCTTCCTCAGATGCCAGATATAGCACAGACTAATGCTAATTTTACATACAAATATTTTGGTATGCTGTGTTTATACAAGCACATTTCACTTTTAATGTGATTACTTGTATATGCTGCAGTATTTTTGCTTAGCAAAAGATATTACCAGAACTACTTCTATACTGAGTAATCTGGTACACCAGAAGCTTCCTGAAGTCTGCAGCTGCATGCTAAGTGTGTGAAGGGCTGTCATAGTGATTGAGAAGAGGTAACTTTACTACACATTGCCTTATGGACAGCACAGTGATAAGCAGAAGCCATGGGAGCTTTGCAAAAACAAGAGAAGCAAGAGCTCAAAATGGTCTGATAGTGATTCTTGACAAGTAAGTGGTGAATAGGGTCAGCCGGGCATCCCCTTGAGGTGGATGGGAGTTTCACACCCTGTGTCTGGCATCAGATAGCTGGTCATAACCTCATTATTGTATGAAGAAAGTGGAGTACAGGTGTACTGAAAAATAAACACAGTGTGTAATTTCATATAGTGGATATGTTTTCGTTTTTATACCGGAGTAATAGAGCTATGGAGTTTCAGTCCAGGTTAATTTTGTCTCTGACTTTGTAAGTGTAGTAACAGCCAAGCTACAGCTGAGAGTAAGTGGAATTTTTAGATTATGAATAGTTCTGGAAAGGCTCATAGGTTTTGGGACTGCAATAAATAAGGCAAGATAAGAAATGCACATACGCTTTATTTCAGAGACTGGTTTTGATCATGGGAAAGTATTGCAAAATAGAAAGAAGAATTGGAAAAGATAATATTTCTTTATTTACATGCGGGTCTAACTCTGAAGGGTTTAGTAGTGATGAAAAAGAACTAAATTTCTGTACCATAATGACTACTTGGTTTTGGTTTGTTTCGTACTGTTGGAGCTACAGTTACGTTTTGGCAGAGGTTGGGTAGCCGATTGAAGCCTCTTATGTATAAGTTAAAATTGTAGGGGTTTCTTTTACAGATCACAGTTTTTGAAGTAGTGTTTCATGCCAGGCTTGAGTATGGTTATTCTGAAAGCTGGCCTTCACTCTGAAGGTTGTCAGACAACTTTCAACTTTCAGGAACTGTAATGACAAGGACTAAATAATAGTCCAGATTACATTTTAGACAGAACTTGTGTTCTAGCTGCAATTTCTCTCTCTGCTAGAGTATTTCTGCCAGTGAAACCAAGAGCCATGCTTCCATCACACTGAGAGAGTACAGGTATAATAAAATTATTTGGTGTACTCAGTTCCTTCTCTGTCCTTTAGAGTTGATAACCTCTTAGTGTACAGGTGAAGTGTCTGCTATTACGTTCAGTAGGCAGGTATTTACATTTTACAGTTAAAATTTAATTCAGTTTCTGTTGTTACAGTCTTCAGTTTAGCCATTTCTGTAGGTCTGATATTCCAGTCTTCCCTGCTGTTACTGCTGTTTTCCAGCTTTTTGGTATCTACAGATTTTATTAACATGCATTTCTTCTTGTGCCAAGGTTAATAACTAAAATGTTAAATCAGTTTCAAAACTGACCCTGGAGGATTACCACTAATAATCTTCCTGTGATTTTATTTCCTCTTTCAGCACTACCCATTGTCGTCTCTCTTTTAGTCAGTTCCTTACCAACACCTTTACTAGTGCTGTCATTTGTTCCTTCAGTGGCACTCTTCTTCATGTGGAAAAACCTCCCCAAAAAACATTTTCATATGGGAATTTGTCTCAATTCCTAATACTGTGGCAAAAGTTACCTGATCCTGATGAATTGCATGTGAAGAGGAGTTCAGATTTTGCTCCGAGAGTGATTGCTTTTGAGGGCAAGATGCTTAGGAGAGTTGTGAATCCTGAAATGTAAAACATCATGATTCCCATTCAAATATTCTAAGTGGGATTAACTTAATCAGAAGGGTTCTGAGGATGTCTGGGCAAGAATGTCCTTCTCTAGAGACATTCAAATCCCACCCGGACAAGTTCCTGTATAACCTGCTCGAGGTGGCCCTGCCTTGGCAGAGGGTTGGACTAAATGACTAAAAGAGGTCCTTTCCAACCCTAATGATTTTGTGAAGAGATGCAGCATTTGTGTGCTGTGTTATCTGACTTCGAACTAGATCTTTGTATCCCTTCTCACAGATTTAAATCCAGTTAAGGAAAGTATAAATGGTGATGTCTGACCTTAACGTGCCAAAGATAAATTGCAGAATGTGTCATCAACAATTTGCCAGCTCCATTAGAAACGCAAAAGTGCAAAGAAGCTGCCCAGTTTCCCTGGGGAGATAGGAGTGCTGTTAGCCCATCTTGCTTGTTCTGTCATTTTCCTGCTTCTATGAATATACCAACACCCCAAATTTCTGTCCCATAATTTCAAAATGAGTTAGTAACTTCTATACTCTGCCAGTATCTGCATGAATGCAAACCAGCTTGCTGATTTCCCTACTTATCTTTTGAGTGTGTTGCCATAATTTTTCTATGTTGCTGCCTGCCAAAACTGTGCCTGTCTCAATGTATTTCTTCCTCCCAGTTTCCATGAACTGAATGTACCTATCGTACATTGTCTTGATGAAACTAACGTGAAACCTCCAACATGCTGAAACGTTTTGGAGGATATCATGTCAAACTCCTAGATTTTTCATTTTGAGTGTATGTCTTCCTGTTGCAGGTACTGATCTCTGTGGGTTAGAAAGTGGTATATAACATTTTGGCTGTGCTCGTGCAATTCAGGTCAATGAGCATGTTTTGTCTCTGTTACCACTACCCAATTCCCTAGTCCAGATCAGTGTAATTTAACATGTGTATTGAATATTATTAGCAGCATCAAAAATCTTCTAATACCTCTGTTTTAGAGAGAGGGATGAAATGATAGAGATGTTCTGAAAACTCAGGAAATTCCTGTTGCCGCATGAAAACAGAGTATCTTGAACTGGTATGAAGAAATTTCTGGTATCCTGTTAGAGATTTTGACACAATCCTGATGGAGTTCTTGGGTTCTGTAGCTGGTCTGCTTGAACCAAGTGCAGCAATTACTGAAAACCAAAGGTACATGTAAAGTAAAAATGCAGCTCGTGTGTGAAATAGTTGATACATGCATGCTTGTGTGGGATTCATACTGCAGGCTTCTGCATCATTTGTATTTTATAGTCATGAGAATTCTTGGCTGAAAGTGTCTGATGGTGTGATCCTAGTCTGTACAACACTCAAATAGTGTCAGTAATAGTCTTACTGAGATTTGTAATTACATTTGCATAATATATTAAGCAGAAAAACTCTGAATACGTTATATGCTACTTCACTGGAGGTCAGAGCTAGTCCATTCAATTGGCTTTATTAGGGAGCTTGAAAGGTGACCATAGGCAGATAACAGGAAACTAGAAAAGTGGGTCTAGCTAAGAAGAAGACAAGTTATAAAAAGCACATCTTGAAGCAGATAACTGAATTACTTGCCCAGTCTGGTCTTGCAGGCCAACTGGTTCACTTGGTGCCAGAGCAGAGGATTTCATGTCAATACAACGTTTGAGTTGAATTTAACCTCAGCAGATGCGAGTTTCAGGAGAGTGGCAGAAGCTTTTTTGTGACCTTTTAATCTAATTGATCTTTTTGAACCATGATTTTGTATCAGTATGTATTTCTGACATTCAAATCCCAAACCTGACGTTTTGTTTGACTTGTTATATTAAAGAAATGTCAGGCAGCGCTGTCCCACTGTTCCATAGTCTGTACACTCCTCAGCTCCAGATCTATTAGAGGAAAGAAAATAATTTCTATTGACATTTTAAGGGATGTTTTTATTTATTAAAGGAACTGAGTATTGAGTTGTCTATTTATCAGCTGGGCAGGGTGCTGGGCCATCATCTCTATACTGTGCTTTTGTGAAGAAAGGTTGGACCCAATGATCCTTGAGGTCTCTTCCAACCTGGGATTCTGTGATTCTATGTTCTACTTAGATCTCAAATTGAGTACTAAAAATTTAATATTTAAACTGTGTCCAGGGTTTTCTGATGTTTCAAAGCAGAGCAGGCATTTTTCTTTGAATCTGTGAATAAAACTAGTGTAAGGCATGTAGGTAACTTTGCTTCCTTATGAAGCCTTGTTTTCTCAGAATACTTTGGTGATGGTGTTAATAATGTCAAGAACTGTGGAAAACTTTTCCATTTGTTAAACTAAACACCTCGCTGGAAGCTGTTTGGCTCCTGGTTGGAGCTGAGGCACAGGCACCTATTAGGAATGATCTTCAATTCTGCACTCTGAGTAAAATAGAGTAAAATTTGTACTGTTTTTAACTCTGACTTCTCCTGAAGCAGATCAGGTAAAGCATATGTCCAAAGAAAGTTTTTTGTTAGCTCTGCTTATATATGATGTTAATAAAGAATTTATAGATGTAGCTGGTCAGCTCGCTAGCTTAAGTTCCAAACTGCTGTTCCCTACTCTAAAAAACTGTCTCTTCAATTTGGTTTCCTGAGAGAGAAAAATGGTGCTTGAGTCTTACCTCCACAATAATGATTGATACAGACATTAATCGAGTCACATAAGTTTGAATATTAGTCAACTCTGTAAAAACAAGTGTCAAAACTAGCTAAAACCACTCCTTATGTGAGTTCCAAAATGCACCTCCTATAACATTACAAGGACTTACTGTCAGCCTCTCTGTTAGCCATTAGGTGCAGAGTAGACAACTAATTCGACTTAAACAGGCAAGCAACAATGAGATTAACCGTAGGTTAAGTGACTGAAAATAGCAACTTTGATCCTCCAAGTGAGCAGCTATTTAAATGGAGGAGGATTCTAGATAGAAAACAAGCACAAGAGCAAGGGACACGAGAAGGGGAGGAAGACATGAGTGACTTCTGAGGGCTGGGGTTTTTCTGGTACTTTTGAATATTCCTAAATAACTGTTTGAAGATAGTATTCTCTGACTTTCTTTTAAAAATGTGATTTCAACCCCAGCTTTCATTCAGTAGCTGCAGTTCTTTAGTGGAATCTGTCTTTAATACAACACTTGCGATTTTGGCATATGAAATCCATCATATCTTAATCTCCAATAAAAAAAAACGGGCAGTGCTATGAAGTGCGTAGTTTCCTACTGTACGTTTTCTCATTGTAACTTCTCACTGTGAATTCTGTATTCTGTCATAGGATCTAAAAATGACAATGCTTGAATCACCTTCCATAGTTTTCACTGGGATGCAGGCTTCTGGTTCACCGAGGTGCTTCAGGAGACTTGACTCCTACCTGATGCACATCCTGACTCTTGCTACCTACCCCTTCAGCTGCATGCACAGGTCGCTGCTTCTCGGCATTTTACAGGCTCAGAATTCTCTCTGACAGGCTTCTTCCTTCTGAAGTTACTGACTTCTGTGTGAACCCTGAATGTGAGAAAGCACAATAGAAAAAATATTAGTAAAATGAGATGTTACTGAAATAATCAACAGCCAGGCTAGGAATTTGAAGCACGTCCTCACATGGGTCACATCCTTCTGTTCAGTGTTTTCTGCCCTTTCCATTCTGCTTCTATGTGTTTGTGCTGCACAGCAAAGAAAGGTCAAGGAGCTGGTCTTCCTGAGGAGAAAAAAAATCCCCAGACTGTATCCCATCTTGCTTGGAATCCCATGGTCAGATGAAAGATTGTAGCCTTAGTCTCTTAGAAAAGTCTCACCCATATCCTCTGCAGCCTGCAAAGTAGGCAGGGTAGAAGAACAACCCCCGAGTGTAAGGAGTTAAAATCCACCTTATGTAGGCCAAAAATCTGCTACTTTGAATGTAATTTTAGTGTCAGAAAGGAAAGCACCCCACTGTCTCAAAATAGCAAGAGAAAGGGGGGGAAAAGATCAAGAAGCAGTAAAACTGTTTTTCAGATGGGCACAGGAACTTCTGGGGAGTCTTCTAACCTACCTTGCAGTCCCCTGACATAGTCAGAAACAACCCTGTATGATTTCACATTGAAGTAAGTTAACACAGCTGAAAATGTATTGCCAAATAGTAATGTAGAATGTGTCTTGCTTTACCTGTCAGGGTAGGAGTCCTGGCTCAGAAGACTCATTACCAGCTTCTCTCACATTCAGGTTGGGTGAAGGCTGGTTGCACGGATAAGACCGACATGCCATGCACAGCTGCTGCAGTACATTAGGGCTTTCAGCAGGCAAGTGCTGCCTTCCGCGTCAGGACTCTGAACCTGAGCAACTAGGCACGATGTTCACTTTCACCCTTGAAAGATTTTGGAGTCCTCAGTGGTATAGTAAAATGTTTCTTCACTTGTGAGTTTAGAGCTGTTGATGTCTGTCTTCAGCTTCTTCCACTGGTGGGTTCTCCCACCCTGTGTTCTCTCTGTGTGGTGGACTTGGTTGAGAGTTTCGTGAGAGGGTTGTGGTATGATTCCTCATTTGACTATGGAATAGCACACAGGAAATTGGACAGTCCTCTGCTGCTTCTTTCTTTTCAGTGTAAAGCCTTCAAGTGTACGCTTCTATCAGGCACACATTCATTTTCTTGCTGCCTCCAGCAAGGCTTTGATTCCGCCTCTGTCACCATCGTTCAGGTTGGTGGTTGACATGGAGTGAATAATAACCTGAAATAACCTAAGTTTCCAGATAAATGCAATTTAGATGAGCTTTCACACATGCTCTTACTTTCTTTTCCTCTGCACCTAAAAATCAGTCACTTTGCATTTTTTGTATTTAATGCTGTTATCTTCTGCTGTATTTTAGCAGCCTGTAAATAGTATACTTTCAACACAGTTATTCAGGAGTTATTGCAGGTAATCAAAAGGTAATAAATACAATTGCCATATTTGCAATACAGGCAAGAATATGATCAAGCTGGGGGGAAGCAAAAGAGATTATCTTGAATTTAGTTTTATTATTTCAGGAGTAGTAGGTTCTTTGCACACCATTGTTCTACTTTTTACTTACTAACTAAGAAGGAATCTTCTTTCCTATTGGCTTTTAACCTATATACTGTTAATTTAGGGCACGGTTAAGTAGAAGACGTGTGGAAAAGCCATGCTTTTGTCTGTTGTTCTTCAGTAGCCTCCCCCCACCTTTTTCTGGAGGGGGGTCAATATTCTTAGCATGGCCTTCCATTAAAAAAAGAGGAATCACAAGTATCTGAGTAACTACCGACTAACCTTTATTGGATGAAGGGGGAAAAGCATCTCTGCAGCACATTAAAATGGCTCTATAGCAGTGTTGTTTTCTGAAACATTCTTCTTCCTGCTGGGCAGTCTTTCAAAAAGTATGTGAAAGCTAAAGCCATACTAGCCTGGGGGAAGAACAGTAAAATATATAGGATGTAACAGTGCTTCTTCACGTGTTGCAAGAGCTATGGCAAGTATTTGATGTATATATTTGTTCTCTTGGGATGGCATTGTTTTTCTTCTCATTGTAAACCATGCATTTTATTAGCCTCCAGGGTTTACTTGCAGCTTTGTATCTTATCTTTGTTCTGTTTTCCACGTAATACAGGAACAAGAAACAATTTATTTAATTTTTTGTAATGCGCTCTCTGTTTCTTCATATTTTATGTGTCTTTAAAGTATGTTCTACATTCTTCTGTAGGGTTCCCTCCCCCTCCCCCCATATATTTTTATTGCTCTGCGGTGATTTTTGTTGCTGATCAAGTACTGGATGGGAGAGGGGATAAGATCAACATCGTATTAAGACTGTATATCCTTCCTTTGGCAAAATGAAAAGAATCTATCAGAACTCGTATCTGCACAGACCTCCCTTTCCCTCATCTCCCATAATTCTTGGTGAATTTATATCTGTGTATTTATTCCTGGAGGAAGACAGAAAATGGCTAGGGAAGAGTTGCTGTGGGATGCAGTATGGACCCAGCAGGTTAGTTTGGTTTTTTCATCAGTGCCAGAAATTTTGTAGTGATTTGCAACTAACAGCTTGCTTCAGCTCAGGGCACATACAAATATCCCTGATAATTAAAACCCACCACATATGTGTTTCTTACACAGATATACATACAAACACATATGTAAGGATATATATTAAAACTTGTTAAATTGTCCAGACAGCTTCTGAGTGAACGTGCTTCTGTGAATTGCTTTCTTACTATCATCAGTGCATTAAAAAAACCTCAAAGATGAGAAGTGTTTTCTTGACTGTCATTGTCAAAACCAGCGAAGTCCTCAGTTTGTTTTCTAATTTACTCTCAGAATTACTCAGTGCAATTGCTGTTTCAGAGACTATATAGTTGTACTGAAATGCAGAGAGCAGAGGCTCCATATCTAAAATGAGAATCAAAAGGAGAGAAAACATTTATCTGCCCGGAAATATGTGTTAAGATTTTCTAGCATAGGTAGTAATTTGCAGTACAGCAGCTGGGCATATTCCAGATTCCTCGTTAGCCTCTTCTTTCAGGATTTCTTTGACAGATGGCACTCACAGATGGACATAACATTCTTAAGGAGCTTACTCTTTCTACTCCTTTACCCACCAGTAATTCATGATACTATTAGAAATCTAAAAGCTTTGACATGAATTAGCCTTACTTAGCAGACTTTAATTTTTTAATCTTTCCAATGGGCTGCAGGTACTGGTTGTGGAGTTCTTAATCTGTTTACTTGAGTTCTTAGAAGCCAAAATGGAATTCCAGTAAAGTTAACACGGCAAATAGAGAGTCTGATTTTGTAGGTTTGTTTTGCCTTTTTTTAATTGTGATGATAATACTTTTATTCCTATCTTTTGGAGGAAAAGTGTGGAATGATACAAAAGACTACAGTTTAGCAACCCAGAAACAGCGCTGTCAACTGAAGTTCAGGGAGTTCAAACAAGCTGCTTGGCATTCCATTGCAATTATACTGACATCTTAAGTGAATAAACCTAATGCTTAAAGTTGGGTGGTCAATGAAACTTGTGTCTACCACCATCAGCATAAACTAGTTTGGTTTTTAGTAAATATTTTAAAGTATCATCTAATAAACTGCTACAAAAAAGAGCAAACTGTGTTTAAGATGTTTGAATGCACTTCTGTGGTAGTTACTTCTCTGCCACATACTTAGTGTTGTTTCTCAATATTCATGCAACTTTGGACTTGAACTTGAAGGCCATTATTCTCTCAAGTGTTGACTCAAATGGCCGTTTTCTCTGATGAATGTTGTTGGTGTGGAGTTTCTGTTGAGGAATGTGAAACTATAAGCAGAATGATCAGATCCAAAAAAAGCATTGTGACAGCTGGGCAGGTTAGAGAGGCAAAAATAGTGAGTGCCCTCAGCCAGGTCCTCCACTGCACAGCTTTGTAGCTTGTTAGAAAACCAGAAGAACACCAGCTGGACATG
Source organism: Strigops habroptila (assembly GCF_004027225.2). NCBI lineage: Eukaryota > Metazoa > Chordata > Aves > Psittaciformes > Psittacidae > Strigops > Strigops habroptila. Next base: position 34,831,292 of record NC_046359.1, read on the forward strand.
GAGAAATGAACTCAGGTTTTCTGTTTTGTTTTCTAAATGCTGTGTAAATTAAAGGTTCTCAGCTCTCTTCCTTCACAAATAGTACATAGCCCACTGTGGCAAAACTTCTGGTTCACAGCCCATTTTCAACTGTTTTTGTTGTTCAGGGTCCCTCTGGTGTAGGCTGCTTGCGTATGGGAGCAGTCCACTCCCTGACATCTCTTTTTAACCAGAGGCTCTTTCATTTCAAGTTACTGTATTTTCAGTGCAGGCACAGTTAATTAGTGACATAAAGGTAGAATTTAAACACCTATTTTGTACTCTTCTGCCTGCAAGTAGTTGGGTTCAGAAGAACCATCTATAAGAAACAGTCCTGACAAAAATCCTTTGTTTCTCTGTTTATTGATACACTCTGTTCTAGTGCCTGAGCATTCCTGAGAATATCATTTGGTAATAATAAAAAAGCATGCATATAGCTGCTGCAAATTTACTAACAATTTAGCTAAGGAAAACACAGGGAGAAAAGTAATCCATGCACCGGAATATGAAGTTCAGATAAGCAGTCCAGACCAGGACAGTGCCTAGTTTGCATCTTCAGCAAATTCTGTATATATTTTAACACTTAAAAGTCTTTCTATAAACGTTGCTGCTGGTTTAAAAAAAAATAATAAAATAGTTTTTAAAGAAATTCTTTACTTCCTTTGCTTGTTAAATTCAAAATTGTTGTACGGAGAGTCTCAGTATGGTTAACTAGGGAGTCAGGGTGAGGATAGAGTCCTCAGTTAAGAAAAGCAAGAGACATCAGGGGGAGCTATGACTGTAGCGAGGGCTCCTCTTGTGAGAGGAAAACCATTATGATGAAGTTACATTTCTATAGAATAAACCATCTAGCTGATCTTTAATATTATCTGGCAGCAAGTGTAAGCTCTTGTTGAAATTGGTATGTGAAAGAGAGGCTCTGCTCTGGGGCAACAGAGCTGTGGTGCTGGTGGGTACCATAATTCTGAGCGCACTGTGCCCTGCCGCAGCTGCAGCTTCATGTGCTGAAGCCGTTCCTATGAGGAGACAAGTCTCCTCTGAGAGCCAGGACTCCTTACACAGAGAAAACCTGTGTGAAGGAGCAACGGGGTGGATGGCAGCTCACATAGGGTTATCTAATGGCTTGAGGCCAATGTATTATCTTTACAGTGTCAGCAATGTCAAACACTAACCTTGATTGCTGAACACTTCGGGATAAATAGGGCTTTATGTCTGTCAGACTTTAGAGCAGGATACAATAGAACCAGAATGTTGTTACTGAAACAAAATGGAAAAGGCAGCTTTAATCATAATTTCAGAATCACAGCATGGTTGAGGTTGAAAGGGACCTTTTGAGATCAGCTAATCCAACCCTCCTGCTCAGAGCAGGGTCAGTGAGAGCAGATTGCCAAGTGCCACATTCAGCTGGATTTTCAGTACTCCTTTCAAATTAGCCATAGTTCTGGACTGACTTTGATCCACGAACGGCGTATTACCTCCAGAGCATTATTGTTCTGTAGTTATGTTATGCCTAATCTTGTATCATGTCAGAATATTTATCTCATTTCCTGAGCGTTCTCTCTTTAAGTTTTACAAACTGCATTCAGTTAGTAGCAGTTTTTATTGATTTCCTATGCTGATGTTTGGACTTCTCAAACCAAATACTTATTCTTCAAATTGACTTTGTTTATTAAAAAATAAACAACATTCCTGTTTTGTTTCTCCCATCATTTTGTTTGCGCATCTTTCAGAGCTTTCATACTCGTGCCTTGAATTTGCGTCCTGAAAGACCATCGTAAAAAGCTATTTGAAACTACTAAAATTACCTGAAAAGAAATACAGTATAAGGCACTCATGTTTCTATGCATGAATTTTTACTCAACAATGCTATTCTGATCAGTGCGTTATTAAATATTCAAATTTTCAATTCTCTGTGTGCCTAATTTTATATTAGAGTCCCTACAAGTTTTTTTTGGTCTGATATGAATAACTCAGGAGTGAGTTTTACTTGAACTTTTACCAGTTTCAGGATGCATTGGATCTTCCATTTCCATTATGTCCACAGTTGTTTGCCATTAGGAATTGTCTTTCTGATCATGTCTACAAGTCTTCTAGTTTGACTTCATGGGTATTTAAAACGACATCTGTAAATCGACATCGTGAGGTACTACATTTAAAATGGAACAGAGTGTATTCCTGGTTTTAGTCTGTAAAACTGACAAGACAATAGAAATAATCCTTAGACATCACAAGTGGCTTCGCCCTGACATCTCTTCAAGGTACTGCATGAGGAGCCTAGCCTGGATGTGAGGGTTTTCTCCAAAGGTGTCAGTTGATGAACATTTTAGATGGAAGACAATAGCTTCAAGGGATATGTAGCTGCCAAGCACCTAGCAAAAAGGATTTTATGTCACTCCTTATTTTCTTAAAAGAAGGGGAAAAAATTTGGATATAAGCAGCTTTGAAAAAACAGTTATACTTGTTTTAGAACATATATGAGAGATCCATTATTTGAAAGCAAATACATATGCACAGAGGCCATGGGGAGACATTCTTCTAAGGTAAATTAATTCTAGGACATTATAATAGGATGTGGTGGAGCATATGTTTATAAGCCAGTAACTGCATTCAGTTCAAGTGTTCAGGAATGAGTATTGGTGCCTGAACAAACTCTAGATGTATGTGTGTTGGCTGATGTACTCATTCCCTGTTGTTTGTTATTATTTCCTTTATTAGCATTTGAAATTCATAAAGAACATTGGATACCATAAGGTAAATACTATGTTGTGTCCAGAATACTTGTGTGAGTGGCAGAAATTAAAGGTTGTAGAGAGAAAAAGACTGGGAGGGGACTTGGAGAGGTCAGTTCATACTTTTCTACTGCTGCAAGGCAAGATCAAGCTGTAACTAAACCATCTTGACAGATGTTTGTCTAACCAGTTCTGTAAAAACACAGTGATGGAGATGGTGAAATTTCCCTAAGCAGTTTGTTGCAGTGTCCTAATGTTGTTATTATGAAAGTGTTTTCTACTGTCTCACCTAAGGATCTTTCATTGGGATTTACATTCCTTACTTCTTGTGTTCCCACACTCAGTGTGGATAACAATTCACCTTCGTCTTTTTTGCATTGTATACTTCAAGGCTGTGGTGCAGGTTCTTTGTAGTAAGAGAGGAATAGAATTACCTAATTTCTAGGAGACACAGAAGTTACTTTTCTCAGTCTGGATTAGGGATTAAAAAAGTACTCTTTGGCAGAATCTGTAGTCTGAAAGTGAGTAAGTTTGGATGCAATACCTGATTTTGTATGTGATGTAGCACAGGTGTTGCATTTAGTACATGAAGCCTTGATTTCTGTATTGTCTTTCATTTAGTTTTGTAGTAATTCCAAGAATAAAACTCTCTTAGGATGTGTAACAGTGTAAATACAAAATTACACACACTGGTTGATAAATAATGACTGTATCACAGATCTAGAACCTTTATTGTCTTGGTTTGGTTGATATTTCCTAGTAATTGGTGGGAGTCTGTCCACTGACTTTAAGAGATTTAGATGAATCTCCTGCTGCTGAGAGTGGCAAGATTCTTTTAGTAGTGGTGAATTAGTGTGTGTTTCTGGAACAACACACACACAATGATTTATTATCAAGAGTTAATGAGAAAACAAGGGAGTTTTACAGTATCAAGGTACTGTTGAAGAAAAAAAAAGTTGAACCTCATTGTAATTTTGAAATAAGGTTGTTTATAGGGTTCTTTTCTTGTTCATGTAGTTGCTTTGCTTGTTAAGGCTTAAACTCGAAAGTGTTTAGTTTTTTACTACTCCTATTGACTTCAAGGCTATTTGCAAGGCTACTACGTCTTTTTCTGTTGCAAGCTTTAGTTTGTCAGCTTTACATGAAGCAGGTTTTGTTTAATATACAAACATGATGCAACTGCTTGGGTGCTATGTAAATAATAAGGTTGTGATCAAAGTGATTTAAATGATTTTTGAAGTCAATTGAAATACTCACTTTTTGGATTCCACCCAGAAGTGGAGGAGTGTCTGTTTAGGAGAAGGCACAGTAGAGGCTTGATAAGAGGCACTGTTAATGAGGTACAACATATCCCAGTTTTCTCATGCTGCTATCTTGTGCAGCCTATCTTATTGGGATTACTAAAGAATAACTGCCGACCGTCCAAATCTAATTTGGCTCAGTGCACATCGCTCTTTCTGCCAGATGGAGCCTATTTCTAGTTTTGCTCACTAGAACTCAGATAAACTGTAGTTGGCAGAATATGGCAACTTTGACTTTGATACAACCCAGTACATTGTAATGGAAAATAGAAATAAGCTGCTGGACATCAATGTCCATAGGTTTGACTGTGGAAAAAAATGCATCCATTGAGGAGCGTTCCTGATGGAAGTTCACCAGCTGTTTCACTCTGTGGACCTGGGACGGGCTGTCAGGATGGCATTGCTGAGTACCTTAATAAAAACCTCATAGGCACCAAATTTTCTCCTTTTATTGGAGGGTTGCCAGAACCAGCTGTCTTCATTTTTTATCATGGATGTAGCATTTCTGCATGAGGGGGAGAGTGGTAGAAAAGCCTGCAACAACAGAAGGGAGTGAAGTAAACAGTTTGCCAAACTTCTGTCTTGGCTAAGGATAATCCTGTGTTCTGAAGAAATTTTGGATTAAAAAGTCCAGGCATTCTGGCAGTAAGATCTTGGTTTTATTTTTTTTTTTTTGTTTTTTAGAGTAGGTAACTTGGCAAAGGATCCCATTTCTTGTTGTAAGACTGGGTAATTAGAATCATTGATGTCTGCTTTTAACCTTTTGATTTATACTTTTGGGAAATGCGCTTGCATGTATAATGAGAAAATAATGTGCTGTGAAATCCTCAGTTAGTTATGAGTTGTCTGGATTGGTTTCTCTGTGCCAGCAGTTACACCTTTCTCATCTGCTGATACCTTAATTTGCATTGGTAGCATTAAAAAACTACTGTTCATGTGAAGATTTCACAGAAAAATTGTTTAATGTAAGCTATTCGCTTTGTTCTATGTTGTTCAAGGACAGCATGTCTTGGGGTGTGTGACCTGTCAGGAAAATCAATTAATTTCCGTGTTTTTCTAATGTTAACATTAGAAATAAAGATTTGTTCTCCAGATTATCCCTTTCTTATCCAATGGGCTAAACCAAACTGGTAGCTCAGCTGTCAGATTGCTCATTTACTTTCAGACAGGTCCATTTCTTTCCTCAGCCTCGGCTCACATTGCAGTTGAATTTAGAACCACCTAAGCCCCTTTATTATCATTTCAGTTCTTTTTAAAGAGCTCAGCTGTGTATGTGAGGACAGTCTGTTAGCATCCAAAATGTTTGTTTCAATAAGGACATATTGAGAGGTACCCCCTTGCACCATCTGGCCACCTTTTGTTGATAGTAGTCACAGAAGGACTCACCTTTTCCTCCATTTCTGCCTGATCATTTTTGTTCTGAAAAAAAGGATAAACACACTACAAATGAATAGCCAAAGTGAGTACATTCTGCGTCATAACTGCAGTTACCAAGAAGACAGATCCCTGCTGGTCGCAAACTCTTAAATGCCGCTTAAACTTATATGATAAGTTTAAATTCATCATGTAAATGTAAAGCTCTGGGCCTGGGAGTTGGTCCATTGGCATAATCTTTGGTAGTGTCTGACACGACTGATGCTGCATCATTCTGTTATGGTTCTTGCATTAAGTGTCACTTTATTTTTGATTTATCTTCCTTTCTATTTGTCTGACCCTCTGCCTCTACGAGGCTGTCTATGAAATAGAATTAACTGAAGATTCTTGCGGAATCTGCTGCTTTCTGTGCTGTAGATCTGATGAACTCCATGTGGTCTTGCAAATAACTGAAAAACATTGATTCAGTGATTCAAAGAGTGACATAGATAAACCTCAGGAGCAGGTATGCTTTAAGATGATCAGATAATTCACCTTGGAAGGAACTTAAATAGGTTGTCTAATTTCAATATGCAAGTCCAAATTTCAATATGCAAGACCTCCGATTCCTGAAGTTTTGTTTAGGATCAGAAATGAATCCGGGGGGGACAAAAAAATACATTCACATGTATTGAAAATTCTTTTCAGTTTGTTCTATGGCTGGAATGTGCTATGGATTTAGCATGTCTCAGAGGGAATACGTTTTCTTGAGTCTTACTGAACAAATGAAATTCCACTCTGGGTCATGAACATAAAAATCAAACTGAATGGCAATAATCCAGGTATCTGCTGTAGTCCTGTTTCAGAGTGTTGTTTATATTAACACAGTTAGTATGTAAAATGTTTGGGTTTTAATTATGGCTTAAGAAAGTAAACTGTTTTAAAGAGAGGTGAGTGAAGTCTCCAGGGTAAACGTGCCAGTCTGAGGAACAAGAAGCCTTATGAAAAATGATTCATTAAAGATTTTTTAGATATTTTTCGTAAGCCTCCACACTCACTTTCTGTGCAAGTGAACTTTCCAGTGTCACACAGACTGTTTGTTCCTATTGCATTCTCCAGGTGAACAGAAGCAAATGTTGAAAGAGTGCAAAACAAATACAAAGAGCATCACTTTACCCAAGCTGCTGTGCAAAGCCGATTTTCTCTTTCACTCCTGTACCCTGTGTTAGAGCCATGGTTTAAATGGACATACTTGTTTTTAGAGAAGTTTATTTGGTCCAGACTTGTAGCTCCTTTGATGCTGGTGTATCACTCATTCAGAAAGATGCAGAACAGCTGTCTTTGCTCAGTTCACATCCTCAGGTGGCAGTGCTGCAAAAAAGCTGATGGAAACGCTGACTGCTGAGAATTGAGCTAGGAGGAAAAAAAAGTTATTTAAATGTTTACATGCAGAGGGACTAGAACTTGGGAGTGAAGAAACTGCGAGTGAAAGAATGAAATAAAAGGGGAGGAGACTTGGGTTTAATAGGCCATGGAGAATTGGATATCTCAACTTTTGAGGTGGGTCTAGGAGGCGGGCAATGATAGGAATAAAACTGCAGCTGAGATGGAAGCATGGGAAGAGGGATCTAGTTCATACAATGAAGAAACTGGGATAAGCCAGAGAAGGTGAACAGGAGATAAATCGGTTCTGATCCCTAAAGAAGAGTCACCACCAAAGGTCATTCAAAACAAAGACCTGGAACAAACATCATAATTTGGATGGAATCCAAACTGTAGCCTCACTAGAGGTGTGGGGTTTATGACATTCTTTTTCCCCATAATCACCACCTTTGAACTCTTCAGCTACACAGGCAATAATCACTCTCCCTCCTTGCTCCGCCCTGGGGCTCAAAGGTTTCTTAACTTTCCCTGTGCTTGTGGTCTTGGCTCTGCAGGTGCCAGCAATTTTTGTCTTTCAAACCGTCTCCTACTGATGCAGTTCAGCTGAATTCAGAACATTTCATTAACCCATACCTTCTGTTACCAGAGCTGAGAAGAATTTGTATGTATTAAGTCTGTCTCTTTTTTTCCTTATCTATAAAATTTGTTCTCATGCAGTTATTACTGAGCCTTACAAACTTCATTTGTTCCTCTGAGTGCTTTCAGTATTGTTTGCGGGTTTGGTTTTGCACAGTGTTGACAACAGAGTGAGATTTTTCATGTTTTCAGCTGTTTTGTGAGATCAAATGGGGGAGGTTGGTGTGATGATGATGATGATGATTACTATTATTATTTCTCTTGGGAATATATTAAAAGATAGACCATGGATAAATGGAGCCTCAAGGGTGACTCATGGTTTTGTTTAGCTTGAACTAGGTCCAGCTTCTATGAGGAACTTGATTTTAGGTGCATGTTTTTGCAGAGTGTTTTAAACTGAAGTTGCAATTCCAGAGGTCTCAATAACATGTGTTTGTTTTTATTTAGAAACATGCTTAAGGAATGTTTTTAGTGGGTGAGTGTAAAAATAAATAAAACTATCTCAGTCTGCAGATTGCAGTTTTTTGGCATATTCAGTGTCAGCAAAAATGAAGTGGAAGAACATTATTTAGCGAGAGGACTCGGTTAATTGTTGGGATTACTTTGTAAAGAACTGTCTTTGTGCTCAGTTGGGAGATGCGAAAATATGCTTTCTAAAGTAGTGTTTGTATGTTGTAAATGGTTCTGTATATTTGGAATGTGGCTGAAATTTGTTTCCAGCTTTGGGCCTCTGTCTGCTTGTCTTTGGGGAACACAAACTCAGTACTTTTCTTCAGGCACCATACTGTTACCAGGCTGTCACTGAGCCTGTAACAGTGTGACACCTTTGTGCCGTTGCTTCTGAAGTGTTGTTCAAGGTGTGGTGCTATTTTATTTTCCATTATAACTTCTCTGTAAACATTGTTTATAACTCTGTTTTTATTTAAAAAAACAAAGCAAGCAAAAGAAAAAGCCCAAACAACAAAATGGAAATTCCTCTCATGTACAATGTGAATATCTTCACTTGTGAATGCTTTGGAATTTGTCTGCAAAGCAATTGATGACATTCAATTATGAGTTGTTAGGGGAATGGAGCAAGGTCACGGCTTCCCTTGTTTTGTGGTTGGTTTAGGACATTTGTTCCTATGTCTTATAAATGGCTCTTCACTGAGAGTTTATAGTACTTTATTCATACAGTCATAATGTACCTTGTGAATAGGATAGATAAGGATGGAGTAAGACTTCATGTAGTAATGTCATATATTTATCAAAATGTAGCTTAATGGATCTTTCTAATGAAAAGGAATTTCAACATTTGAACCTAGTTTGCAAATTGAACAATAAATATTCCTCTGGTAACTTAGGGAGTGTGGATGCTTTCATCCTGGTCAGCTGCACACTGGGGGCATGTAGTTGGTCTGTACTTCAGTATACTCAGATATCTGTAAAACATGAGACAAAAAAAACCCCAGAAGAGTTAAATTTGCAAAATAAGGAGTATTTTTTATGTTGCCTACACAGAAAGATTTTTCCATGTGTGTCATGACCCAAATGAGACAGCTGCAGAATTTGGCCAAGTAGAGCTACAGTAGTGTGTGCAATGGCTTTGCTGGGCCTTTCAGCAGCAGTACAGGCAGACAAACGTAGCTGAGGTATACGTGAGAGAAAAATGTTGATGAAAGACACTACGTTTACGTATATGTGGATTCTTTTAGGGTGTCATTGACCTTTGTTCTGTAGTAAAACTTAGAGATTGTTTCCAGCTCCAGTATAAGTGTGCATCTCTCACTTCACTAGAATTCTTCAGATGATTAGAAAGATTAATGTACAAAAGTTCAGAGCAAGTATTGTTCTCCTGTCTACCTGTGAGAGATGAGAGGAATTTGACTGCACAATTCTTACTAAAATTAACAAACATGATATGATTTGATCTGTAGCCTCTGTCTTGAAATATCCCTGGTGCAAATTTCACCCGAAGAGTGATTGTGTTCTGGCTACTGATCTGTTGCCTGTTTTCAATAAGAGTGCCACAGAGCTAATGCTTGCACTACATGTTATGCAATACATTTTTGTACTAATTCTGAAATGTGTTTTAATTGCAGGGATATTAAACCAGACAACATCTTGATGGATATGAACGGACATATTCGATTAGCAGATTTTGGTTCTTGTCTGAAACTCATGGAAGATGGAACGGTAAATAGGAAAGAATGATATATTCCAAAATACCTTTTCTTCAGTCCTTTGCTAGACACTAAAATGTGTGCTAGGAAGGAGAAAAGGTGCCTTATGTCCAAGGAAATGGAATTGTAATGGTATTGGTATGTAACTAACCTTGGTTCAAAATACGACTGCACACTGCTTGGATTTACTGTGTATTAAAAGCTTTTTAGATGCATATAGTCAACTCATGAATAAATAGAAGCTGCACTGTCAGTACTGACTAGGTGTTTGCTGATGAATCTGTGTTTTGAGCTCAAAGCTCTAATCTTTACTGAAAACGTAAGCTTTAGTATGAGCAGGATGAGATACGGGAAAAAGGTGACAATGCTGTTTAAAGAGAAATATACTATTTAAATATGCTATTAGCATGTCATCTTATTTCTGTGTCTCATCACAGTATATAGTAGGTGTGACTAGAATGTAATTCCAGTATGTTAATCATGTCCCAGAGTGTTACAAAGTATTTGAGTTAATATATGTGATTACCTAATCTATAATTACTCAACAGTTCTAAGCCTAAGAATTGACAGTTTTGTTCTTTCTCTGTTATTAAATATTTGGAAGAGTTTAGCAATAGTATATTATTGGGATGCCTATTAACATAGCGCCTTGGATGCTTAAGTAATTCCGTATTCAGAAGCCTTTGTTTGTGTTTAGTTGTTACTCTTATAGCCAGAACACTTAGCTAAATCTATATATGCATGCCCAGTGCCACAAACAGCAGTGTCTGTAATGATGGAAGTCGATTTTAGTCCCATAAATGTAACTTCTACAGGTCCAATCTTCAGTGGCAGTCGGAACACCAGACTACATCTCTCCAGAAATCTTGCAGGCCATGGAAGATGGAAAAGGGAAGTATGGGCCCGAGTGTGACTGGTGGTCCCTGGGCGTTTGCATGTATGAAATGCTTTATGGAGAAACGCCCTTTTATGCTGAGTCCTTGGTGGAGACCTATGGGAAAATAATGAACCACAAAGTTAGTGCACTTTCTCTTTCTGTCTGTCTCTAAGCTAATTTTTAATAAGTAATAGGGTAATTTGACAGCTTAGTTTAAAATCAGGGTTTTTTACGTACTAATTATGTTGATGTTCATAAATGTGGAATAAAAAATATGTGTCCATGTAGTAAGTTTATGGTTATGGATTGCAGATGGCTTTGCTTTAGGATAAAGCAGTTCAAAACTGAAAATCTGGATTTGGAAACATGGCTGTTAGTTCACTCTATGGAGTAAATCTTGGCTACATTACATCACTCCTTTTGTGTTACTTCCTTCTGGCACATCCATTGGTTGGCAGAAGATTCTTAAATACTCTTCCACATGGAGGTAGCAGTAGAATTCAACAGTATAAGGGAAATTTAAATAAATAATAAAAACCAGGAGACAAAAACATTTCAATAGTTTCTATACTTTGAAGAAGTCTTTTTCCTAGAAACCTTATTGCATATATTTAAGAACTAGAGTTTTTACATGTTTCTTTTTCTACATAATGATTTTCACTAAGAAGGGTGAATTTCCTACCTTTTTCTTGGTAATAAACTATCTTCTCTTATTTTAATCTTTAAGGAGAGGTTTCAGTTTCCTGCCCAAGTGACAGATGTCTCTGAAAGTGCAAAGGACCTCATCCGGAGGCTCATTTGTAGCAGAGAGCATCGACTTGGACAAAATGGGATAGAAGACTTTAAGAACCACCCATTCTTTGCTGGGATTGACTGGGACAACATTAGAAACTGTGAGGCGCCTTACATCCCAGAAGTCAGCAGCCCCACTGATACATCAAACTTTGATGTGGATGATGATTGCTTAAAAAACTCTGTAAGTATAGAATTAACATTCTGAAAACTTTGCTTTTGTAATATACTTTAGAACAAAATACATGTAAAGTGGCAGTTCATTGCACTGTGTGTGTTCACTCTTCCTTCTGCTTTGAAGAACTGTGGGGAGCAATACATTCACAGTTTGGAGGCTGATCCTCCAAATACATATGTGTAAGGATAACTTCAATTTTGTAAATTCATTGTAACTTTACACATATTTAACTAACACGTACATCTGTTACTTGCAGTAAGAAGTTCCTAGTGTTCCTAGTTCACGAGTCTTCCTTTGAGAGCCTCATCTCCCAGCTGAAGCTTTCAAAAGGTGCCTGTGCAGTGTGAATACTTTGCCATTGTGAAAAAGCAGGGAGCTGCAGGTGGAGAAAGAAGTCTCCTGTGATGAGTTATTACACTCTCAGCTGCGAAAACTGAGTCCAGTTCTTAATTTGCTTTAGACATTTGGGGATGAAAATCAATGCCACTGAACTGTTAGAGATGAATGCTAGTTTCTAGAGGTTCTTTTTCAGCTTCCTAATTTGAAACATCTGAAGGTTGCTTTTTGTTCTGTTTTAATACGAGGAGGTTATGTTTTTACCATTTCTTTTCACACCTACCATTTCAGAACCTCTGAAAAAACTAGCCTAAGGCACTGCGTGACTGAGGGTATTCTACATTTTTGCTTCAACTGGTGGACATTGGATTTAATATTGCTTTGCCTTGAATTCCTTATATGTAACTTGGAGGTGTTTTCCCCTCCATCGTTCATACGTATCTTAGGAGGAAGTTTCACACGCTTGCATTACTGTTCCAGAAGTCAGCACCGTAGATAAGCCCATGAGACTTTTAGATCTTGTGTGTTTGGTTTAAATTCTTTGCAAGATTTGAACAGTGTGCAGCAATAATGTGCCCAGTGCTGAAGAGAAGAGGCAATGCTGAAAAGCCATGATTGTCATTGTACTGCCTGAACTTTGAATGAGACTATGGTCCCATGGAAAAATGAATTTAAACAATGAATTTAATACTGAATGAATTTAATATGTGTTTTAAAAGTTCACATAAACACAAGGGGCAAAACTGTGTTGTTCAGGCAGCATGAGTTCTGCTGGTTTTTAGCTTTTAACCGTTTGGTTTAGTAGCCTTTCTAATAGCCATGGTAGACTTGGATTCAGTTGTCATTTTGTCAGTGTGGCTATAGAGTTGAATTCACACAAGTAGCAGGGAATATGTTTTTGATCTCTGCCAAAGGAACAAATCCTTTTACAGACTCTTGCATTGTTACCAACAGATACAATATCATAGAGCCATAGAATGGTTTGGGTTGAAAGGGACCTTAAAGATCATCTAGTTCCAACCCCCTGCCGCGGGCAGGGGCACCTTCCACTAAACCAGGTTGCTCAAAGCCGTATTTTAGAACCAACATTCAGTTACCTGTGCGATAACTGAAAATTTTCATGTGGGCTGTTAAAATCACACAATTATGCACTTAGTCTTTTTGAAGTTATTCATAAAGATGATTTTGAAACTTGAATGTATGGAATGTGAAAGCAAAATATAGAGGAGAAGGATTTTACCTTTCCTAACCATAGTCTGTAATAAGTGATATTTTTATTATCAATTAGTGGAAAGTTAAAGGCTTGGTAATTTGGTCTTGTCCTTAGTTTCCAAAATGCCCAACAGTGTAGACTTACTGTGTTTAACACAAGCCAGCCATGTCATTGGTGTTGCTTTTTATTCTGGGAACTCTTTTTTTTTCTGATGTGAAGATCTTTGGCTGCTAAAAGGTCAAGGTTGTGATATAACACAGCTGATGCCACCACCAAAAAGGTAATTTGGGATTTCTTCTGAATGCAGTTGTATTCCCTGTTCTTTCCTGCTGAGTTTTATGTGGGGGAAAAAAAAAAAAGAGTACAACTGGTTCCTTTGTTCCTTTTTCATTTGGGTTTAGAAAGAAATCTTTATGTTGCCTTTTCTGACAGGTTAGAACCTTTTAGCACTTTCAATATGATAATCGTCTGAGGGAGTTTTCTTTTGATGACAGTTAAGGCCATCTCTAGTATAGCAACATCAATCTTGCATCTTGCAGTTAAACAGGAAACGTGCAACAGGGTATTTAAGAATATTAGAACTTATAATGGTTCGATTAAGACAACAACAGGTTTATTTTAGCCTCAGGAGAAGCTCTGAGATTTGTCTTGATTTGTAGTTTTTGTCTGGCAGGAAAAGGATCAATGAAGGAAGAAATGGTCAGAGCGCTAACAGGATTAGAAAACCCTGTCGTATTACTTCTTTCTAGTGAATGTCTGACTGTTCTCTCCAAATAGAGATAGCCAACTCAGAAGTGGGGCTGGTAATTCTACAAGCAGCAAGCCCTGCTGATGAAATAACAGAGAGGAGTATAGGAGGGAATAAAAGTTGGTGCTCTTTGTGCTAAGAGCTTCTCGGAAACAAGGAATAAATTGGCTTTTAATTTGTGTAATGTTCTGCTTTTCTCCAACAATAGCCTGTTTAATTAGAAAAGCATTTTTATGCCAGCATGCTGTATTTTTGTATAGTGCATGCTATTATAAATAGATTTAGGTGATGCTCTTTCATATTTGGGCGGTAGATAAGGATGACTGTGAATAGAGTTAGACTGGTATTATCACTAACTCTTCACATATGGTTAATCTTAGCAATCTTTTTCTTTTAAGTCTGGTAGGATTTTACTTACTCAACTCTCCTATTATTTTTCTAGGAAACAATGCCTCCACCATCACACACAGCATTTTCTGGCCATCATTTACCATTTGTGGGTTTCACATATACGAGTAGCTGGTAAGTTGAGAGTTCCAAAATCATCTGAAGGCTAGTTACAACATATCCTAAGTTTCTGTCTCTGAAACCAACAAATAGCAAACAGATACCAAAGAATGTGGTTTATTGAGGAAATAACTGGGCCATAATCTAAAATGCTGTCTGTCCAAAAGAATGAGCTCTCTGCAGGTAAAACTGACATGGATTTAAAGAGCAGCACCTGTGTTCAGAGGAGCTTTGTTGAGAAAGGTGGTTTTCAGACAATGTATGAAGTTAACTGCATATGGCAAAGTTACAACCAGATGTGTGGACCCAGAGAGAACTTAGTTTACTAAACTTTAAAAACTGTTTTGTTTCTAGTCCTTTGACACTTTTGTAAGTCTGGATGGATATTTACAAAAAACCAACAACTTTTATTGATACTTGGTATTAAAGTGTTATTTGTCATGTTCATCTCTACTGCTAAATTAAACAGTACCAAGGAAGTCCGTGTATGTTCCTTGATCATTTGAGAGAGTAAATAAATAATGTTTTCAGCCATTGAAAAACCAGGTCTATGTTTCTGCGAACACATGTGCTTAATGCTGGTTATGTGCCATGTCCCGGAGACTTCAGAAGCATTATTTACATAAGTACTAGTATGTGTACATGGGTATCCACAGAGTCAGGGCCACAGCATTTCTGGTATGTATGTGCCCTGGTTGTCATGTGATGACTTCACACCATTTGTTGTGATTGTTGTCTTTAAAGTATTTGAGGAAACTTGATAATTATTTTAAAATAAACTGTTATTATAATCTTACTAATTATCTACATTGTTGCTTTTTGCTACCTGGCAAAAATCATTTTCACTCAAGAGTTTCTGCACTTCCCTGTAACAAAAAATGCATTGAGGAGATAATCATGCTAGGTAAAAAGGAATTAAAATGTTAATGTGCACATACTAACAAGGTGGTACTTGACTGTATAATAAATTACATAGTCATTAACAATCCAAACTATTTATTGGTTGATTTTGAAGAATTATTTTAAACACAACCTGTTGTAAAATCCAGTACTCTTTCATTTTCCCCCCAGTGTGCTTTCAGACCGCAGCTGTCTAAGACTGACAGCTGGACCACCCTCCATGGATCTTGATGCCAGCATTCAAAGAACTTTGGAGGATAGTTTAGCAACAGAAGCTTATGAGAGGAGAATAAGACGTCTAGAACAGGAAAAGCTTGAACTTAGTAGAAAACTGCAAGGTACAGTCATTAAAAAAATCCATTCAATCACTTTTTTGCCTTGCAGCTTTGTAAGGTACTTTGTATGAACTTTGTAAGTTTATACTGTGGAAAAAAAAATAAATATACCTCCTGGAATGCTTTCTAGCAGAAAAGAATTCTCTTTATTATTTCCATTGACAAATTAAACTTTTCTTACTCTTTATGCCCGAAATATCCCATGTATGCAACTTCTGATAACATGATAACTGTTCACACCGTGCCTTGATTAGTCTGGCATAAAGATTTCATTCTTAAAAACCTATAAGAACTTAATTTGTCTAGCTGACAATTACTGAAGAATTGGCACTTAGTAGTTGGAAGTTATGAACTGTAGAATCCTCAGTGGAGGGTCATTGGGCATGTCCTAATTTATTAATATCTTTTTGAACCCATCACATGTCAGGCATGTAATTTTTACCCCACTTCCATCTTTTTCTAGAGTCAACCCAGACAGTGCAGGCTCTGCAGTACTCAACGGTGGATGGCCCAATAACAGCAAGCAAAGATCTAGAAATTAAAAGTTTGAAAGAAGAAATTGAGAAGTTGAAGAAACAGGTAACAGGTATGTTATACATATTAATGTCAAAAAATGCAACAGGAAACAATATTATGGCAAGACTTCTCCTAATGAAATACGCATTCTACTTTGCTTTCTAAAAGAGTCTTACAGTCTATTTTTACGTCTTCATTGGTAGCTCAACATTTTCTACAAATTCAACTTCATATTCAGTACTTCAGTAATTCCAGTTGCAAGGGAGAAGGAAGATTTCAATGGCTTGTCCTACTGTTACTAGTGGTAGAGTTCCACAAGTTTTAAGTTGTGGTGTTGCTAATTTACATGGATGTGAATCAGACTCTACCTGAGAATCTGTGAAACCATGACCAATTTCCATAGTAGTAGTTTGGTTTGGGTTTTTTTCCCCCTCATTCCTCCTGCATTGTGTACCGCAAGAGTGTGCAGGTACATGTGTAGTAAACTGGAAGGAAGGAAAGTGTTGTTTCTTGCTTATGGGTAAACATGAGGAGTGAAGACTTCAGCAGCCTACCAGTTTTAATAGTCTTAAAATATTTGATAGAAGGATGCTTTATTATTATTTAAGCATCAATCGATATTTTTCAGTATCTTCTGTTGAATTTTCCTTGGATGGGTCAAATCTGTGAGATGTGATCACAATTTTGATGATATTTTCTTTGAAACCACAGAGGTTTGTAGTGTACTGTTGTTGACTGCATTGTAACTGGATGCGGAGTAAAAGCTTGTTCAAGCTGCAGATGTGGTTTTCTGAGTATTTTCTTGGAACGGTACTTTTAGAAAAGCTTGGGTTATCTGGGAGGTGGGCTGTGTGCATGAAACTACAGTGATACTGAGTTTTCCAAGTGGCAGGGAGTAATGAAAGGTGTTTTCCATGAGCAGCAGAAATGACCAAACAAAACTCTGCCGCCAGAGTGGGTCCTGCTCACAGCTGTGTGAGCTCTCCTCTCTCTGTGCATTAACCAGACTCTCTTGACTTTAATTCACTCGATTAAACAAGGAAAGAACTATCTAGATAAAGAGAATTTAATCAACTTATGATCTGATAAATCAGCACAATGTGGACAGTAGGAGCATACAAGGGAAGGGAGATGAGTGGGAGAAGAACCACCTCTCCGCTCTGCTGTCAATGAGCTCTCATTTCTTACAAACCCGAACATTTATTTCCTTTCAATTTAATTCCTTTGCTTCTGAGAGCTCACAAAGATTTTATGATAACTAAAAATTTGGCATCAAGTATCTCAGTACTTTAAGTTTGAAAAGTGTTTTTGAAATCTGTGCAGACAAAGAGCTCAATTGCTTTAATTAATGTCATACTGCCTTTCTTTAGAACTCCCAAACCAGTCAAAAAGCAAAGATCTAGTTAGCCCAGTATTCTCGGTCTTTATGGAGGCTACTGGAGACACTTAAGGAAAGATTCAAAGAAATCTGATTTATCCAAATCCATCTTTTTCCAGCCTTACTGTCCCAGATTCTGGCAATTCATGTTTTAAGAACTTCCAGAGGGGGAGCCTTTGTTGCTCCACCAGGTTGTATATAGCTGTTAGTGAACCAATTTGCTCTCTGTTTAGCTAATATCTTTATAGCCTGCTTTAAAGGCTTGCTACTAATATTCAGTGTTCTTGATGTGATGCTCTGAATGAAGTTAAAGGGAGTTGTCTCTCATAGTGATTCATAGCATAGGACTTCTGCTGTCCTGCTCCTTAATGGTTTCTTCAGAATAGGATCTTGAGAGCAGAGGTAGCTTCAAAGAGAGGAAGGTTGGAGGAAACTACAAAAAGGATTTGTTCTTGTTTGTATTTGTGAAGAGACTTCATTCAGTTCCTGGAAGCGTCAGGAATGCCAGCAGCAACACCCACAGAAAGAATAACTTGAACTTAACTTCCAGATGTTTCAGTTGGTGTGTTTAGACTCTGCTGCTCTGTTACGAGGCAGAAGCATGCTACATATGAACTGCAGACTGCAGCACATTGATTATATGCTGTTAAAATTGTGTAGTCTGAAAGTCTGTTATAAATGTACAGTTGGACAGCTGCTCTGGCATGATGCAGCAGTTTTGTGTTGTACTGTAAGCATTATTTTTGGATGTGAACAGGACTTAACTAGCTCAGGGATGATCACTCTGGTTTGAGTGGTGCCATGTTGGCGCTATGTCAGCACAAAGGTTTTTGTGAAGTTTCTCTCCAGCCACATGTCCTTCCACTTGCTGCTGTAAGGAGGAAAAAGACAACAGGATCAGAACCCCCTGTTTTGCAGCAGTCTGGTTTTGGCTCTTTGGGACCACTGAACAGCAACATCTACAAGACCAGCTTTTGAGTGGGACCAGCCATTCATAGCAAAGCATCAGGATCAGCTTTAAATGATTTTTTATTCTGGACTGTTGTGTAACTTGGAGTTTAGTTCATTGTTGAATGTATTGCTCCCTTCCTTTGGTAATGGAAGGGGAAAAAAAAGTGTGGTAACATTCCCTGGTACACCTGATACCTCTTTTCGAAATTAAAGTTGTCAGTGGCTGCTGAAGGTGGTTAATACTGAGAAGGTTTTCCCTTAAATATCTGTTAAGTATTTTCTGCTTCCCGCCACATATATATTTGTATATTTATTTATAGATACAATATGTGCTTTTGTTTTGGGCGTTGGAAACAAATAATGTGGTCAAATGAGGAAGATGCAGAGTTGTCTAATCCATCCCCAGTCACCACAGAACTTTCCCAGTATACACTCGAATGCCTTGTCTGGTCCAGACAGTACAGCCGTTAGTTAGAAGACTCTCAATTTGTGCCTTGAGTTGTAAGCTAATTTTATCAAATTGGCAAAGAAAATGTTCTGGTTTGCTTGCTTTTATGGGTTTTTATTTTTGTGAGATAGATTTTAAAACTCAATTAATGACAGAATATAGGCACAAAACAAATGAGGGTCATGTCTGAATGCTTCCAAATTTAAGGGAGCTAGCTCCAAGTTTTCTGGGTGGCCTTTAAAATATCTGAATTTCCAAATCTAGATGTGATGAACTTTAAGAAGGTTTAGTTCAGGTGCAGAGCTGAATTTTATGCTTTGGACGCATCTCTTAGACAATTAAATGTAATGTAATAACATCCTACAGTGAGTGTTTGCATATATTAGCTGAAATGTTAGCAATAACTAGGGTGATGAGATGGAAAATTACCGTTTACTACACATATGTCACAACTAGCATTTGGTTATATTCTTTAGCCTGTTCTACTGCCTCTTCTGGAGCTGTAAGAGTAAACACCTGCTTAAAAAGGTAATAAAAAATGAACACAAAATCCTGTCAAATTCAGGAGTGTCACCAGGGGGACCTTAGAAAAATACATTTTTCTTGACTATCTGGTTTTCCAGGAAATGACAAGCTCACATCTGCTTTCAATTTCTGAGGTCAAAGTTGTAATTTTTGTTCGCTAAGTTACATAGGAGAAAACTTTGAGGAATCTTTAATATTGCCAAATATGTAAAGGGCAACGATGGAAGAAGAAAACAGAGCAGTGGAACAAAGTAGTTCATGCACGGAAGAGAGATTTATCTTGGCGCAGCAGAGCCATATATAAACTTTCTTCTTGCTGGTGACTTCAGAGTAGGCTACATAAGAAAGGGCGTTAATAATTTCTGGCTTTGAGCTATGTCTCTTATTTAAATGCATTCTTTTAAATTTTTGAACAAGAGTCAGTGAATTAAAACAATAGTGAATATTTGTCTGGGTATAAGCTAATGGTATTCGTTTGCTGATAAAATTCTTGTGTTTCACAAATTACAGCTCTTCAAAATGTCTGTGGTTTTATGTTTGATTTCTCCAAGAGCCAGTCTCTTAGGGTTGCATTTATGAAAGTGTAGTAAAAGGCTCTTATTAAGAGCTTAGGTGGGTTCCTGTTCTGGGGGTAAAAACATATGGTCTGAAGAACTGACACAACTGAAATCAAAGGCAAAATGTCCAGTGGTTTCATAGAACTTGGAATTAACCTACTTTTATCTATATCTTGCTTTAAATTCTTGTGTTTCAGTGAAGGACTAGGAGAGGAAAAAACACATCCACTAGCTAGAAATTTTCTGTTGCCATATTGTTGCCATTTCAACTTTTGATGTTGTAGCATTTGAGCATATTTATGTGACATTATGTTGCTGTCATGTAGAAATGTACTGTTGTGTAACTGACACTTGGTGAGAAACTGACTGTAATAGTTTGCCTGTATTTATAGATGTAATAAAGCAGATCACATAAACACAACTATTTGTCACACTAGAAATAAGTAAAATCATCTGAAGTTCATTTTAAGTGTATCAACAGGAGAACACTTGCCAGCTCTTGAGTGACCCGTTATTTTTACTGTTTCTTTCTAGGGGAATGTGGGAGGAGGAGGGAGACTGTTTGTAATTACAGTGTAATAAAAGATGCATTATATATTACATCACAGTGCATAAAAGTCAAATGTATAGGTCATGTTAAAGCATACATTATAGAATTATGTATATGTGCATGATTATTATAAAGTAAAAAGACAAATTGTTATCATTTTCTAGGTTGTTTTGCAGCAAGTTGTGACCTTTTATTCTGTTACATTAAAAACGGATAATGGCAGTTGAAACAACCTACTCCCTATTCTAAACGAGATAAGAACTGCATTATTTTGTGAAGCCAGAACAAATACTGAAGGGGACTTCAAGGAGCTAGACTATGGTATTCTAGAATAATGTTTTTTTTCCTTAAGATGTTTAGAAGTCTGCTGCTTTTTCTAGATTCTGGTCAGCTAGAACAGCAACTAGAGGAGGCCAGCACTGCAAGGCGGGAGTTGGATGATGCTTCCAGACAAATAAAGGCTTTTGAGAAACAGGTCAGAACGCTGAAGCAAGAGAGGGAAGATCTTAATAAGGTAAAAGCAATTTGTCAGCAACTCTTGTAAACCCTAAAGACTATTTTATTTTTGTTCATTTTGCTTGAAATAATGTTCAACTGTAAAATTAATGAGCAGATAACAAATGTGTAGCATGACCTACTTTGCTTTCTGCCTTGATTTTGAAGACAAGGACATTATTTAACGTGTTGTATGTATGACTGCTGGGTGGTCCTAGGTGGCTGCTTGCAGATAGTGAACAACCCCATGATCTAAATTGCGTGGTGGCTGCAAAGAAGGTTTTACAGCTTCAGATGAAGGTGATAACGATAGCAGTTAAAAGACAGAGTAGAGAAGAGCTATTCCAGATGACCGATTTAATCTGAAGTATGGGCAAGACTGTAGCAGGGAAAAAATGTCCAGAATATGGTATTAAGGCTGTGTCACAGAAGTGTTTCTGGAAGAGAGATGTGAAAAATTGCCCAAACCTTAAGATTGAAAAAGTAATTTGAAATAACTACAGTTAAAGAATACTGGGTTTTATTTCTTCTTCTATGTCTCCTTGTTTTCTTACTTACAACATACTGTCTTTCATGGCTCTTTTTTGTATTCATGGTTAAATCAACCTGTAATCAGGTGTGAAATACACTAGCCTGTTTCTCACCATGATTCTATTGGCGCAGTATTTTAGAGTCCACACTCAATATTGATGTGCCAGCTTTATTTAACGCTTTCTTTTAACCCTTAAGGCTCTTAAAATCATGAAAGCTGCCAATTTCTTGAAGAAAGACCATCTCTCTTCTAAAACATCTTGTCGTGATTACAACCTCTTTTTAACAGCCTTAGAAAGTGCTTTTAAATTTGTATAGATGACAACGGTGCCAAATATTAATTCTTCCTGCTGCTCTTCTTTTCATCCTCAGACTGGCTTTTCCTTGCTTCTTTGTTCTGCTCCCATTTGGCTGAACCATCATTAAGCCATTTAAATTGTTGTGGTCCCTCATTCATAGTGTAGTAGCACAGATCTAGGACACACAGCAAGCTTTGTGAAGGTATTGTGCTATAGAGTGATCACAGCACTAGCACTGTTACTTCATGTGGGTTCTTTTAAAAGAATAATTGTCATATATTGCTGTTAATCACTGGAGTTTTGCTTGAAGCTTTCTGTAATATTTGATATTAAGGTACAGTGTGTGGAAAGCATACTCACCATTGCAGGTCAGTTTTCAAAAGCTTCTGAAGTAGAAATTTTCATAGAGCAGACTTTGCCATTCAGTCAATGCAAAAACTTTGTTTAATCATTTAGTAGCTGTGAGAAGTGCTATTTTTATTCATTTAAGTTGTTCTTGAAAAACTATACTAATGGTATTTTTTAATTAAGAAAGCGAGGTATTTTTATATTTTAATGCAAATGCTTGAAAGCCTTTGTGTTTAACCTGTAATGATGGAGTAAATTCCTGCTTGGTTTACGATTATGCAGTTTTACTAACTTTAATAGAGTAAATCCTGGCCTCTTTCCTTGTGTGTAGAGGCATACAATCTGTGTCATAGATGCATTCATGAAAAGAAATGAATATGTAGTTTCTCTTCACTCTGGAGAAGGTGTTAGATGCGCAGCCATACACAGAGTTGGCCTTGCAGCTTTCTAGGTTTATTACTTCATTCTTTTCTTAAACTGTAGGAACTGGCAGAGTCTAGTGACAGATTAAAATCCCAAGCCAAAGAGCTGAAAGATGCACACAGCCAGCGGAAATTGGCAATGCAGGAGTTCTCAGAGATGAACGAGCGGCTGACAGACTTACACTCCCAAAAACAAAAGCTTGCCCGCCAGCTCCGAGATAAGGAGGAAGAAATGGAAGTGGTGATGCAAAAAGTAGAAAGTTTAAGGCAAGAGTTACGCAGAACAGAGAGACTTAAAAAAGAAGTAAGTGGTGAGAAGACTGTTTAGAATCTATGAAATAGTAGTTACATGTAAGGTTTTTCCGACAAAGTAATTTCTGTGTTAACTGTAAGTCTTTAATTCTTTGTTGTTTCAAACAGTACAGACTTTGTTTGCTAGAAGTCTTCAGTTTAGTGCTGAAGATTTACCTCTTATATTGAAAACCATCAATAGAAATTTTTTTTAGGGGAAAAAAAGAATCCTACCTATTAAAAACGTATGTACTTTTGTAGCTGGAAGTCCAAGCTGAAGCCGCAGCTGCTGAGGCATCCAAAGACAGGAAATTGCGAGAGAGGAGTGAACAGTACTCTAAACAGTTGGAAAGCGAAGTAGAAGGGCTAAAGGTTAGTCTGTTTTGATATTAACACCTGCAAACTTACTAGTCAAGTAGGACTTGGATCTGTCTGATTGCTTTCAGATGTAGGACAAAAGGGTGTTGTCAGTCTGTGTCTCCAGTTGATGCTGAATATTAGTGCAAGCATGCATGGCGTTATTGTCCAGAAAAATGAACATTTGCCTAATGCACTTTTCAGGCCAGTGTGTTCACTGCTCACTGAACTATTTCTTAATATTTGATGATTTCTTACCAGTTTGCTTCCATTATTACTTTGTTTAACTTGACCTGTTAAAACCATTTGTTTGGGGAGTTTTGTTTGTTTGTTTTTAGTATAGGATGGTTGAGTATTCGAAGATAAACCTGCAGCCTAAGCAGGTTGCTGTATAGGTTTTGTGGTGTACTGTGTTGTTCTTCAGTGTGTCAGTCAAAAGAAAGATGGTGTCTCCTCCACAATAGATGTCAACTGATGTGGCTATAAAAGAGAAGTTTTAGCGCGTTCTGCCTCTCAGCCAGGAGTTGAGACATTTTTTGCACAAGAACAGCATTGAGCGCGAAGACTTTATATTGATGAGATTGCTCACATGTGTATAGGAGAAGGAATTTAAGTAAGCCAAGAATGTTAACTGTTATTTTATTCTGTGATTTAGCATTTTATATGGTGCTCTGAAGAAATAGACTTTCTCAAAAATTGAATGAGAAAGTTCTTAATTTTCACATGAGGATTGCTGTTCATTTTACAGCAAGATCCTGTTCCCAGTGTTCATTCAGTAGGATAATGCTATACTTCCTGTGCAAAATGTCAGATTAGGCCGATTCTGGTGTTCATTTACATGAATAACCATGTTTTTTTAATTAGAATTCTGTGGGCCATTTGTCAACATTGAGTCAGTGCACAGAGAATTTGGGGGTTATTTTGCATTCTTTTATTTTGCCTTCCTTTGTTAAATGAAAATAAGGAAATCCGTTCACTGTGAAGTTTGGATTTATGAAGTTTCTACTGCTGTGAATTCAGATGGTTATCTGAAAATTAGGATGTATTTCTTCTCCTTTCATGAATCTTCACCATCAGCAAAGAGTTTGTATGACAGTTGGAGGCGAGAAGAATTTATTGGAGGTCTGTTGATAATAAATGGTAGGCTGATTTATAACACCAGGCCAAGTTTATCAGAAGAGGAAAGAGGACTTATACCTTTCTTAGTAATATTTTGCAATACAGTAAGCACAGTTTGGATCACGTGGGGTTGTTGTCCATAGTTAAGTTCAGGACCCTATCATAGAGAAAAGGCCAATATTTAATGAAAAAAGGGAAGTTTCTCTACATGAGAATAGAAAAGCCCATAAATGATGGCAGGTTAAATGTAAACAGGATTTTGAGGCTAAATAAAAAGATTTCCGTGAGTACTTCACAAAGGATGCTCAGAGTGATTGTGGGAAGTTCTTTAAATCAAAACCAGAAAGCCACCTTAGGAAACTCATGGGGCTGCTTGTTGGTAGGGATGAAGAAGTAATGTCTGAGTTGATAGAGCTGTGGCAGAAACACTCAGTGAGTTTTTGGTATAACCAGCTTGATTTTTGAAGCAGGGGAAGTTGCCACACAGAGTTCGTGCTCTGCAGCAGGTTGGTCAGATGAGCTGGGTTGCTCTGAGGATGATGTGCAGGAAGCGTTAGAGCTGGCGGGTGATTTAGATATGAGGTCACCCAGACTGGTGGCCTCACCAAGGGGGTTCTGAGGGAACTCTGGTGAGAAGCAAGAGGACTGCTGGCCAAGATATGCACCCTCTTATGATGGCCCACTGTACCACTGGATCTTCATGCAGAAGGTCCTGGAAACTGCAGAGGAGTGGATGCAACTTCCTTAGGAAAGGGCTAGAGGAATATTCCTGTAGTCAGGAATAAGGTCAGTGAACTCATGGATGAAGCAGAGCCTATTGGGAAGAAGGCAGTGCTCCTTCTGTCCAGCCAAGTCCTGCAACACTGACCTGCTGGGATTCTATGAAGTTGTCAGTAAGCGTGTGGATGAAGGAGAGCCAGTGTGTGTCATGTACTTGGATTTACAAAACAGATCAGGCCCAGTAGGAGTCAGCAGTGTGCCCTGGCAGCCAAGAGGGCAAACTGCATCCTGGGGTAAATTCAGCAGCATCTACCCACCTGTGTACCAGGAGATACAGTACGTCTCACTTGCACCATTTGTCCACTCGAAATAGGCATGTATGAAAACACTTATTTGGAATTTGGGCTTACATCTATTCAAAATGCATTCTCTGTTCATTCTATTACTCTAGTTCTGTATAAGCCGCTGTACAACACCATCCAGCTTTCTCTTCTACTGCACCATCTGTCTTACTGACTTAATACTACCTTTTCATTGTGGAGAAAAATGTAAAACACCACTAAAACATTTTACATACCTGAGAGATGATGTTGCACAGCCTAAACTTTGGTGCTCCATTGCCGTATGTGTGTAGGCAATTCAGTAAGTTGGGCAGGAACAAACAAGTTCAGTAGTTAACTGTGCCTGTGCACGAAAGAAAATTTCTATACTTTCTTTTTTCTTTTGTTTTCTTTTTATTTTCTTTCTTTATTTTTTTAATGTTTATTTTTTAATTCTTTCTTTCTCCAAACCATCTCCTGTTAGGATGGCATCTTCTTTCCCCAATTCAACATTGTGCATCCCAAGGGCAGGATTTTACTCTTGGATCAAAACAGATGGTTGTTTTGATGAGTTAGAGAAAACAATGTGGTAGCAGCACAATCTGGCTCATACATTTAGGGGGTTCTGCAGTGTTCTGCTGACACTAAGAGCAATGCCCAGCTTTCTCCTAGAAACTCAGCTCATTTGAATGTTCCACAATGACATTTAGCCCTTAAAGTTTATTCATACATCAGCAAAAGAAAATTACCCAAAGCCACATTTAATTAAGGGTGACTGAGACGTTTTTAATATCTCATGGTAAGAATGGAGGTATAATTAACAAAGTATCTTCAATCCTCCCAAAATTGCAAGACGGTCACTGTAAGGAAGGAGGTTTTCCAGTTACCTGCGCTTTCTCAAGACACAGTGTTTGTATTAAGTAATTTCCTTTCCTTAGACTACCTTTAATTACATATTTAAGAAAATAGAAGACATTCCAAACCAAGCTATACATATGTTTACATACAGAAGTATTTCCATACTTGGATTTCAGTGCGTATCATGCCACTATCTCATTTTGAACCTGATCTTGCTCCTCCTCTATGTTATGGCAGGACATTGAGTTTAGTGAGTGCAGCATTTGGTGCAAATGTGTATGTATCCTGAAGCAGTGTGTAAAGACTATTGGCATGCCAGAAGACCTCACTAAGAGAGCTATGCAGCTACGAGAAGTGAAGTAATTACTCTTATTGTTTAAAGCTTGTTTTTCCTATTAATCCACTCTGATGTAAATGGTCAGTTTAAGTAAAATAGGTCAGGTTTCCCTCCTGACTGATGCAATCCTTAAAGGGTTTCTGTAGCTAGATTTTAGCCTTCAGTTAAGCCTCTGCTTGTCTTAGTATAGCTTTTCCACTACTTATCTGTGCTTTAAAATACGCTGTCTGTATATCATAGTCCTTATTCTGCATTCCTCAAAGTCACTTGAGCTTGTTGCTGTCAGTGGTGTGAGTGGGAGCATAAAAATCCTCTAATTCTGTGGTCACTTTCTGGCTGCATGTAAGGGGAGTTAGAATGGGGCCAGAGATGTTTAAAGAGATGATCAAATTTTCAATGGATTGAAAACTATTACTGCATTTAAATCACAAACTGATAAAAGAGTACAATTCAGATTTAAGCTCTAACAGATTTTCAAGAACATTGGGATAGGTGTGTTTAACTCAAGTCTGTAATGGGATATTTTCTAAACATATACTTGAGGACACTGAGTTGTTATTAAGCATCATGTTCAGCATCCTTGTATACTAACTCAGGGCTGTTTATTTTAGCAAAAACAGGTTGGTCGCTCACCAGGAGTAAGCAGTATAGAACACCAGCAAGAGATCACTAAATTAAAGGCAGACCTGGAGAAGAAGAGTGTTTTCTATGAAGAGGAACTATCTAAACGGGAAATCATGCATGCTAATGAAATAAAAAGTCTGAAGAAAGAACTGCGGGACGCAGAGAGCCAGCAGCTTGCCCTCAAGAAGGAGATCATGATTTTGAAAGACAAGTTGGAGAAAACTAGAAGAGAAAAGTGAGTATTGTTTGGAATGTACCTTTAAGCTGAAAATATCTTCTGAAGACTCCCTAGTATGTTTCCAAACACATTGTCACTTCCTTAACTGCGGTACAGGCAGGTGCATTTTGGCTGAGCTAATGCCAGGGTTGAAAACAGTCACCTTTAAAAATAAAACGATACCAAAAAATCCACATCCCTGGCCTGAAATAGTTAATTTTGCACTAGAATTTGTGCCCTGGCTGACCATTCCAAGGTATGTAACTTGAGTTGCAGACTTGCAGCTCGGGGTAAGTTGACCCCTGAAGCTTATGTTGCAGTTTAAAGTAGGTTTTTGACATTTTTCTTCTGTTTGGTAGTTTCATCTTTTGATGCAAAATGGTGTTAGAGATCAACTACTGCTTACATTTCTGCCAGCACAGGAACAGCCACTTAATGCAGACTAAGGCTAATCCGTGCTGGGTTCCATCCAGTGTTAACATCAGTCATCAGACTACAGCAGGCATAAGCTGCTTTATCTCTTCTGACATGGTAATTTGTCAGAGACCTGCTTTTTTCTCTTCCACATGGTTGGAGCTTATTACTGGCCTTGAGAATGTTCTTTGAGGCATTCATCAATAAAAACAAGTTTTTCTGTTGGATAATGTAGTGATGGAAATAGTCATAAATTGAACGTGTTCGGTTTCATTCATAAAAAATTCAGAATGCTTACATGCTACCAGAGATGCTTCTTTTTGCTGCTGTAGCAAGATGGCAACAGAAGTTCCTGCTGAAAGCTTATCCACACTGTAGTGAGTTCTCAAGCATAAGTAGTAAATTAAGCTTATGCCAATAGAGGTGGAGAGACTGCTGCTCTGATAGTCCTTTTCCACCAGGGGAACTAGATCATACAGCCTAGAATGAAGTGCATGAACTGTTCCTAGAATACAGGTATTCATAGGCTGGATATGCCTACAAGAAAACTGGAGAGGGACTTTTCACAAGGGAATGTTGTGATAGGACAGGGGAAATGGCTTTAAACTGAAAGAGGGGAGATTTATATTAGACTTTAGGAAGAAGCTCCTCTTCTTCTTTTAGCTGTTGTAGTCAGGCATGCAGAGCCTTTTGTGAGCGTTCCAATTCAGAGGTGTTGAATGTGAGAGTTGAAAAGGAAGCACCTGGAGGCTTTATGCTGAAATAAGTGGAATTATTTCAACAATGGGCTTGGGGTGGACGTGGGGGTTGAAGTGTGTGTATACAGCTTGGCAAAAACATTTTAGAGGTCTAAAAATAATCTTTAGTGCTTATGAAAAGGCTTTGGTAAAAGGGTGTGGTTGCATTACTTCACAAGGGCTACAGCACAGAGTGAATTACATGGGTTAGTCTAAACAAGGGTCAGTAAGAGCTTGGTCAGAATCTGTGCGTTGTATTTTGTGTAACTTGCTTGTTGGCAGTTTCTGTTTCGTTTTTTAAAAATAGGTGTTGTTTTCTTCATTTCCTTCAAATTTAAGCTTGCTTGCTTCTGCTATTTCAACAGCATAAGTTTTCAAGGGGGAGAAACTCCCTTTCTGTAATCGCCCTTTGCTAAAGTCTCCTAACCTCCATGCGATTAAAATTGGGACTGTAGGAACATGGTATCAGGCCAGTGATCTGTGTAGCACAATATTCCATTTCTTAGAATCATGTTTGCAGAAGTTTCTTTTAAGCCCGTCATTTAATGACAGATTTATAAAGCAGAGAGCTTTATCCACCAGCATTTGGTGGTTTTAAATTGTGCGATATAAAGAAGCCTGGGGGCTGGTGTTTGTTCCACTCTACTTTCCTTGGTTTCAAAGTATCTCTCCACTTTGTACAGCTGCAGTGAAGAGCTGGAGTGACAAGAGTGATAACCATGAAGCTGTATTTCACATTGCTTGCATGTGGTTTGCGAGAGTTATTTTACTGATAAAAAGAAAGCTGGATCATGTATGGTTTCTTGAACTTGAAGAGCAGATACATAGCTAAATTTCAGATGAGAGAAAAAGTTTGATGGGAGAGGAGGATGCCAAGCTTCAAAGCAAATGCCTTATTTTGATCTTCCTGGCTGTCCAGGGTATGCCTATGGAGTCTGTTCTGTGCTTTCCGGAGTTGATATTTGGGTGTGATATATTACACCTACATTCTCCTCTGTCTAAAATGTATCTTTGTTTCTGTATTACACTATAGCAGTCTGACTTACTGAGTTAGTGACAATCACGAGTTAAGAGTATAAAATACAGAAAACTACAAATATGTTGGGCTCTTTTACTGTTCCAAAGCTTCCTTAATCTACCACTATTTATGGCTGCTTTGAGCCCTAAAGCCTTAAAAGAACAAATTTTAGACAAATAGAGAATAAAAAACCCTGAAGACAACCATAAAAGCTAGATAAAAGAAATAAATAAAAAATCAGTTTGGTCTACTGTCTGAGGAATTAGCTTTGAATCTGTGCCTTGCAAACAGAAGCAGGACCTGTTATTAATTCCCTTGACAGCCAATGCTTTAATCTCTTCCTGCCTTTTCCCTAGACTGCTCATCATATGCATGGAATCTGTTGATACAGAAAAGGAGTGGTGGTGAATTTCAAACTTGGCGTTTATGCAGTAAGGGTAGTCTGTTACTTTACTAGGATGGAGTGTTACGTTTCAAAGGATGCTTAGCAACATAGAATTTCAGCATGAGTCTAACATGCTGTACTAGATTTCAAAGAGTGGTTGAAGCACTAAATGAATTTTAAATTAGGAATAGGAAATTCAAACCAGCATTACTCTTAACTGGGTTCACTGTAACCACTGACACGTCTCATCTTTTAAGGGTGTTCTCTCAGTTTGCTAGAGCTGTGGTAGTTCTGCAACTCAGAAAAAGAGGCGAGGATGGAATATCTCTGTTGCACAATGTAAAATCCAAATCAGTATACATAAGAAAAATGACAGTGCTCAAGACAAGGTTTCCCCTGGATTTTATTTCTACAGCACTACCCTTTTATACTGAGCACTTTTTCAAACCATTTAAGGCTGGACAGTGGTATTTGCTGAATGGATATTTACTGTATCTTTGGCATTTCCATCAACCTACTGATGAACTTTGTGCCAGTTACCTGATGAATGATTGGTGAAATGGTGAATACAAGATGCAAATGTAGGGAGTCTGAAAAGAGTGGATGCAAGGTGGAAAATACACATCTAAAACATTGCTGTACGCCACTTTCAGAAAATTACAATGTGTTTTGGCAAACAGAGGACCTGCAGCTTCATTTATTTTCAGGGTCTGGTATTCATTGTGCAAGATCAAAGTTAAGTTAAAGATGTTAAGTAGAATTAATCAGGGGCTCTCTTCTACTGAGTGACATCCACGGGGAGAAGGGAAGGTTTGAGGGAAACAGCTACTTTGAAACTCTTTGTCAGAAAGAATGGTCCAGACCTGCTCTAGAATCTGGTGATCTTAAGTGTGTAGGTTATCCATCCACTTTTGGCTGGTAGTAAGCATATAGTGCCTGAATTAACAGTTCCAGTGTGTGTCCTGTGTCTGTTCTAAATTGTCCAAAAACTAGCCCATATAAGCTATTCTCATCAGAGACCCAACCCCGAGTGTGCTAATTTAGCTTCTGTATGTTCTGGTTTCATACATGGTCATTTTTGCCTGTCGTTCTGTGTGAAACTTGGAATTCTAGAAATCCTAAGTTAGAATAATGTTTCTGTGAGCTGAGAATTTACCCTGAGCATCTCAGAATATTGACACACACTTTGGTCTGCAGAATTACATCTGCCCAGTGTTGGGATGATTCATCTGAACAATGTAGTATGTGTAAGTGGATTGATAAACATGAACTCAGTGGAGCTCTATCAACTCCATACTGAAGGAAAGATCACAGTCTTACTGATAACATTCAACACGCCCTCTTACAGCCCTATAATGCATTACTTAGTTTAAATAGGCTGTGGTATGACCAGCATAGTACTTCCTTTTCAGCTAGTGTGTGCATTGGTTTTGGTTTTTTTTTTTTGTCTTTGAGTGGAAGAGTGTGATGAGTTTTGGAATAGGAAACTTTCTAATTCTGCTTCATTTTATTTCTTAGCCAAAGTGAGAGAGAGGAATTTGAAACAGAGTTCAAACAGAAGTATGAGCGAGAAAAGATTCTGCTGACAGAGGAAAACAAAAAACTTTCAAATGAACTTGATAAGGTAAGTATTGATTAGTTGAGTCCTGAGTTTGCAATTGTGCTGTGTATAAATTGGACAATGTGGAGCTGTATTGGTTATTATTAACTCTTAATCGATAGCAGAAATTGATATTACACCAAAACTGGTGATCAGTATTTGATTTGAATAGAGCATCTACGTAGAATCCCAGACTGCTTTGGGTTGGAAAGGACCTTAAGATCATCCTCTTCCAACCCCCCTGCCATGGGCAGGGACATCTCACACAAGACCATGTCGCCCAAGACTCTGTCCAGCCTGGCCTTGAACACTGCCAGGGATGGAGCATTCAGAACTTGAGAATGTGTGCACATATATATATGTATATATGCATATATGTGTATTTATGTGAAGGAATTGAGTTAGATGGTCTTACAGTTTGGTAAGATTCATTTTAGGCAATACTTTAAGCCAACAAAAAAAGGTGATTTATTTCATTGTATGACCCAAATATAGAAATACATAGTTAATGATGTGGTTACTTAGAGTATATTTGCATGTCAATTACTGTGAAAGAGCAGGGCCCCTCCCACCCATTGAAAGTAAGTGTTAGTTTGAGATATTAAAAAAATACAAATGATAAGGCATATTAATTGAAGTCTGAGCAAGGAATAATTGTTTCATGCATTTAGATTATCTCTTTATTGTTCAATTTGACAGGTTATTCAGGTTCATTGTGCATTAGCCAAGTCTTGCTAAACTAGTCTATTCTTTTTGTAATGCATTAAATTTTCTAAAAATATGATGAAAGTACAGTGTTCTTCAAAGTAAGCATGTTTGCATGCCAGTGTTCAAATTGAAGTCTATTTTCATACCTATATAAGACACATACTATGCCTGTATGTCGGCTTAGTCCAAGAGCAGTAAGAGACTTGTCACCTTGATAGTTTTTCTGCTCGGTGTCAGGCATATTTAAATCATAAGAAATGATAAGTATGGAGTACTTTGGAGTAAAAAGCGGAACAGATTTAAAACTGATATTTTTTTTCACCACTTCAATTTGTTAATATATTTCAATACTAAAAGAAGCCTTTCACTTGACAAGAGTCATTCTCCTAAGCAGGGCTTCCTATAAAGTCTATCTGATCTCTGATTCCAGTTTGGCTTTCTGAATAGCCATTTAACACAATGAAGATTTAGCTAACCCAGGTTAGCTGTGGCTTTGTCTTGCAGAATATGCGTGTATGAATGACAGCTGTGTGAATGCAAGAGGTTAATTGCTAGGTATAACATATTGTACTTAGAGATGTGCATTTAGTTTCAATTTCCCTGACTGCAAGTAAGTAAAATGAAAAAAGAGGGGAATGTGAGACACCTGGAGAATCTCAGGACTGACTCATGCCTGTATCTGTTAAGCCTCTCATTCTCCATGGTTACTAAACAAGGGAGAGGTTTGGCAGTTTTATCTGAGCTATAACAATTTTTGTGCCCTTGCTTTGCCCTTTCAATGTAGGTTTTTTCATATAGAACATTCCACACCTATATGTTGCAAAGCAGAAACCTCCTAAAAGTTCTAGAGGTATTTCGAGACTAATTCTCAGAAAACTAATTAATTAGAGTAAAAATGCAGTTCTAGTCCTTAAAGATGGTCTTTCAGCACAGCTAAGGTCATACGTGAGAAGAGATTCTGGCTTTTATTCTTACATGGTGTTTATCATGATGGGTAGTACCAATTTTTAAAGCGATGTGGGAGGGAGGAACACACGGGTTTGAGTCTGCAGAGATGGAATCACAGCAGCTTATACCTTTAACAAGTCATTTACATTGTCATTCAGCTCACCGCCATGTTCGAGAGGCTGAGTATGAATAACCGGCAGCTGGAAGAAGAGATGAGAGACCTGGCTGATAAAAAGGAGTCTGTGGCCCACTGGGAGGCCCAAATTACTGAGATCATCCAATGGTGAGTACTCTGCTCTAATGTCACTGCAGAATCCCCTCAGTACGTGGTAGGGCTGTTATTCACTTTTTGCCTTTGCACGTGGCACTTGGAAGCGCTTAGGTAAAACCTTACAACCAGCCTGGATTGTCCTGTATTTTTCTTTGAGATTTTAATAATACCCAAATCCTCCTTAAGAGTGAAAGTGTCTTACCAAACACAACTTCTTTAAGTGCAGAAGAATCATGGCCGTTGGGTATGGCTTGTGGCTTTGGAAGAATGCTGGAAGGATCATGTGCTGAGCTCACGCCTCGGAGAGGGAACAAGCCTGGGAAAAGCAGTGGCTGAGTGTTTGTGTCTCGGCATTAATTTCCTTCATCTGCTTGTCATGTGGCAGAATGAAACAAATACAGTGCAACTTTTATGTGATGGTTTTTTTTTTTTTTTTACAAGGAGGGCATTTGAGACAACCACAAATCCAGTCCGGTGATGTTTCTAATAATAGTTTTGATAAATAATGACGTTATGTTTCTGAAGTCTTCTGGCCAGTTCTAATAAATCAAGGACAAAAAACCCCAAGTTGAAACTATTCAGAGAAAAAGATTGTTTTTATCTAGGTGGCCTTTATTTTTCCTCTCCATGCCTGCTTCTCTCCCCTCCCTTTTATGATTTATTGCAGTGTTTAGCGTCTACAAAACCAGTTTGCATCCACATATTTTTTTTTTTTACAGATTATCCACTTCTGGGAAGATTTGATCATCATATACTAATCTTTTTTTGGGTTACTACTTGATTATTCCCCCCCCCCCATTATTCCCCTCTCATGTTAGTAAAAAAATCTAATTCGTTGTGTCAACGCAAAAATGGGAAATGTTTCTTTTAATGAAACAGTGTTTGGTATTTTTGTAATGTCAGTATAATTTTGTTGTCCAAATACAAAGGAGTTTGGCTTTTGAATATTGCCATTGGAATATGTAACAAGAAAGAAGGGCTGTCCTCTGGGCTTCTGAAAGTGTTTTAAGCACTAATTGTTACATAAAACTATGTAATGCCAACCTGTGCTATGAAGTCCATAGTGTCTCAGGCCGTTATATTTGTAGCAGAGGTTAACAAATTTACAGGCTTCACTTTGAGTGTATTCCTTTTAAATCTTGTCTCTCATAACTGTGAGTGTAGTAGATGGCATCATGGAAATAAAAAATACATTAAAGTTCTTTAAATTAATAGTTACTTTCTAGATAATCAGGAATTTTTATTCGGGGGGAAAAAGTCAAGGTAACAAGACAGACAAGTCTATTATTGCACATTCCATATTATTTTGAGGTAATGCTTATCATTCTTAATGCACCAAGGTAACCAAACTCCATTTTTCAGGTTTGCATTTGAAAGCACTCCTAAAAGTTCTGGAAAAAGCCAAGTCTGTGGATTGTTTTACTTAACACTATGTAAAAACATACCGACAGCCATTAAGAATGTCCCTTCTCCAATTTATGAGTGTGTTTAATATTTTAAGATGTGCTACTGATGTGGTTTAGGCTTGTGATAAAGGATCTCCTGTGTATTAGAGATGTGGCTGGGGGGGCAAAAGAGGTTTGGGATTGAGTGTTTTGTATCTCTAAAGATACCTAATGAAAATGATCAGGAACATGCAAGACTAACCTGAATGAAAGATACCATTTTACTGATCCCTTATGATAATATAATATCTTTTTAAAAGCATGGAACTAAAAATTAAACAACTCTGTGAAAAGGAAGAGAAAAGATAGAAGTACTGTGAGCAAACATGAAAGAGATTAAAAAGATCTGGCTTGGTTCCAGTTCTTAGTCACGATACATATCTCAGCACTTTCCCTCCATACTTCTCTCTGCTGATGTTAAATTTTTTTTCAGCTATGTGAGGCCTTAGCTTGGCTCAAATATTTTTTCTTATTACGTTTAGATTTTCCATGTGTTACCCAGATAATCTGTTCATGTCCATCTGCTGGCCTTAGAATTCAGCACTGCATACTGAAACCAGGCCCTTCTCTAGGGATTTTTTTTTGCTGTGGAACATGGAATGCTGTAAGAGGTCTTTAAACATCTATAGTAATGATAAACATTTTGAAAAGGAAAAGAAAATGAAGAAAACTAGTCGCATTTTAACCCTTCACAAGCCCTATGTTTTCCTCAGAAGAACATGCAGTTTAAATCCATACTTGTCCACCTCTTCAGTATGACAACAGAATGACTTGGTGATAACAAAATAGAGGAAAGCTTGTAGGCTCCCTCTTCAAAACTAACAGATTTTTCATATAATACTACTTTAAAATATGGATTTTTGGGTGCATACTTTCCACATGGGATTTGGCCACCATCATCTTTTTGTACCATGATTCATGAAGGGTGGGAGGCAGTAGATGGAATTAATTACTAGGTTTGTAAACAGTTTCCTCAGCTGCCCATGATAGTTTGAGGGATTTGTTCTAGTCCAGTTGTAAGTAACATAAGCCCAAGGAGTCCCTTATGTCCTTTGAGTGCCTTGCCATCTAATAGATCTCTCTCTTAGGAAATCTGCTGCGCTATTCAAATCCATATTTTGGGTGGTTAAGATTGTCACTTTCTTCATGACTCCTTGCACCCTTACTAAATCGTTATTTCTTTCAGATTTTATAAGTTGTGGGTAATTTTGATGACCTATCATGTTCCCTTTAGCTTTCTCCAGCTTTTTTACTGTGCTCTCTTGAATCTTTTTAGGGCAAATGTACAAAAGCCTTTTTATTTTTGCTGTTATTATCCCAAGATTCTATAAATATAGCCAAATTTTGATACAAACACTTGAATCAAACTGTCATTGCAAATTCTAATAGGGTAGCAACAGACCCTCACAGATCATTCAGCCTTAATGGAGCTATTACATTGACAATTTATATTAGCCAAATCACTCGTCATTCCTTGACAAGAGTAAGAAATACTGAGGCTTTTATTGTCAGCTATAAATTTTCCTTTGGGAAATGGGAAGGAGATTGATTGCCTTGGAGGTTCATGCAGCACTTCAAAAAGGAATCCTTTAAATAGCCATACTACCGTATTTCTGTTCTGCTGCAGAAAGGAGGTCGATGGAAGTCTTGGTAGTGATTCCCATTGTACTTGGCAAGAATCTTGTTAGTCTCTGTAGGAGGGATTCATGTAACCTAGGTCTAGAAGTCCTAAGGTAGACAACTAAAATCGCATGAGTAGTACTATAGAAGTCACTTTTTCTCTCCATTGATTGAAAAGGAAGCCTAGACAACTAGTTCAAATGAATAATTCTGTATTGTTGAATACACTTATATGGATGAGCTAAATCCTGCCTCATTTACCTAGTGGATGTTAGGCTTAGATTCAGCTGGGTTGCTCTCAGGAGAAAGCACACACAAATTGTGGAAGAGGTTTAGCAAAAATTCTGGGCAAATTCAACTGTAAGAAACTCAAAACATGAACAGTTCTGAGATGTGTTGTGCTTGTGGTGTGAATAATTAGAAGTTAAGGATCTATGAAACAGAAATTCGGAAGGGCAGCGGGAAATTTCAGGGTTTGGGAGCAGAGCAAAGTGTTGAAGCTTCTTAGAGAAGCAGCTTTAAAACCAAATTGGGGGGGGGAGGAGATGCAGGGTTTGAGCATAGTGATACACAGACAGAAATTTAAAAGCATTGAGAAGCCAGGAGTTGGCAGTGATGGCTCTTGGACTTCCTTAGGGTTTTTAAATCAGGTAAGATGCAGCTTGGACTAAGACCCCAGGGCTTTAAGACCCCGCCTGTTCAGCAAAAACCTCTAGTCCTCTGGTTCCGTTTTGAATTGTAAAGAAGGATAGAGAGACCTGGAGAGTCCGAGTTTCTAAGCAGCCTGACAAATAGCATTCTAGATATTAGTCAGTGCTTATTTGAAGG
This sequence comes from Strigops habroptila, assembly GCF_004027225.2. Taxonomy (NCBI): domain Eukaryota; kingdom Metazoa; phylum Chordata; class Aves; order Psittaciformes; family Psittacidae; genus Strigops; species Strigops habroptila. The sequence goes on from NC_046359.1 coordinate 34,868,597, forward strand.
TTGTCACGGTGTTAGCTCCAACCGAAAAGTTGAATTTAATGTGACAGGAACATGTACTATATTGCTGTTCTAGGTTATTTATAGTTAATGAGCTTGCAAGGGCACTTGTTATATATGAAAACAGAACCGTTAACCTCAGCTAAATTGTCAGTAAACAAAGTTGACTGTGTGGAACCTGAAGAACTTTTCTTCTTTAGGTCTTTTGCTGTGCTTTGTAGGGCTCTCCCCAAGAAGTGGGGCAAGGAGGGAAAACATTAGTAAGAGTAACTTTACTATTCTTGCTCTGATTGTTTGTTTTTAAAGCCAAGCAAACAAAACCAACCCAGCAAAACAGTAAGAAATCAAAACTCTCCAAGAGCTCCTGGCTTCACGTAACCCGTTTCACACCAATGTATGCAAACATGCATTTAATCACCATGTCTCATTATCGAGGGAATTTTGCCATCTAGTGGACAACAAAACTATCTCCCCCAATTTGTAGTGCTTTTGTTTACTATCTTCACGAGTCTGAGGAGTTTCCTTGAACTCAGTATAGATTTCTGCAGAAATTGACTTTATCTTTTTATTTTCTAGTTTTCTACGTTCTTTGGGAACATCTCTCTGAGGTTTTTCCATGTGCAGCTTTTCAGCATTTAGAGCCTGAAGGTTCTGTGCCTCATAAACCAAGTAACAGAAGTGTTTCCTTACCTTCCATACGGAAGGATCTATATGGTGTGATAAAACTTGACAAAGAAATTGGACACTGAAAGTTTGTTAGCTTTAATTAGAAAAGTTAAAAAAATAGGCTCCAAATCCATTTTATTTTAAATCTGACATTGTCCCTTTTTTCCTGCAAAGTTTTTACATGTCATTAAAAATAGAGAAGATAAATGCTGATTCCTAAGTCAGTTTTTCCTCCTTCTACATCACTTGCTTTTTTGCTTCGAGAGCTTCACATTCTTTTTACTCCTCCTTACACTCTTTTCTATTTGCTATGTATTTAATTATGCACCTTCCACCCCCCAAAAGCATCTTAGTGCTATTTCTCACATCTTTTGCCCACTCTTACATGCTAAGTAGTTTGTATAGGCCAAGTTTATCTGTATCTGGTCATCACAATGTGTATCCAGTGTGTTATGGGAAAAGAAGTCAAAGTGCTGCTTCCATTGAGTTCCAGTATACCTTGGGAAAAATAGTGACTTATTAATATCAAAACTCTCACTGACTTTATTAAAGTCAGGACGTGTTTTTCCCTAGGCTCCTCCCCACCTCTTGAGCAAAATTATAAGCAGGATACAAAGCAGATAAAGCCCAAAGCATGAATAAGCGCTTACTTTTTAATGTTGGGTGTGAGTTTTGTGGTCACTATTTTTGCATTAGCCTCCTCTGTATTAAAGCAATTTTTCTTATATAAACTTTAAACTGCACAGCCAGAAGTCAGTGCAACCTGTAGCTGTTTAGCCCATAGCTTTTGCATCGTGATCTTGCCATAAGGCCGCTGTGGAAAAGTTCTTCTGTTTCTCCTTGTGGCAGTTCAGTGTGTGCTCTCTGTCTTTCTCACCTCCTAGTCTCTAAATCTTTGTTGAAATACTAATTTTATTCAGTAATGGTAAATTTGCAAGTAGAACCATTTCCATATTCATTGTGTGTATGAACCCCATAGCATCAACCAGAGAAACTTATATCGCCTTATAGATATGGAGGGGGAATCACTCCAACATACTCAGGATTACGGCTACGAAGGAAAGCAAGAAAGAGTTAATTTCCATTAAATAGAAATCTTATGTTTTCACTTTCCTCTATGTTATTTGAAACTATTGGAGGTTCATTACTTAGAGCACATCCTAAACATTTCTGTGGTTAGTGTTGACAGATCTAACTATGATCAAGCTGTGGTATTAGACTGCTGGTCTCCAAGACCAGCTCAGAGACTTGGGTGTACCCTCGTGTTGCAGAACTGAGTTTGTTCTTCTGTGGGCTAGATGAGTATGTCCAGAGCCAGGCATGTGAGGTGAAAAGAACTGGGGGGTGGGGGGTGTCTGTTTTGTTGAAGTTTTTCATAAGCTACTTACTTCTCAGTGACATAATTTTTTAGCAACTTCCTTTTCTATGTTAAAACCCGAGGCAAAGTAAAGAAAGCTCCTTCTGCTGTCATTAATCACAGAAAGTCTTTTTTTCCTCTTTGTAACTGATGATGAAAGAATCTGAAAAACAGACACGTCTCCTCCTTGCTGTCTTCACACCCAGAAAACGTGCCTCGATAGAAAGCAAGCTCAGGGGATGAGAGAGCCTCTTCTGGCTTATGCTGTTTAATAACATTGGAATTCGACTCTCCCTCTTTAATTAGCATTTCTTGAAATAGCATCACTGATTCTAACTACTAGTTCTCATAGTCAGGTGATTCAGTAAAGTCAACCGCTAGTTCCAATATTCTATTATACTGAGACATATATTACTTTCTTAGATGCATAGTTCTTTAATCTTTATGCTTTCTCTTAAAGATGGATATTTTTTAATGGAAGTTTGCAAAGGAGTAAAAGCTTAGTTCTGTTTGGTTTTCTTTATATATTTTTTGTTTCCTTATGCTTTATGATTTTTGTTTTGTATTCTGTTGGTTTCTGTTTCTGGTTGCTATTTTGTTGAAGGGATTTGTGACTTTTTTTCTTTCAATTCTTTGTTAAAACACCTTTTTCTTCTTCTGTAATTCTTTAGGGTAAGTGATGAAAAAGATGCTCGAGGTTACCTTCAAGCCTTGGCCTCTAAAATGACAGAAGAGCTAGAGGCCCTGAGGAACTCCAGTTTGGGTGCAAGAGCTACAGTAAGACTATTTCTATGTGTCAAAGGGTTTTTTGTTTGAAAAAATGCTAATGTGATAGTTTCAGCTGCAGTTTCTACCTGTCTGCAGAGTCTGTGTTAGTCAAAAGTTAAACTTTTCTGGAGCTTCCTTTCTGAATAACTGAATAGCCAATTTATTGTTTATCAATGAATTAAACACCGACATCTTTATAATGTGATTTTATCTATGTTATTGTTCAAGTAGCTGGTTTATAATCATATATGAATTCTTTGAAGTAAATGTATACTTTGGGTGATGAAAGCCTTAAAGTCTTACTTATGAAATGTGAATGTCCTTCATAGCTGTCATATGAATTGAGACACATCAAAACTAAAATGCACAAAATCTCTTTGGTTTTAAGATCATGACAGCATAAGATGTTCATCTTGCCCATCTAGTACTTGAGTTTAAAAATAATACTACTAGTAACAATACTCTACATACTTAATTTTAGGTTACTTTAAAATTAATGAACTCTGATGTTAAGAACGTAATAGACAGAAATGTAATTGTTGAAGCTAGTTCCATTCCTCACTTTCGGCTTTCTTTCCTCTTAGCCTTTCTTTTCCCTCTTTTTATTCTTTGCTAGGACATGCCCTGGAAGATGCGCCGCTTTGCAAAACTGGATATGTCTGCAAGGTTGGAACTTCAGTCTGCTCTTGATGCTGAAATCCGAGCCAAACAGGCTATTCAGGATGAGTTGAACAAAGTCAAAGCTTCCTGTATATCTACAGAGTGGTAAGACTGAATTGTTCTGATGGAAATTTACTGTGATACTTCCCAGGGAGTGTCATCAAACCTTGATTTTAGCTATCTTGTCTGGCAGAATTTGATAATGAATGATGTGCCAGTTTCTTACATGTGAACATGAAAAAAAGACCATATGTCTCTTCGTGGTTTAAGCAGCTGAATACCAGATTGGGAGGGACATCAAGGATCATCTGGTCCAACCTTTCTAGGCATGGCATGACCTAGACTAGATGCCCCACCACCCTGCCCAGGTGCATCTTAAAAGTGTCCAGTGTTGGGGAATCCACCACTTCCCTGGGGAGGTTTTTCCAATGGCTGATTGTTCTCATTGTGAAAAATTTTCCTCTTGTATCCAATCAGAATGTCCTCAGGCGTAACTTGTGCCCATCACTTCTTGTCTTCTCCATGTGACTCCTTGTAAAAAGGGAGTCTCCATCTTCTTTGTAGTCACCCTTTAAATACTGGACTATGGTGACAAGGTCTCCCCTGAGTCTTCTATTCTCCAGGCTGAACAAATCCACTTCTCATCCTTTGTCACACAGAAGGTTCCCAGTCCTTGGATCATCTTTGTAGCACTTCTCTGAACCCTCTCCAGCCTGTCCACATCTTTTTTTTGAATAGTGGGGACCAAAACTGAACTCAGTATTCCAGTTATGGCCTAGAAAGTGCAGAGTAGAGTGAGATAATGACTTCTTTATCTCTGGGGGTGATGCCCTTGTTGATGTAACCCCACATCCTGTTGGCTTTCTTTGCTGCAGCTGCACACTGTTCACGCATATTGAAGACTTTCAGAGGGGACAATTTATCTTTAATACTACAATCTCTCTTAGTTGTGTTAACAAGTTCTAATGCAAGCAGAATTTGGTTTTGTGTCTTAGAACATGCTCTCTTCCATTCTGTTGATAGCTGCATTGGGTTAGCTGACAAAAATCAATCCTTGCATACAGATTTGCACAGTAATACGATGTGGTTATGGAAGGTTATGAATTCTTGTATACCTTCCTCAGACATTTCCCCCCTCCCCCTCTTTAGATTTCATTTAGGTGAATGCCTAAAGCAGGGATTAGTGGGAAGACATTCCATTTCTAGGTCTCCAGGTTCAGTTTAGCTTAGAGCACTTGACTTGTTTTGCAACTTTAGGAAAGCAGTTGGACAGAGCTGAGATTCAGATATATTGTTTGTAAAGTGCAAACACCTTGTCCACCTGACTTGGATGTTTTTCACACTAGGTAACGCCATGGGCAGCACTGTAGATCATCTAAGAACAGGAGAATCAATGTTTGCTTTGATAGGCAAGGATGAGAAGTGTGGTAGGCATGTGTTACCTATCAGCTGTGAATCAGCAAGCACTGTGACAACTAACTGCGAAGTAACTGAGAAGAAAAACAGTTCAACATCATCTAGTTAGTATCACAGGCACTGTGAATTAACAAATAAAAAAACCCAACAAAAAAACCCTAAATTTAAGCATAAAAATACATGTGGTCTTTTTTTCTCATTCACAGGATACAGGCTCACACAATTACTCTTTAATCAGAAACATGAGCCTATTTAATGGATAAACAGGGGCAATTAATTGCTTTTTATGTTGGTTTGGGTTTTTTAAATACCATACTAAACAGGTCCCAATAGATTTCTGAATTCATTCTGCATTTGATGACATCCAGAAGCTTGCTGGGCATTAATTTTTAAATAGCATGCAAAGGTAGACTGTAGTGATAGGAAAAGGGGGAATGAGTTTAAACTAAAACAGAGGAAGTTTAGGTTAGACATAAGGAAGAAGTTCTTTACTGTGAGGGTGCTGAGGTGCTGGCACAGATTGCCCAAAGAAGTGGTAAATGCTCCATCCCTGGCAGTGATCAAGACCGGGTTGGACAGAGCCTTGGGCAACATGGTCTAGTGCGAGGTGTCCCTGCCCATGGCAGGGAGTTGGAACTGGATGATCTTAAGGTCCTTTCCAACCCAAACCATTCTATGAGTCCATGATTCTGTGGATAAAAAAAAGTGACTTGTATCGTGAATTCTCAATACTTACATAGCTTTTTTGTTTGTGTTCTTTTGAAGTAAATTGCAAGAAGCTGAGAAGAAGAACATGGAACTGTTGACAGATATTGAAAGGCTGAAAAAGGAGACAGAAGAGCTTAGATCAGAAAAGGGTATGGCAACTGATTTCCAAGTAAATAACATGTTTCACTTTGGTGGGTACATCTTAACAATTGTCACCTTGCAAGTAAAATGTGGTACTGACAGACTTCGGCATACAAAATGTGAGCACAGCAATTGCATGTTGAGATGTACCCACAGCAGTTGCATTTGCATTTCTAACACGTACTTGTATTGCACTTCGAGCTTGTTGATACACTTGAACCAGGAAGCTATTATTTGACTTGGAACTGCATTATTTTTGTTTGGCATGTGTATGGTGACTTATGCCAGAAAACTGGTACAAGTACAGATGCATTTTTTTCCCCCCTTTACCATGGTTAAAGGTATTCAGACTTCAATGCTGATCATAGTGGTGGTGGTTTATGAATGTTTGGGGCCTGTCTTCACAGAGAATAAACAACTGTAGAGGCATTCATAGCGTTTATTTGGTTTGTGGGATGACTTTTGTTGATTGGCATTGTAACCACGCAGTGAGCACTGCGGTCATGTTTGCTTTGCTGTGGTTTTAAGAGTATGTTCTGGGTTTTCTAGTGCGTCTGTCTTAACAGTATTTCGCATTGTTGCTGAGAGAAAAGACTTTTTGGTAGTTCTGAAATGAAAAAAAAGAAAATTCATTTAGAGATGATAAATGATTTGGCTGATTCTTTGCAGTAGTTCTGATGTTTGGATCTTCTGAGTCACATAGGAAGAAGTGAATTTTCAGGCCAGATGGAATTACCTAATTTTCTGTAGGGAACTCTTTGAACTCCAGAGTTTCAAAACCCAGCAACAATTGCTGCATAGGGATGTCAAATACTCTTCAGCCTCTGCAACCTAACGGCCTGTCAGTCAATAATGTATTGTACATTCATCTCCTATATTCAGCCTCCATGTGCTGGTTGGCTGGTAAAAATAATACAACCTATGCAGAACATTAAGAAATGACTGCTGCCAATAAGCAAATAAGACTTAGGGAATTGATACTTGTTCATCTTGATGCTTAGCACTGATAACCAAGACTATGCTTTTTCCAAGTGCTTGTAGAGGAACTCCTGGTAGTATCTTCCTGGAGACAACAGTGCTTTTAGCTTTCATTTATAGATTGTTGAACTGTCTGAAATATTCTGCAAGACTACTTGACTTCTGAAATCTTCCTTTGTGTTAATCTGTTAAGACAATCTGTTAAGAATTTATAATTAATATTTTATGCTGTATTTTTTCCAGTGTTTGAGACCTTACCGGGTTGGGTTTTTTTGTGAAAATGGAGATAAACTTTTACTCTTTCCTAAAAAAAGAAAATGTACCATTTAAAGAAAAGTTAGTTGTTACACTATTTGCCAGAAGTAAATTAGTAAGATTCTACTGCAACTATTCAAATATTATTTTTAGAAATACACCTTAATCCAAAATCCTTATCCTCTTTGGACATGGTTTTCTCTCATAAGAATAAATATATTGATGTTTGAATCATGAACTGTATAGAGGATTCAAATGTAGTCAATGTACTGCAGTAGAGTAACTTCCTGTGTGTGGAAATTGGTTTCTAGGAAGGGTTTACTTAGATTAGCACTTCAATCCTTTGTTCTTTATAAATGTATTCCAGAAACTTGGAAGGGTGGGGGAAAAAAAGATTACTAAAAAAGATTCTGTAAAGCAGCAGGTAATTTGAGAATTGTTTTTAGTATTTTAGTGGGGTTTCAGTGTATTTATGTTTTAAAGAGGAAAGGGTTCTTTGTAACTCTTTGTTCACTGTAGGTTATATTTAAAGCAAACAAGGTGATATATCTAGTTAGAGTGAGACACTGATATTTTCTAAGAGAAGTAAGTGTCCTTTGATAGCATCAGTCTTTTGAGATGCACACAGTCCTGGAGGCTCTGGTCATAATAAGTATATAAATATATGTGTGTATGTGTAAATATATATATATATGTATAAATATTTATACTGTTCAGGAAGCTAGAGTTTGTACACATCTGTGATTTATAAACACCCACATAGCAACTTGAATTATGCCCCAAAGAAAAGAAGAAGAAGATAAAAGAAATATCAGTTGGAGCAAGTTAAAATAATAATCAAGATGTGCCAGCCTCTGCAGCTCTGGAGGATGCAGCATTCCTGCTCTGCTTACTGGCTGAAAACCATGGAAACGGTGTAGTGTGACAGAGACATTTAAAGCTTGCCCAGGATTATATTACTCCTGGACATTCAAAAGTGAGAGGTAGCAGGCAGGCGTAGAGCATGCGTCAAGGAACCTGTGTTATTTGGGAATGCAGCGTATTTTCCAAACATGTTCTGTGCATTGCTGTGGAACCTTACTGTTGGCTACAGCCATCTCCTCACTGTAGGCTGTCCAGTGTGTGACTGGAGATGGGTGACACCCACTGTGTTAGCCTCTGTGCCTATGTGTCATGCACTGCATGTTGCAAGTGGACATAAGCACATTAGGAACCTGTGCCTTCTGCCTAACAGACGTAGACTTACAGTATGTTTCCGTGTTGAATTCACACCACACACATCCTAGCTTGGAGAATGTTAATTAAACATAGGCTGCTTGCTTAGAGGGTGTATGTCTGTTAGAAAACTCTTACTCTGGAAAACAAACCAAATGTGACAACTCACTTCAAAAAATGTAGGTGGTTTCAGGTGAATACTCAAACCCCGATTCCGCAAGGCAAAGGTCCTCCCTGAAAAGGTCATTTTTCTGTAGCTTAAAAACCTGCTGCTGTTTTCTAGGTGTAAAGCACCAAGACTCACAGAATTCTTTCTTGGCATTTTTGAATGCGCCTACCTCTGCTCTGGATCAATTTGAAGTAAGTGTACAGCTATTCTCACTCTCTGATAGTGGAACTACTGCTGTTACGTGCAGGTTATATGCGTATTTACTGAGAGTTTGCTACTGTGTTTTTCCATATTGCTCCATTTATATTTGTGTATAATAATATGTGAGAATTGTTTGTCATTTACAGTGCTGGCTGTCTTCTCTTGAACACTAGTGATCATAGCAATTTCTCTTTCAAACCTTGACTGCAGAAATTCTCCTGGTTTTGTAGTGAACCTGGAAAGGGTAGTTGTTCAAATGGCTTTTCTTTGTATTTAGAAAAATGCTAAGTCCTGCAGATACTGGTTTGGTAAAAATGAGAGAAAACACATAAATAATCCTTGGGTGTGTTCTATGAAGTCCTTGGTACCGTGTATTTATCAGGTGGTTTTCATTTTCTGTTCATTTTACACAAATCTCTAAAATCCAGATAATTACTGTTCATCTCCTCTCCACAGATCCTATATACTTAAAAAGTAAATCTGTTTAATTCCTTTGCCAATTTTAGACAAAAGGCCACTTCAGGTAGAACACCTGGAAGCAAAAACTTGAAATGACACTGTGTATTTCCTATCTTCTTTTTTTTTTTAATCAACAGTAAGCAACGCACCATTTTTCTTTGAAAAGAACAGCTGGGGTGAAATACTGCTCAAACTGACTTCAGAGGGGACAAGGCACATGTACAGATACACACTGGTCTAAAATTCCCCCCTGTGTTTTTCCTGGTGGGTGTACCAGGTCATCACATGACAGAACATATTCCCTGATGTTACTAATGTCCCCAAATTTACTTTCTTTTCATTGCATATTCATTAATTCATTCTTCTCTCTTGAAGTCCTCACATTAATACCATTTTTTTATTTGCTTTTGAATTACTTGTAAGTTAATTTCAATATAAAACTCCTGTTGGAGTGTAGGAATATTATTTTATTGAGTGAATGCTGGAGAAACGTTGGGATTTACACAGGTAATTTATTAATTGTCTATGAAAGGCAATTAATGGCAACTTACTGAGGGATCTGTTACTGGCAGTAATTATTTACAGTTCTTTAGTCTTGCAGTTTTATTTATACTGAACAGTTTTCTTCATCCATCTCTTTCTTTCTCTCTCTTTTTTTTTCACTGCTGTTTTCATTAAAATAGGATTCCTTTTCCTCCTCTTCATCCTCATTGATTGATTTTATGGATGACGTAAGTCTGACTTTCAAACCAGTAAATCCCCCAATAACAGAGAGCAGTTGTTTGATTTGGAATAGTCAAACATTAATGCAGTCAACTTAAATCTGCAAGTGCAGAAGGGAACAGACTTGCTATAATAGCATACTTACACCTATTTATATAGATAGATGTTAGATTTTAAAGTAAATGTTTTTCTGTAGGTTAAGGTGAAGAATTATTATTTACATACAGTTTTTCTAATGGGGATCAGCTGCTTTTGGGCCTTATCTATTGATATGGCCTGTGGAAAATGGTTCCAAAACCACTGGCATGTTGATTTAATTTAGTTCTATTGCTTCATATTATTACTTTATCATCAGTTGTTTCCAGTAGTTTTCTGATAATGTCAGTGAAAATGTTTTCCTTGCATACAGTTAATTTGTTTGCTCAAATAAAGAAATTGTCTCTCTTTTAGCCTGTATTGTCAGAATATAGGCTAAAATGTAACTTCACCTCATTATAACTGAAGTGAACTTACTGGGTTTTATTGCCACTTGAGATGTTAGTTTTCTGTCAGGACACTGTTCAACATTTAGCCTAGTTAGTTGCATAATAAGGAAATTGAATTTAAAGCTGAAAACTGACTGCATTATGTTTCTTTCAGACTGAAGTAGTAGGCACAGAGAAGTAAATAATAATAAGCTTGTTAAAATCAGAGTATATACTATGCATCCATAGTAGAGAACCATCCATTACAACTCTGTAGGTATATTGTGTGTGTGTATGTCTGTGTGTGTTTGTATATATGTATGTACACATATTTATACATACGTCTTGAAAATAGTATAGTCCTGTTTGCATTAAAATGTGATATAATGAATTTTATTCTAGAAATGGCTGCTGTGAAGAGTGTAACAGAAAGGGTATATAGTACATGGGCCTGTTCTACTGATGGCATTACCTTTCACAAACTCTGAAGGAATGCTTCTTTTGTAGATGTTTTTTTCCCCTAGATCAGGTATATACCTTAGCCAAAATGTGAAGGTGCGTCTCGGGTACTGTGGCAGGAAGTATTTGCCTGTATTTTTGTATAGCATACAGAAAACTCTGTCTTACACAAAAAAGAAAACAAGTAGTTTCCTGTCATGTTAAATCTACAATAAATGAATAATACTTAACAACTTTACGGGGATTAAAGAAGTGTCCTCTGTGTTTCCTGAGTATTAGGAACACCTAGTTTGTAGCAACAGGTTATTTCATAGAAAGTTACCTTTAAAAATAACTAATACCCTCTCCTAAAAGCTGATAAAAGTAAAGTATATATGTGGCAGAGGAGCTGATAATGTTCTATTTTGCAAGAGGAAAATTAGGAAAAGAATGTTTTCCTGGTTGCTATCTAGTTAGTTTTGAAAGACATCAGTACTTTATGCTGTATTTATTGAGACATTCTTCTCGACCGGTCCACCCAGATCACATCTTTTCGAATACCCATCTTTTAGGTAAAACTCCACGTATTAATGACTATACCATTGCATGTGGATGACTTAAAACACGCAGAATCATTCTTGAGTCCAACAGGAGCAGGTTTTTCTCAGTTGCCTTGGGCACAGGTGCAGTTCTGGACTGGACTGGCCAAGGGCTAACATCTCTTAACACCAGGGCAGAATTCTTTCTCATCTGCCAAAACTGCAGAAGAGAGATGACTGTTCAAAGGTGGGAAAGGGTACTATGCAGGCAAATACAAGACTTGTTGAGCTACCTGTCTTTGTTAGAGAAATAAAGCTGATGTAGGCATAGTAGGTGAAAGGTGCTTTAAAATTCAGTTGTGCTTAAAGTCAGTTCTACATCTTTCATGTATTGGACAATTACTTGATTCATTCATAGCGAAATTCATAATATAAAGCCTCTGAATTATCAAAATTACTGGTTAATTTACATTTAGCTCATTGAATTGGTTCAATATCAAAGTATTAGCCAGACTTAAATGGAAATAAGGGTATTAAAAATCCTTCCCAACTGGATGTGATCACCATTCCCTTTCCAATGTCTCTTTTTGACAGTAGTTATGTTGAAGTTACTATGAAGTTGCTACCCTCATAGCTGTGGAAGGGTAGTGTTTCTCACAGCATCTCAAGAAGAATTAATCTGTGCTCAGTCAAGCCTGAAAAATCATAGAATCCTAGAATGGTTTGGGCTGGAAGGGACCTTAAAAACCATCTAGTACCAATCCCCTGCCACGGGTGGGAACACCTTCCATTAGACCAGCTTGCTTCAAGCCCCGTCCAACCTGGCCCTGAACACTGCCAGGGATGGGGCAGCCACAGCTTCTCTTGGCAACCTGTGCCAGTGCCTTATATTAAGACTAAGGAAGACTGAGAAGTCCTCAGGTAGGACTTATGCAGTCCTGAATATTACATGGATTTCAGGAAAGCCTCTCCTGTAATCAAAGTGGCAAAGTAAATTCTACTAATGGCCTCTATTGTTTCTTCAGCCTCTGTGCTTCATTAAGAAATGACAGAGTGAGTGTAAAGTTACATGCAGTTGTAGTTATCTAGCACTCTTTGCAAGATCTCTGAAGTCTATTTAATCTGTGGATGTGCAAGCAGCACTGACTTTGGCCCACTGATGACATTTGGAGATTACTGGGGTGGGTATGTCCTGTGTGTCTGCCATCCAAACAACATAACTGTTCATAGCGCTTCGTGAATGGCTGGAGTGAATTCTAATTTTTTCAATGAGGAAAACAGTAGTTCTGCAATTTCTACTGGAGGGAAGTAAAAATAGGTGTCCTGCTGCCTCCGTAGCCTGCAGGTGCTGAGCAGAAGTGGTAGCTTGCTACCCAAACGAGTAGCAGTCACTGGTAGTTCCAGCTGTCCTACCTGGAGAAGATACTTGGTGAGGTTGGCAGAACTGGTGCCTAAACCCTCGTAGCTGTGGAAGCCTGTGTGTTCAGGAACAATTCTTATATCTCCCGTGCACATGGTAGAGTGCAAAGGGAAGTAGGGATGGGTTTTGCTGTCCCTGTTTTCTGGCTTTGGTGGGGAGGGAGGTCACCCTCATGGACTCTAATATACTAATTTCTAAATCTTTGCTGCTGTTTCTCCCATGTGTTGCAGGCTGTCTCTCAGTAACATTGTCTAGGTGTTCAGTCTCCTGTGTTCACTGCAAGTGTCTGATAATGGAAGTGTTGTATTTGATTTGGGTTTTTTGCCAGGTGGATCTTTGTGTATCTTGCTAGCTACTGGAAGCAATCAGCTTGTTTTATTTAAAGATGAATTTGGGATTACTTCATAACAATAAAATGGGATCCCATTTTTCCTTGGCAAAATTATTTTCTCCACTTGCTAGAAAATACTATTTTTCCCCTGTTATCAACACATTACAAATTAAAAACACATGTCTTAAATCCTCCTACAATTTCTCCTCACATGCAGTCCCCATGGGCTTGGGTTAGATTAAACAAATCTGAACTTTGTAAATAAGCACAGAATAAATCATGTTCTGAATTCTCACTATTAAACAGAATAAGACATAGTGTTGTGTGGTGAGAGCCCTGACTCTACCGGCACATTCATAATTAAGTTTAGAATAATTCTGGTTCTTGATGATACTTTAAATTGGACATATTGTGACTCTTAAGAGATTGCTTTATTCACCTTGTTCACAGTAGAGAGACGCTAACTGCACATTATTAGTCTAATGTATCTGCAGTTTCACTGCTATTGTCCAGTGTAAAACTACTCTTTAAAATAACTTTTTTTGGATGTGTCTTCCCACTTGTTGCTCCAGAACATCTTGTTTTCAGAACCCTTGAAAAATGAACATGTTTGTATGTGTCTACCGCTACTTCTGGAGATTGTAGAGTGACCGATTCTGAGCTGATGTATGTGTCACTGTTTGGTTTTGTAACATATTCTCCTCCTCTCTTTGTTAAAGCGCTCTCCTTCCTGTACTCCAGCTAACAAAGGCAGACGTGTAAGAGGCTGTCCTACTCTATGTGGCCCTTTATTTTTTGCCTGTTGTGTACATGCCTTTGTTTAATGTATGGATTGTGTACTTCCCTCGCTGCATGTCTTGTGCTGCTGCTACTGTTTGCTGCTGCTGCTGTGCTTTTTGTTGTTTTACAGCTATGGGCTAAAAGCTTTTGGAGGATTTCATTTGAGAATCCTATAAGCAGAATATCACAGTAACTGGAGAAGATGCATTGGATATTTTCTCATTTCAATATCAAAGTTCTTTTTGAAAGCTGATCAGGTAGATGCAGGTTGGCCAGATGAGCCAGTGTCAAATGAGGACCTGTTTGTTTCCTTGCCCTTAGCAGAGGGCATGTGTTGAGTTACGGGAATTGCCTATAGAAGGTAGAAGTTTGGCATTTGGCATGTCATAGCAAAGGATAGAAAATACCACAATACAGAGATAAGTATAAATGGGAAGTGGGGAACTGAGTAAATTGGAAAATGAAGACAGGAAGAATTCATAACAGTTAAACAGATGATGTGTTGTAATCCATGAGGCTGGAAAGCTCTGTGATGTTTCAAAAATCAAGGTGGGTTTTTAAACATGGTGTTACCAAAGCTTTTTCAGACTGCGTTCGTACCAGGTATGCTGTGTTTTAAACTAATACTGCCACTTCTGTATTTTAGATATGTATGATGGTAGGAGTGGGGAAGCATACCAAGTGTTTCTGTTGAATATTCAATAAGTAAGCGATAATGCCCAACAGCTCTAACAATGACTGGTTCAACTCACACCACTCAGTGTCTCAGGCAAGCTTATAGTAGCTGCTTGGTTTTGCCATCTGTGGCTCCCGTTCAGAAGCTTATTCTCCTCAAGATGTGTTTATACACCATCCAGCTTTGGCTCAGACCTATAGAGGTGACGCTGTGGAAGCTGACAAGGCTATTACAGTTTGGTAGGAAATACTGAAATATGCTTTTGATAATCCAGTGGATTAGTTTAAAACTAGTTTTAATGGTGTTAATACAGTCCATGTAAGCTTTTGGCCATACTTGAGTCGGGTTTCATACTTAGTTCTTCTCATTAAAGCAAGGAACCTGGAAATTACTGCAGCAGTACAGCTTAAGGCCCTGTTTCTGCAGTAAAGATGGTGATTAAATTCCCTTCAAATTCTATAATGGTAGATCAGGTTTGGTGTGTTTTATGGGCCTTTTATGTTCTTAACTGAAGTAAAAAGAGATTTGTTACTGGTTCAGCAGTTGTCTTCAACCACAAAGGCTTTGTAGCACATTCCAGAAAAGTTCCGTCATTTGTATCATGCTTGTATTAAATTTTTAAGAGACACCATGAGAATTCTTTGGTATGCAGATGCTACTTTGAAAGGGAAAGCCTTTGGAGTATGTGGAAACATTTATGAAATGATAGATTAGATCTCTTGAGCTTAACTTGCAGAAGAAAAGGAATGTCTGTTTCTTGCGCTGAAAAATTTGCCTGTAGTTACTCATCAGGCTTATTTTTTAATAACACTCTTAAGAAGGTAGAGTTGTTGGAGGTTGAACAGTCTTTGAGTGGGCTCCAAGTTATCACGTTTAGACTTGATTAAAAAAAAGCTTAAAATTTGAACAATGTTATGTGCCTGGGATTTACTGCTTAAAGACATCAATGTTTCTAACACTGGTTAAAGCTTGCAATTATTACTTGCTTCTGATAAACCTGAGCACAGAAGCTTTGCTTTACTGCTAGTGTTTGCCTCAATGCTTGAAACACATCATCTATGTGTAGAAAACAGGTGTATCCCAGGGTGAGAATTTCCTGGTTTCATTACAGAAATACTTGCAGCATCTTAATATGCCTAAGTTGATTAAGCTGGTGAGCATTCTCCACCAGATCATTCTTTTGAAGGCTGTGATAAAACTAGAAGCCATCAAACTTAACTCACTACTATTTTAATAATAATAATAATAATAATAAAAAGGCAAAAAGAGAGAAAAAGAAAAACCAGCAACTGCACCTGTTCACTACCATGACTGAGTTTCTGGAGAACAGGACTGTATATGCATGTGAAAGATTGGCTTGGCAATATATTTTATTCCCCAAAAGCAGCAAAGTTTGTGGAATCCTTAGTATGATGGCAATGGCAAATGAGATAACACCCACCCCCCCGAAAAAAAAACCACTGGAATGTTCAAATGCTTTCTGTAAACGCTGCTGCATATTTCAGCTGGTGTGCAAGCCTGCCAAATCCTTAGCCATGGGGAGCTGATGGTAGCATTGCTTCAGAAAAGCCAGGCATGTAATGGAGCCTTCAGTAGGCCTCATGCTTTTAGTTTTATTATTAGTGGAGAAAAGCAACCTCATCTCATTACACTTTTTTTTTTTTTAAATATATCAATCTACAAGACTTTGATGGGGAGATGTTTTCAAGGAAGGATCCTGCATTCTCTGGTTTTTCAGTTGAACTGACAAAAGGTCACTTGTTACCCAAGATACCTGGTTGTACCTGTCTGCGTTGTTGTTCAGTGTAGTTCTTTGTTGGGCTTAGTTTCATTG
Organism: Strigops habroptila; assembly: GCF_004027225.2. Classification (NCBI taxonomy): domain Eukaryota; kingdom Metazoa; phylum Chordata; class Aves; order Psittaciformes; family Psittacidae; genus Strigops; species Strigops habroptila. Next base: position 34,884,792 of record NC_046359.1, read on the forward strand.
TATATCAAGGACTAGGAAGATACTCCCCTGAAGAAGCTGTATTCGTGGTAAGGATGTTTTTGTAGTTCAGATGAGGAACAAAAACCCCTTGATTGTCTATGAATATAATGAACACCAACCTCAGGAAATACGGTGTTTCCTCTGCCTTTTCTCCTTATTTTCTTCTAAATATGTTTGCAGTGATTTACATGGGCTATATGGGCATTCACTTCTAAAAAATCTCTGCTACCAGTGGACAAACCCCAGTAGTGTTTAGAAAATACCTATTTAAAATGCTGAATTGCAAGTCTTTTCAAGTATTTATCAGGCCCCTGCACTAGCAGCTGTTATGCATGTGCTCACCTCTCAGCAGAAGCCTTGGTGTGCTCATATTCAATAATTTTCATTGCATTTTTATACTTTAATTAGGAAGTTGCTTAAAATTGACTTTTTATCCTCTCAGTTCTCTCTTAGGAATTCCACTGCTCCCATATCTTGTTTTGGTAAGAGTTGAGAATTCTTTTTTTAATGATGTCTTTGATTTATTTTTTTGGTTGTTGTTTTTCTCTCGACTTGTTCTCCTAGATTGATTCAGTTGAGAATTTTACATTGTCTAATACTCCATCACGGGATGAAGATAGCAAGTCTCACCTCCATTCGAGATCACGGTCTCCTTCTACAGCTAGTGAGATTGAACCAATTGAGGTACTTCACTGTTGACAAAGTTTTGTCTTGTTTGTTTTTTTTTTTCTTTCAGGAATACTACTTTCACTCATAAAAAGTGCTACTGCAAACCCTTTTGTTTAGAATGAAGCTCACTCCTTTGCAGCGAGACTGTTTAGGGCCTTGTAATAGACTTCTGCACTAGTAGTGAACTGTATTTTGGGGAATGTGGCATTTTACATTCACATATGGCTAACTGGTTAGGGATGGGAACTATGGTGTATCAGTTATTAGATACAGTCTCTCTTCAGAACATATCCTCAGTCATGAATATTGAAGAAATGTTGGCACAAAGATAATGTTATACTGTGGTTTGTAAGAGCAAACTTTGGAGTCCTGCTGAAAGTCTTGTCAATATGAAATATTAGCCAGCTCTGCAACTATCATAATGTATCCCCTTTCGCTATTAAGAAATTTAACTCTCTGATTATTTTACATTATAAAACATTCAGTCAAATGTTTAAGATAATACAAACTTATTTTTGACATCTTGGAGATGAATCTTACACGTCATTTTTCTGAGCCCTTTCCTGTGTTTGGGAATGGGGTGGGTGGAATATCGTCTGTTTACTTTATTCAAGCTATCCTTAATAGTGTGTACTTGATGTCTTATTGATCCTTTGGGGACTGTGTTCAGGTTACAGATCATCCTCCCCGTTCAATTCACACACCAACCATGAGGACAGCATATATTGGATCGGGACTCTCTGCACCAAAGGTATTAAGTCAAGCATTCACACTTCTTATATAGTAAAGGGGAAAACATCACTCCTGGGCAACAGCTTCAGAACTGTTTATCCCAGTAGTCTTAGCAGAACTGCCTGGAAGGGTTGTTTATATGCAAGCTGGTTGCTTTCTAAAATTTAAAACCTCTCATTACATTATGTGGTGTGACAAGTTGTACCAGGCATTCTGCTGCAGCAGCACACAGGGGCTTGATTATAGGAAAAACAGTAGTTTGGACATTAGAAGGAGATAAATGAACCAGAACATGAAGAAAGTAAAAGGGACTTCATAGAAAATGAGTGTTTTCCTGCATGTGTCCGACCAACCTGCCTCTATCTTCTGCATACGATAAAATTGATGTCACTGTGGGCCAGTCTGTGCTTAGCAGATCTCTGTGCTAATTAGATGCTTATTTTTGAGCAAAGGCAAAGAGTAAGCCTAAAATTAACCCCTTGATTTGCATTTTATAAGCAGTGTAGAGGGAGCACTACAGCCAGCACTGCAGCCCTGGACTGGGAGAAGGAATTCCAGTTTTTCTGTCTTCTGGCTTTTTACTTGCATAAATACTGATTTTTTTACATCAGTTGTTGAAGTTATTTTACTGTTGGCCACATAAGCCAGTCAGTGTATGCTAATTCACAGTGAATTGTGTATATTCAAGCAAATGAGGAATAAGACACAAGCTATTAAAGGAAAAATTCTCTTATAAAAGTTTCAGAAGTGCCTTGATGGCTTAGGAATCTTCTGTATATTTAAACAAATGACAGTTTTTCTGCAACTAATCAGTAACATATGTAAGTCTTTCTAGTAGGTCTGTTTCTCTGCTTTGATAAATGGCAAATAGCAAAAGACTTAATTTGCGTAAAGGAAAGCTAAAAAGTTTCAACAGACTGTTTCGTTGGCAGCATCTTAATAGATCAACTTAACTAATTTTGGTGGTTTTACTGCACACATCATTTAATTTTTGCAAATATCTTGCTCAGTAAATAATGATTGTCTTTCTAATATATATTGTTCCCTAAAGAACCTTCTTACTTTATGATTACATCAGTTTTTAAAGCAAAGTATTGTTTCCCTGCAAGTTTCAAAAGAAGACATCCATCTGCAGGCAGAAAGCTTCCATTGTAACAGTAAAACTGTCATTAAATATGGATAAAGCCTGAGCCCTTAACTGTGACATCGTATGCTGTGAAAGGCAGGAAACAGAGTAAAATTTTAATATACCTACTCATTAGTCTGCAAAGTTGCCTTATTTCAAATCATATAACATTATCCAGGTTGTTTGGACAGCTTTTGTGTTCGCCCTGGGCTGTATCCTTTCTCCACCTACCAGTTGTTACTTTCCTGGATGTTCTTTTTGGAAAAGCCAAGCAGCTTCCTGGATTTTGTATAAGGTCTTTTATGAATCATACTACCACTTACATAGTCTTTTAGTCTTGATATCATAGCATCAGCATTGCCATCCTTGAGGGGAGAGAGAGAATTAAAACACTTACTCATGTAGTCTGCGTTCCCAAGAACTAACAAGAAGCCCTTCCAAAATCAGCTTCACCTACACTCTTGCTTTGAAATTGGGTGTTCTGAAATTGCCTGTGCCTGACGCCATGAAGCTGAACTCTGTCATGCAAATTAGAGTTATGAAAAAGTCTTATATTTTTCTTTGAACAAAGGCAACACACCTGACAGAGGAGCATTGAATTTGCAGCTTAGAAAATGCTGGAGAGGGTTGACCTTGGCTGGCTGCTGGGTGCCCACCAAGTACGTACAAACACACCTTCAACTTCTAGAGTGTAATGGAATAATTTTGGCAACTTTCCTATCTGCAATGGAAACAAACTCGTGTTCTGAGGCAAGGTCCAGTTTCCATGGTTTCATTTACAGAGGATGGTTTAGATTATCAATAAAGAGCACTGATAAGGAACTTTTTAAAGTGTTAGGAGCGTGGATCTCGTTTCAGTGAACACAAATAAGCTCCCTTTTTAAATGCACCTATGCACTCCTAAGTCTGTGAAAAAAATCATAGTTCTTTAGAAGTGTTACAGGCATTAACATCCTTGTCTGATTGTTTTTCAGCCTAAAGCCCACCAGTTTGTAGTGAAATCATTTAATACTCCAACAAAATGCAATCAATGCACGTCTCTGATGGTCGGTTTAATACGACAGGGCTGTACTTGTGAAGGTAAGCACTCGTGAAAGCAGGAAGTGTTAACTGTAGTTCTTACAGATGCAAATTGGACAGTAAATGTTGTAGTGTGATAATGCAGGAGTCTTCTGTTTATATTTTGAATAACAGAGTATGTTATCATGCTTCAGTCTTTTGACAGTAGAAGCCAAATGCTTTGGACATCTTAAGTAACAGACTACCTAGTTATCTGGGGGCATACTTATTCCGTTGTGGTAGAAGAGCTTAGTTCAGTTTACAGCAAGTAACAATAAAGGGCCACAGTCAAGTATGCTGACAGCAGCTTTGCTTTCTGACTTGATGGGGAAAATGTAAGACAGCTTTCCCTTTCAGTACTAGTTTTGCTTCTTTCCAGGACTCATTTATTCTGGGATTGTATGTAAACAGAATGATACTCATCATTTAGAGGAGCTTCCACCTTTTTGCTTGCTAGTAAAGTTGGGCCTTGAGGAAATCATAGAGATTATCTCAGTATGAGCTTCTGACTAGGCTCTTTCTTACCTGGATGAAACCAGACTGTGTATCCATACACCTCTGAAAATCAGAAAATCAGAATTTAGAGCAGGTAAAAGCATGAACTGCTGCTGCGCACAGACTTCCATTTCTGTCTCAGTGTAGCAAAGTTCAGAGAAACCATTCAGTTGTTGGTCAAAAGAAGAGACCATTCCTTAATAAATATCATCATTATCATAGCTTTTGTGTTGCACAGGAAAGAACCATTAAATCTCTTTGTTTCTTCTCCTCTTCACAAGTATGTGGATTCTCTTGCCACGTGACCTGTGCAGACAAAGCTCCTGCAGTATGTCCAATCCCTCCCGACCAAACTAAGGGACCTTTGGGAATAGATCCACAGAAAGGCATAGGAACAGCTTATGAAGGACATGTCCGAGTAAGTATCAGGTAGCTACATTTGGGGCACTTACATTGAATTTGTTGCTTTCCAGACCTGGAATTAAACTCTTATTTGGGCCATCGCGGGGAGACATATTCAGTTATAACTTAAGGTAACAGTTTGGAAACTAAGACCTAAATTTTGACAAAGCAAGTCTTAGCATTTTCAACAGTAATTCTTTCTCCATCTCTGTCAGCCATTGTGCTTTGAGTTGGTCTTGATGTAGTCCATCTCTACAGATCAGATCATCTATGAGGGCCTGTGAGTTTTTGGGTCTCTCTGTTGCTGCTAGTACTGTCTAGGGTCATTGGTGTGGATACTTGTACATAAACACTAACAAAATTATTCGACATAGTTTTGGCCATATTCCTGTTGACGAACTAGAGATGGGCTCCTTTCTCTATATTGGTTAATACAGCTTTGAATCAGTTTGTGAATAAGAAGAAAGAATCTGTAGTGCTATGAATTTTTTAACTCATATTTTGTGGTTTCTGTGTGGCTGTGTTTGATGCTCTGACTGCACCTCTGCTACAGCTTATGTTGCTTAACATTATCACTGAATAAAAGCTTGTCAGCCTAGAAAAGAGAATTGATTTTTGTACTGCCTGATCTTTGATTGCATGTAAATTTACAGAGAGTTGATTGGAATTTGTTTTGCTAAAGGTACCAAAACCAGCTGGAGTAAAGAAAGGTTGGCAGAGAGCGCTGGCAGTGATCTGTGATTTTAAACTATTCCTCTATGATGTAGCAGAAGGAAAAGCATCCCAGCCCAGCGTGGTAGTGAGTCAGGTCATAGACATGAGGTAAGTGCTTTGGTGCTCAGTGGGAGCTTTTCAGAGGCACTGGGAGGGTTTTTTCCTGCTTTTTCTTTTTGTGAAATCAGTAAGCAAGCTACCAGGCTTTTATGAAACACTGTAATCCATGTTGAGAGCCTCTGATTTTCCAGAAAAAGGCAGTATTAGCAGTTAGCCTGAACTTATATGTTCATATGTGGCAATTTAAACTTCTATTACTACATCATGTGCCAAAATGCATCTGTTCAGCTGTGTAAAAGATCTGCAGTGAACAAAGAAGAAAAACACATTGTTTTGGGGTTGAATAGAGTTTTGGAAGACACATAAAGCTTTATTATAAGGTAAAACTAATACAAGTTTCAGTTCAGAAGGGCTAAACAGTTTGTTCCCACTCTCTTCAGTATTACTGGAATACTACCTGCTTCCGTGAAGGCTGAGAATATCTAACATAACAACTAAGCAAAGCTCATGTCTGAACTAGATTGGTTTATCCAAGAAGTCTCAAACAGCTGTAGCTTACAGCTTTGACTGAGTTTGTTTTTATGAAAATGGGAGAGGTGTTCTTGGTGCAGGCTTATTTAAGTTTGACTTTTTTATTTATTATTTTTTAGAAGGTTTTAATTTAAAGATAGAAAAACCAGATTCTCTGAATAGATTTATCTCCATCAGATTTTTATTATTTATTTATTTATTATTTATTTGTCTCCATCAGTATTTACCAGGAATTAATTATGCAGCATTGCATTTGTGAGTTTGATCTGCAGATAAAGAGGAAAAGATAGTTTGTAAAATCAGATCTTGGGACTGTGTTGTTGTGTCCTTCACAAAACAAAGCTACTGGCACTATGGAAATATAAGTAAAAAACAATCACACAGATTGTACTCTTTAACTCTTTTCCAATTATGTTTGTGGTCTCCATAAGGGATGAAGAATTCTCAGTGAGTTCTGTCTTGGCCTCAGATGTCATCCATGCAAATCGAAAAGATATCCCCTGTATCTTTAGGGTGAGTATTATGTCTTGAACCTAGTAACCCAGCAGTACAGGGTTTCACAGCGGGGTGTTACAGTGTGCATTCACTGACAGCTCACTAGTATTTTATTTCCTTTGCAAGTTCTGGCTGTGTGGTATCCATGGCAGCAGCAGCAATGCATAAGGATCTGTACATATATCATTTTTGTGCTAAAAATAGCACTGGCACATTTAGACACGCTCTCATCTCCCCTTTACCTGGGTTTTCTTTTTTTGACCTTCACAGTAAGACATACTTTTCTCACTCTCCTGTTAGTCATTTGGAATTCTTCTGTTCCTCGTGACCTTCTACATGTTCATTTCCTAAAGTTGCCTTCTGCTTCACAGTTTCATTTGTTGTGTTATTTCCGAAGCCTTTATTTTATGTATTTTCTTTGTATATATGCATTAGATCTCTGAAAACTCCTATTCATCAAGTAGTCAGTGTAGAAATCTAATGTAAAATGCTCATCAAAATTCATGTCTAGTATCAGGATATTGCCATCATTGGCTTCTTCTAATATTACTTTTACTTGATATTCTACTGAAGCTTTGACCTCAATGAAATACCTTTGGTGTCCTTATCAATCCCCTATCATTTCTTTACTATACCATTGTATTGCATTCCTTATTTTTCCAGCTTTCAGATTGTTCATTACTTTGCCTGCTGAGTGGAGATAAACCTGCAAAAGAGGCTTTCATTTTTATCTATAGTAGCTATACCAAATATGTGAGAAGGATCGTAGATCATTCTTCTATAAAGACCATTCCTACTGCATTAAGTTATTAACAAAAACTCTTGGTCTTAAAAATAAAGAATACTTTGTAAGAAATGCTTTTCATTATAAATAGCTGTGAGAAACAACTGGCTACCTTATTTAGGGCAGACATTTCAGAATTACAGAATAAATACAGACACATTTAGAATAAAGCCAGAATTTTCTCTGTTCTTTGCTGAGTTACATCTGCAGGTTTTTCTGCTGTGGGTTCTTGATTGAGGTAGAGTGTATTCTATTAACTAAGGCTACATTTTCTCATTCTTAGTTCAGACAGCTACTTAAAGGGGCTGTTACAGGCATCTGATACTCTCGTAAAAATGATCATGATGAATTTATTTACTTTTGCTTATGCCTTAAAATGTATATTTTAAAATTTTCCAGGTTACAGCTTCCCAGCTCTCTGCATCCAGTAATAAGTGTTCAATCCTGATTCTAGCAGACGGTGAGAATGAAAAGAGCAAGTGGGTAGGAGTGCTGAATGAATTGCATAGGATCTTGAAGAAGAACAAACTCAAAGACCGCTCAGTCTATGTTCCCAAAGAAGCTTATGACAGCACCTTACCCCTCATCAAAACAACACAGTCAGCAGCAATCATAGGTATGAAATGAATAAAAAGAAAAATGGGTATGCTAAAAGCATGCTTTTTTTTTGTTTTGTTTTGCAAAAAAAGTGTTAAATAGCATTATATACTGAATAGATGTGGTGGTGTGAAAATATGTGGTGGTTTTATCCCATATGAAAGCATGCATGGGTTTGGAAGAACTGCAGTTCACTGTCCAGTAGTTTTGTCAGATCTTTTAAGAATATTTCCCCCTATTCACACTTATGCATAATTATGAATAATTTTGACTGAGAATTGGACATGACTCTTCTGTTATTCTATATACATAATTCCAGAACTGGGCAAAATTCATTCTATAGAATGGATATAAGTCACTGACTTTACAAAATATGCTTGTGGGACCAGAGAGAATATGTGAAAACATAAAGTCAGAGAATGAATTTAGTCATTTTAAATGCTACAGCATAAAATATCTTAATCTCTGATTATATACATGATTTAAATATAATACTGTAGTTATTTCAAAGTCAGGAGTACACTTAAGTGCTCTGAATGGTTTGTTAAAAATGATGTTTCTTGCTCTTGCTTCTGCTAACAAGAGACATGGGAAAAGACTGACTTCAGAAATTTGAAAGACTGGGAGGTTATCAGTGTTTGTTATATGAACGTGTTAGGTTTGGCTCTATATTTGTTTGTTTTAAGATATTACAAACCTGTCTCTGTTAATAAAATTTGCACTATTGTTCAAGTTTTTCCAAAGAAAAATAACCTTTTCTTTTTTTTTTTTCCCCTTAATATCGTAGACCATGAAAGAGTAGCTCTGGGGAATGAAGAAGGGTTGTTCGTTGTACATGTCACCAAAGACGGTAAGAGATTAGGAACTGGTAATAATTTCCCTAATACTAAATAATCACAAAGTGACTTTGTAATTTTTTTTTGCTCTATCAATATCCTCTGGTTTCATTTTTCTTAACTTACTACATTATCAGCTGGGCACCCCCATGTGGGAGCTTATAATCACAAAGGTGGTGTGTGTGCTCTCTGGTTTGGGTATCCTTTCCAATGAGAAAGATCCAGCATCTGGAATGCAGTTGAAGGTTTTCTTCCCTTGTTTGAAGCAGGCTCAATACTGAATTCAGACCAGGTTGCTCAGGACTTTGTCCAATTGGATCTTGAAAATCCCCAAGGACAGAGGTTCCATAATCTCGCTGGGCTGCCTTTTGCAAATTATTCTCACAATGAAACATTTTCTTCATATATCCAATAAGAACCTCCCTCATTTCAATTTGTGACTCTTGTCTCCCCTTATCCTGCTGTGCACCTCAGTAAGGAGCCTGACTTGATCCTTCCTTTAACCTCTACCATGGTATTAGAAATAAAAACTTTATGTTCAGTATTTCAGAGAGATGTAATGACAGATGCCCAAGATAATTCAACAAGCAATATGTTTAATTGTACATTTTGGTTCTTTGAGGGTTTTCCTTTATTCAGTAGTTTGTGGCTTTAAACTGGTTTTGAAATAAATACTGAAATGATACAGTGGTTGTTCCTGCATTGAATCTTCTCCTCCCTTCTTCTGATGAGGAAAAGCCAAAGGTGTATCCAGCCACATCTGATATTATTAAACTACAAGTTTTGATTCTGTACTTTTTAATATTGCACGGAAGCAAAAAAGGGGATTTCTTGGCTTTCCTTGATAGTTTATCGTTACAAATACATGTTATAAACAATTCACACTTCAACATTATTTACTTGGATTTGGGGGGGTTTGTTTTGGGATTGTTTTTTTTTTTAGAGATTATCCGTGTTGGTGACAATAAGAAGGTTCATCAGATCGAGCTTATCCCAAGTGAACAGCTCATTGCAGTGATCTCAGGACGGAATCGTCACGTGCGCCTTTTCCCTATGGCTGCCCTGGATGGAAGGGAAACTGAGTTCTATAAGCTGGCAGAGACAAAAGGCTGTCAGTCAATAGTTTCTGGACATGTGCGCCATGGAGCTCTTACCTGCCTGTGTGTAGCTATGAAAAGGCAGGTCCTCTGTTATGAACTAAATCAGAGTAAGACACGTCACAAAAAGATCAAGGAGATCCAAGTCCAGGGCAATGTCCAGTGGATGTCAATCTTCAGTGATCGTCTTTGTGTGGGCTACCAGTCAGGTTTCCTAAAATACCCCCTTCATGGAGAAGGCAGTCCATACAGTCTGCTCCATCCGGATGACCACACACTCTCATTTGTCTCGCAGCAGCCAACTGATGCCATCTGTGCAGTCGAAATCTCAAATAAAGAGTACCTGCTGTGTTTTAGCAGCGTAGGGGTTTACGTTGACTGCCAGGGCCGAAGATCCAGACAGCAAGAGTTGATGTGGCCTGCAACTCCATCGTCTTGCTGTAAGTTGCCATGTGTGTCACTTGCTGTTATTCATTGAAGTGATCACTGCTTGTATTAATATCCACAGGAAGTCAAGTGCAAGGATAATTACCTGACAGGTAAATGAATGCTCTCAGCATCTGTCAGCATGTTTAATCTAGTCAGAGTTTTATCCTGATCTTATTTAAGCTAGGCTTGACAGAGCTGTCACTGACCTGTGCTGCTGGAACACAAAGATTCCACTTTTGAAATCTGATGTCCACTTTCTAAACACATGGCCTGCTCTCTAAAACAGCTGAAGGCCTCAGGTCCTACAGAGGCTAATGGAAACTTTATGCATTTGCTGCCACTGATACAGATGGGACTGTTGTTATTTAAAGTCTTAAAATTCAACTGTACTTTGGGTCAGCATTGTGATTCAGCATTTTTGATGCACAGAGTCGTTAGGATATGGTAGTTTGACTTGCTTTTCTTTAATGGTGTTTATTCCTATTTAATGTGTTTTGGGTTTTTTTTTCCTTATTCCATCATTCTTTCTTCCTCAGCAGTTTTCATGGACACTCTTCTCATTCATCTCCTCTGTTTGCTCTTTAAAAAAATCATTTTTAAGTTCTCTGCCTTCTGTCTGCCTCTTCCCTTCTATAATACAACATATGGCAGGCAGCGTAGATAATATATTTCATAACATTAAGGGAAAAATACTCTAATTTTTCAAGATTTATGTTTTCAGCAAGAACTGGAACATTTATTAGACCTTTCTTGAAAGCTGGGGCTTTGTGACAGTTGGAGGGAAGAAAAACTCTGCAATGCCTATCTTCTTCTTTTTAATGTCTTTCTGAATGCAGATAAAGATTAGCCAGAGTTGTCCTCAGAGTATTTGTGAATGAGCCCAGTCTTATGTTGATTTTTAGCATGGTCTGCCTTCTTACCTTACTGTGACAGCAGTACAGTCACTCTCTAGATGAGAGGGATGTTTCACCCTGCTTGAGTGAAGCCCCTTCTGAATGTGGAAGGAGCAACTTTTACAGGCTCTGTGTCACTTCTGTGTTTCAAGCAAGAGTGTGATAATTATACAGGACTCAGAGAATGGATGAATTAAAAGATTTGTGATCAGTTGAAAATCAGGCATTTTCACATGTAGTTCTTCGATACTGGTCATTGATATTTGTGAAAGATTTTTGATTGCCTTAAATGAAGGGATCTGATGTTGTTCCAATTCAGAATGGAGGTATATTCTATAGCAAAACCTGTTACATTGAAACACAAATTGGATGATCTTGTTAGTCTTGGCAGACCATGGCAGTCTTGTTGCCAACGTGGAAATACTGAATTCTCCTTCAGAAGTGGTCCCAGTGGAACAAATTTCATCCTGGGGAAATATGCCAGATAAGTAGCACGAGAATTCTCTTTTACAATCCGGAAAATAACAGAATTAAAGCTAGAAGGAAGCATGAAGATTTTTATGACTGTGTCACAGTGCTTAGGTCCAACTGTTGTTCACTTAGTACCTAGTCCAAAGACTAAGGGCTCAGCTCATTCAAATGGCAGTTATTAACTAACAACAGTATATTTTCGTACTGCATCATTTACAAAATAAGAGCTCTTAAAAATAGGGGCTTTAGAAGGAAAAAAAGCCCTTTGAAACCACATCAGTGTTTGGCAGCGTAAACTGTAATCCCTTGTAGTTCAAAAAGTAGTTTGGTTCTGCAAAGTTAAAAGAAAAGCCATGGAGGTTTGAAGTTTTTTGGTGGTCTTGATTTGCCTTCAGGATAAATTTCTTCGTCATTTTTGAGTTAAAACGTATTTTGCAAAGATCATTGTTGGATTGTGGGATGTGAGGTTGGTTTTCATAGATATGGTTAAACCATAAGTAATTGTATATTTTGAGCCCTGTCTAAAAGCACATCACACTATACCTAATCATTCCCTCTCAGGTTACAATGCACCATACCTCTCTGTGTACAGTGAAAATGCAATTGATATCTTCGACGTGAACTCCATGGAGTGGATTCAGACTATTCCTCTCAAAAAGGTAACTTGCTGTTTCAGTATCAGTTAAAGAATATGTCTAGACTCAATCTTGCTTTGCTACAGTCATGCCAGGGTTTTTAAGCACATTGAAGCCATCATTATAACTGCTTATCTAAACACAATTGAACTAGAAGAGCTATTGCAAAGAAACTAGTGCTTTTTGTTCAAAATGTGCGATGCCAAATGTGTTTTGCATGTGGTTTTGCTTTTTTAGGTGAATGATTAATCTGGAGCATATGAGTATGTAAAGACTTACTGTTATTGTAGTAGGGAGCAGTTTCTTGCTATTAATTGCATATGGCTCCATTGGGCCTGATTGCATGTATGTTATTGCCAGAAGATGGTGGATGTTAAGATAATCTGCCTTCTGGTGCTTGAGAACATTGTGGACAGGGTTAGAACAGTTTGGTTCAACCAGGACAGACATTAAAACCCGGATGATGTCAGGTTTGGATCACTTATCAAATGGCAGAAGTTTTTGAAAACTGACACTGCCTTGGTGTTTTGGAGGTGTTTGCTCAGCTGTGTTTGGAAAGCAAAAAGAAAAGTGTTTTTTTCCTCATAGTTTAGACTGACTTGAACTTTGTGTTATTGTCAACTTAATTCCTTTACTGGCATTCCAGTGACACAGAACTACAAGAAATTGCCCTTGTGGTCTTGTGTCAGTCATTCTGTCTCTATATCAATTTCCCACGTGTCAGATGCAGATCAGGATATTACAGCAATGCTGTAAGGATAAATAATGCAAAGATTGAGGTGCTCAGCTATTTACCATCTTCAGGAGAGAAGAATATGGCCTTTTACAGGAGATTTCCTCTACTCTTTCTGATGTCCAGATGTTGAGTTATGAAGCAGTTGGAGCACTTTTTTTTTCCTGCGGAGCATAGTATGATTTAGTATATTGATTAATATTTGACTCAAGACTGCCCATTTAATGAACGAAACTACTTTCAACAAACAAGAATTGCTACATCTAGGAGACTGAAAACTAGCAATTTATGATTAAGAGTTTATTTCTAACATGATTTGCAGACTCAGTGGAATGCTTCTTTCATTTTTAAGTTGAAAATCACGAATACCAGTAGGTTTTAGCTATCTGTATATACTCAAGTTGCAAAGCGTAACTGTGATATGATACTAACGCAAAATAAAAGCACAGATTATTGCTTTGTGCATCTAATAGACAAAATTGAATTGTCTATTCAATTATATGAATAGACAGAATTCTATATGAAGTAGACAGAATTATGTAGAGAGGAATGGTGTTAAGCCTATGTCTGTAAGTGGAATATTAGGCAACTCCCTCTGTACTTATTCTCCAAATAGAAGTTTAAAATCGAAAACTGTTTTTAACTCTGCTTCATGGCTTTAATGACTCAAAATTGCTAATCTAGAGAGCAGGCATGTGTCACTGGACATAGGAGACACTGCCTGCAGTCCTATGGAGCAAGCTTTGCTCTGGCCAGTTACACTGCCTTGCTCTCTGGCTGGCTTTGTAACAGTGCTCCTTTTACAGAGTTTATAGTGCACCTTGGAGCTTTCAGATTAAGATGCACTATATATACGTGAGTTATTGGTATTACAAGGACTGGTTTTCCCTTGTTTCAGGTACGACCCTTGAATACAGAAGGATCACTAAACCTTTTAGGCCTGGAGACAGTTAGATTAATATATTTCAAAAACAAAATGGCAGGTAAGTAAAGAGAAGCCAATTTTTATCATGTGAATTTTTGTTTAGAAAGAGCATTTTTCTTTGGCCTGGATCTGTGTATTGTAGAAAGTGATCTCTCAAACATATGTTCATTTTGGAGAGAGCCAAAGCTTACAGATTCCACAGTGATTGCAATGATGTCTGCTAGGCAGCTACTCTGAACTCTTGTTTACCTTTTGAATATTCAGTGAAGACTGGAAATAGAAAATAGAATGACTAGATGCTCCCTTCAAATCTGGGCTCACCTACCAGAACACTTACCTAAAAATGCCTGTGTGATTGAAGACTTTAATAGTGATCTTGGCAGTACTAGGTTAAAATTGATACTATACTTAACCTAAACAAACCTTGCCCAAGGGTCAGAAAGTGATTTAGTATTATGTGTTCTTAACTTGTTATTAGGGCCACATATGATTATGTGCCAAAGTTTTAGCTTCAGAATTCTGTTTTTGTTATGAGTCTTCTTGACCTTTTTCCTTTTTACAGCCCATTTTATAAGCATACTCCTGAGTAATTTCCTTAATCTTTTGTTTAATCTCTTAGATGGAGAGGGGATGTGCTTTGTTTTAACAGTCAAAAGCTGTAATTCTTTTTAACAACTATTCTGAAAATAGTGGCAATAAAACTCCAGAAACACACAGTGCTCTTGGCAGTGTTTCAGTGTTTACTTAAATTGCTAGGAAATTTGTACAAAAGGAATGACTCTGGTAGAGAGGAGCAATACGGGCAAAGTACGTATAAAGAATTTTCAAGATTAATAAGGATTGGGCATTAAAAGTAGAGCAGAAGAGGGGAAAAAATGGAAAGCATAGGATCAGAAGTAAGGCTGGTGCTTTGCTCCTGTACACTTCTCACCAGCTTTCAGAAGAGGCTGCCAAACAGTAGAAGTATCCTCCAGATGTATCTCTCTAAGCCTGAAGTTTTGTTCCTGAAGCTACTTACCTGGTAGAACCCACACTACATGTAATCTCCAGTTGATCCTAATGAAAGAAAGGCTTTCAGCTCCATACAAAATCTGTTTTGGCAGTGAGCAGTATATGTTAGGTATGTTCAAGCTTATTAAGTGTAACTTTAGTCTCCGTATATATAAAACAAGACAGAGCAGTTGCAGCATTCATTCAAAGGAGCACTTCTATTGTGTGATCATCACTGCTATACACTTCATGTCTTTATTAAAGATGCCTTGGCCAGATGCACACATGTGGAAGAAATCTTCCCTTTTCCCACAGTTACACCAAAACACATGAGTGTTCAAACATTTCAGAAGGATTAGTCCCTTTGGAGCAGAGAATGAATGAAAAAGAATCTTGAGTTCCAGACGATTGGCAGAACAAGAGGCTGTTCTAGTGATTTTCAGTGAGAACTGCTAAAGAAAGTTTGAGATAGAGGATTGAGATCCTTTCCTGCCCACCTAAATGTTTTGTTTGAAAGAATTGATCAGTGGCAGTTTGAGAACACAGTTGTGGCAGCTTGTGGGAAGAAGGGTTAAGTCTGTTGCTGTAAAACAGAGTAGATAATGACCAAGAAAACCCAAAAACCAAGGAGCATTTGTTCAGGTTTAATGGGAAATGGGTGGTGTCCAACACTAGCAAGAGCAGAGGGAGAAAATGTCTTTGAATTCAAATTCCGTGAATTTGAATTGTCCCACTGGGTCATGGTTGGATGAAGCCAGGTTGGACAGAGCTTTGAACAACCCACTCAAGTGGAAGGTGTCCCTGCCTGTGGCAGTGGATTGGAACTAGATAATATTTAAGGTCCCTTCCAACCCAGACCATTGTATGATTCTATGATCATCATATTTATATTGATTTCAGAGGGTGATGAACTGGTAGTTCCTGAGACATCAGATAACAGCAGGAAGCAAATGGTCCGAAACATCAACAACAAGCGCCGCTATTCATTCAGAGTACCAGAGGAGGAGAGGATGCAGCAGAGGAGGTCGGTATTCAACATGTACTTGTGTTCTGTACATGCCTGTAGGCCCTGAAGAACGGTGACTGATGCCAATGTGGTACTTCATTTGTTGCTTCAGATGTTTCTGTCTCTTCACTACCGCGTTAATCCTCAATGTTTAATTTGTGTTAATACCAGTTTGGATGTGGATATGCACTGGATACATAAGAATTCATTAGCTCAAATTAATTATGTGAAGTAGCTGTGATTTGGAATGCATGTCTCCACATACTGTGTATAGGTACATAGGTGTGTACATAATACTGTATATATAAAGATCTGTAATAAACACTGTGCAAAAGGAGATGACATTGCTAACTATGCATATGGACTAATTACTTTCAGACTCTGGTTCTGCTTTTCTTTCTGAAGGCAATTCTACTCTCAGCAGTATTCCAAGGCATCTGCTTTTTCGATTTATAGATTTAACTACATAAACATTCTATAAATCTCAGAAAACTCACCTCTTCAGAGGACATAGGACTTCAGGATGTGTTTCTAATAGAAGTCTTAAACAGGTCACAAATACTTTCCTAAATGGCAATAAAAATAGGTCTGCACTGCTCACAGTGTTCACAGAAGATGTTACTGACCATTTACTGTCACTCATTAAAGATGACCTGCTACTGTGCTAAGCTACACTCCAAGAACTAAATATTTCAGTTTTCTAACTTCCAACGTCTTCCACCGATGGTTGGCTCCCAGCTTTCCTTTCTGTTTGGCTCTAAGAAAAGTAACAGCTGTGTACAGTGGAGATGAAATTCCAGTTCTTGTCTTTGCCTTTTCTGAGCTGATCGTGGTTTGGTGTTTTAAAATGTTATTTATTCTGAGTTCTGAAATGCATCCTTGCCATTTTGAAGAGCTTTTAATTCTGACCACAGACTGAGAAAGGTACTGCAGTATTACTTTAATTCTGTTTTCATATTTTGTACTTCATTTTCATCTCCACTTTGTAATACATCACAAACGAGTTCTGCTTTTACTCATCTTACAGAGCTTTGTATCAGCTCATAGCGGTTGTATATTCTCTGAATGTCAGTAACTACTGGGCATGGGCTGTTAGCCTGCAAACAGCATTCTTTTCTTCTGGCCCCTTGCCCTGTCCTCAAGTTGGAAGCTTGTCCATGCCAGTGCTGATAGCAAGGGTTTATCACTGTTAACATGGCTAAAGAGTTAATTTCCATTTAAAAGCAGCTGATAGTCAAAGCTGTACATGTTTTATAAATGTCCATCCTCACCTCGAACCAAATATCTAAACAAAGTATTTTCTCTTCCAGGGAGATGCTACGTGATCCAGAAATGAGAAATAAATTAATTTCTAACCCAACTAATTTTAACCACATAGCACATATGGGTCCAGGAGATGGTATCCAGATTCTCAAAGACCTTCCAATGGTAAGTACAAAAGCACATGTGAGAGTGACTACAACAGAGGCTGCAAATTAGTGAGAGAAAGACAAGTACCATTTAAAATACGTATTCAGAGTGTTGATGTGTTTCATATCAGGAACAGTCACTAGGGAAATAGTCACTAGGGGACATGGAGGAGTCACCTCACATGCCCTGCTGTATGTGAGGGGGACACTTAAGCATCGAGGAGAAGAGTGGCTGATGACTCCTGGGTTTGAAGGCAGGTTGGCCTTGCAGTGTTGATGGTAATTTTTATGATCCATATGAAGGGACAAAATTAAAGAGGGTTTGGGCCTGTGTTCATTGTGGGAATGGAAAGTGAAATTCCATTCTCTGTGAACTCTATTCAGTTCTGCTCTTCCCATCTTTAGCTCTAACTTGGCTTCTCTCTTTACAGCATCTTTTCCTCAGACAGTGGAACTGTAGCAAATGCCCAAATTTCTTTCTATGCCCAAGATGCTACTTTTCTTCTTTTTCTCCAAATTAACTAGCATCAGTGAAACAGAACTTCTTACATAAAAACTAACCTTTAAAGTTGAAAAATGGAAAAAGAAAACGTGATTGCACACACACACGTTGATTTCCACAAAATCTTATTTAGGAAATACTCATCTTGAAGTTACTGAAATTTTTGTTGAGCTAAAGACCAATTAATATTTCGTTCATAGGAGAGTATCATACGGCTTGCTTCAAGATACCTTGAGCATCTTGTTTGTGATTTCTGTATTGTTTTCTAAACTCATCCACGGTGACACAGATGGGATGCAGAAGATGCTGATTAGCACTGTAAGAAAGGTCATATGATACAATATCAAACAGATGATATGACCACCACAGTAAGATAAAGGCATTAGAACAGAAGGGCTATGTAAAATGATAATCACTGTTACCTGGAGTCTGTGCAGAAAGCAGTAAAGTTGATGCTGAAAGTGGGATTTTCAGATACTTAAAAGCCCAAAGGAAGCCGCAGTGAGACTGGAAAATAAAGCATGCTGCACAGTTGCACTAGTTTAAGGCCTTAGGAGCGTAACTTTTGGTATTCAGATACTCATTTTACCTTGCTTTTGCAGCAGGTAGTATTTTTATATTATACTTTACCATAAAGTCTGCATGTTGTGCATGAGCCCTTCTGGCACTGTGTTTTCCTTAGATGAGAATATGCAAGGAAAGGAAAGGATTTACTTTAAATCTTATACTACAGACACTCTGAGAAACCTCTCAATAACAAATATACGTGGTACAATTGAGCAAAAAGCAGTAGCGTGTGTGGGGATTTATAAATTAATAAATAAGGAAGGAGCCACTTCCAGAAAACACGGGACAAATCCAAGGCAAGTTGGCAGGTAGTGTTTTAACTTACCTGGATGTGAGTATACATATGTCTAAGGTTAAACGAAGAATGATAATATGCTTCAGGGCAGGATGCAGATCAGAACTTTTTTTATTATTATTATTATTTTCCATTTCTGCTGGGTTCTTTAAAACATTTCTGGCTTTTCTAAAGCAGAGAAAATTACCTGCTGCTGCTAAAGGTAGGGCAGAAGACATCCCATTTCACACCATCAGAGTTGAACATTCATGAGAATCAAAAGCTGCAAGAACTCTTAATCTAGCCCCAAGTCTGGCAAGTGTAGAATGAGGAATGGTTTTATCTATTGAAGGGGATTTTCTAGACTTACAAGGATTAATATTTCGTCAGCTATGTCGTCTCTAAAAGGCTTTTAGCTTTGCATTCTTATCATGGAAGCCTTGTATTAGTTCAAAGGTTGTATTTGAAGTTAGGACTGGTACTTTGCTTCTTACCAACCAATATGATGTTTTGACAGGAATTCATGAGTCACTTTCTGCACTTAAAACTGATGAGAAGATATTAGAAAATGTGTACAAGGTAGAATTGATTTCTGCACTTGTTCCACTGCTGCAGCTTCTTTTTAAAGTTACTATCAAAAACTCCTTTTTGCAAGTAGGTATCAATCTTAATGCTGGGAGATACCACTGTCTTTTGCAGATAAAGCAAAATTGACGTGTATTTTTCCAGCAGCTCCTTGCCATGTCATATTGTAATTGTATTTCCTAACTTACCAGGTACAGAATTGCATCAATCACAGGTCTTGAAATTGTGAATTTGAAAGTGTAATTTGGGATTAGGAAATAAGTTTTCTGTCAGGAGTTACTTTGGTCGAGGCTTCTTTTTCTTTTCCAGCAGCTTCCTGTAAGGTATTTGGCTGGACTAAGTTTTCATTTAGTCTGTTCCAATCTACCTACTTTGTTTCTCAGGCACAAAAACGGGAGAAAAGGAGTTGTGTGTGCGTATGGTTAAAACATCGAGTCTAATGTTTTATTTGAAAGATAAATTTAGAATTAAAAGACAGGATGTTTCCTGGAGAATCAGGTAAAGAACACTCATCCAACCCTGTGTACAGTTTATCTGGATGGCAGTCTCCTTACAAGGACTAGAATTATTTCACTAGATTCATACCTTGTTCCAAAAACGTGAATAGTTTTGTGTGTGTGTGTGCTTCTTAGCACGTGTGATGATTTTGCAGCTGGATCATGTTCTTTATATTTGTAAATGAATGAGTGTGTTTCAGAAGAAAAAGTGTTTCTTTCTAAAGAACTATAGGAAAGACTGCAACGTTTTGCTTTGCCAATGCCAGTTTCTGTTTATGGAAAATACATTATTTTTTGCATCTAAAGAGGGCTGCCACTAGAGGGAACAAGTAGCAAAGCTAATAGTTTCCTCAGACTCTCTTCATCCAGTTGTTTTAGATGAGGCAGCTTCTTCTTTTGTGAGATACTGGAATGTAGAAAGTATATGAAAGAATGGAGTGGGCCTTTTCATGTGCAGTTTTGCATTTGTTCATTTGAAATTGTTCCATTTCAAATTTGGCTGGATCTGCTGATACAAATCTGCTCATCCAGCATGAGCTTTCACTGAAGTCAGTGTAGTGCTATGTAGGCAGAAGGGTCCTTAGTAATAAATAGGTTTTAGTAGAGAATAGATATTTTAATCCCTGAGTTGGATGAGATTGTCAGAAACTAAATAGCCAGCTCAGCATTGCCTTCATCTAGCATCCAGGGATGAACTTTATAAAGCAATGACAATTTTTATATATATATATGTATTTATATTTATTTATTAATATATACATATTCACTTTATATATACAGTGTGAATCCAATCAGAACTCATCTCTGCAGTCCCACTAACCTGCCTCTGCTGCCTTTTTCGGGGGAAATGCCAAAAATTGAACAAAGCACAAATTAGAACTGGTTGTGATGGCCCTTGCATGGCTGGGCTGCGGTGTGGCAGTGGGCAGGAGGGGAAGTACACTTGTGCTGCCTGGTGCGTGCAGGGCCAGTGGGAGCTTTCTTGCTCCCTGCCCACTGCTATTCTTAATGATGGCTTTTAAAAGACACATTTTGAGGGTTTAAATTGCATTGTAAATGTACAGAGTGAAAATTGGAGAAACGGAATGCTGTAAACTCTTTCAGGCTATTTGGTATGTTGTATCAGATGCCTACATATGTGCAACATACCTGTCTGCATGTGATTGCCCTTGCTGATGCAGCCACACAAGAGGGAAAGATGCTTTCTCTGTGTTGTTTCCAAGGTCTTGGTGTGCAACAGGCACATGACATGAACAGTGAGATATGTTTATGGCAAAGTGCAGTCTGTTACCCAGTCCCATGTTATTCTTTCCATGAACAGACAGCCTTGACTTCAGCATAGCCCTGTATTTGGGCAGAAAGGAGCATGCCAAAGGCTCAGAGTGAGATCAGACTTAAGAAAGAAAAGGTTAGAGGCTGTCAGGCAATTGTAAAATTTGCATCCTTCTTTTCTTCATGGCGAGCAGTTACTCAGGGGTCTGGCTTTGACAAGCAAGTTTGTGGGTTACAACACAACAGAAACCAGTTCTTGTTTGCTATTGACAGAGCCATAATCAGTACGTATTGGTGTTTTATTGATGTGGATACTAGATCTGGGTCATTGTCTTGTGTTGTACAATTTGGAATCGTTCCTGTTAGTGTATCGCCAGACTTATTTATTTACATGTTTTTCTTCCCTAGCAGCCTGTCACCAATTAACTGGCCGTACAGTCTGGCCTCCCTTCTGCCCTCTTGTCCCTTGAAGCCACTTTATCGTGGATGCTCCTTTGTAGTGAAGATCTGAAATCTGGAACTGCACTTACTGCAGCACAGACCACCTCTCTGTGTACATCAGATGTACAGGATTGATTTTGCTTTCATATTCTGCATGCCTGAATATTTTACATACAAAAGCTAGTCTTGACTGCCATTCTATTTGAACATTATGCTTCAGTTTGACCTCATTATACATGAGCCATTTTACTTCCATTCTGGATGATGTGTGAAGCTTTGCTTGTTTCAAATGAGAAACTTTTAGAGTAAATACTTACCTATATTTGGTATTCTTTAAAGAAAGTGGGAACCCCAAGCATGCATTTAATGGTGGAGTCCATGGAGAAGGTGCCACGGAGGACCACTTTTAAAAGGCTGCCGTATCGTGGCTTTCTCACATTCATAAATGCTGGCTAACTATTTCCATGGTCTGCAGCTGGCCGACCCTCTGCTTTTAGCTTGTGATTTTAGACACTCCCGTTTCTCCCTTATTGGCTTATAGGAGCTTGGCTGGCTTTGCTGCCAGTTCTCTGTTGTGAGCAGATAACTCAGCAAAGGCTGCTTCCCTGGACCATTCCTGGAATGGTGGCTTCTTATACCGGTATTTAGATGCTGCTAAACTTACTAATAACTATTTAATGTATATTATGTCCTCTATGCCATAATGTGGTAATTGATGTTTTGGTTAACATGCAAAGCCTCATAATAAGTGTGTGTTAAAAAAAAGTTGGATTTTACCAGCTGAAATGAAGAAAACAGTAATAATCATGTTTGATAATATGTATTGGGATGTGACTTAATGTTCTTCCAGACTTTAATACGTTCCACATACAAAAAATAGTGCCTTAGGTTTAGCAGAGGAGTAAGCTGTATTTTTACCATATTTTATTTTTTTAAGTCCTAACATTTCTAGTGTTACTCAGAGCTGTTTGTTTTAAGGTGATGAAATCAGTTGGACAAGGGGAAATTAGAAGTTAGAAATGAGAAAAGGTGTTCTGATTTGCTGGTGGCCATTGAGCAAAGCACGCCCTTGCAGGCTGACCTGCTGAACACGTACAGATGGCACAGGGAGGGAGACCGAGCCTTGAAACGCTCTTCCATTAAATCTGGATTTAGATGACTTTAAATTACAAGAGCACTTGTGTCAGCCTGTTCTCTAGAGATGAATTAGAAGTTGTTTGTGTTTAATTTGCAGGATTATTTCTTCCCTCTCTTTCTTTATGTCACACTTTGGGAGCACGTTGCTCAGTTGACCTACCAAAACCATTTGAATTTCCCAGTACTTCCTTATCTGCTAAGGGCCTAGACTTTTGCAGCCCAGAGGTGGCAGTGCAAAGTCCCTTTGTCACTAAAGCGCTGTGAGGATTAAGTGAGCCTGCAGAAGGACGTAAGCCTTGTGTTGCCTATCTACAGCCAAGTAAACTGTCCCAGTTGTCTGACACTAACGACTGCACATTCCCACACAACCCGTGTCCCTATCCTGTGGAAAGACTGTTCCCTCCCCTTAGAAATATTCTGTGTTTGTTGTACGGGTGATACTTACTTTTAATGCATGAATAACAGAAGGAAATCTCTTACAATCTTTTAACTGTTGTGTATTCTCATCTTTTCTTCTCCCCACACCATCTCACCTGTGTTCACCTTCCTTTGTTTGTGTTATGTCTATTTTAGATTGTAAGCTCCTCAAGGCAGGGAACTGATGCTTCTCAACTGTCTGTAAAAGCACCTTTTACAACTGTGGTGCTCTTTGAAATATCGAATAATAATAAATACTAGAATCTATTCCCAATGAGTTAAAAGTTTTATTTGTTTTTAATGTTTTAGCCACAGCAAGGGCGACAGGCCCCTATGACACCAAGTAAGGAAGGTGCTCAGAGGACTGGGGGTGACAATGTAAGAACCTGTGTGCTGGCGGGCGAGCAGGGCTGCTGTCTGGCTGGCCTTCAGTGTTTGACTGCTCTTGTGGACTGCTGTTGCTGATGTTAACCTGTACAACCATCCTTCATTGCTTTCTCTCTCTGTTGTCTTTGATAGCAGCGTTCCCCTTATCAATTCCCTCATCATCACTCCCGTCTGATCTCCTCTCCGAGCAACTTTGAGCACATCTACCACATGACTGTTAATTCAGCCGAAAAATTCCTCTCTTACGATTCCATAAACCCTGCATTTTCCCCGCCTCCACGCTCTGTCCTCGGTACTCCAGACTTTATGACTCGGAGGGTATGAACGGCTGAGTCAGGTGTTCACTTTACTAACACTGTGTGGTTTTCCTTTGCCTGGCTATTAACATGGGAGAAAACCCCTTGTAAGTGGTTTCCTTTACCCCTCAACTTTCTTCTGACCCAGATGATTTATTTTCTGGTATCAGCTCTGGTCTCTCCACAGCTCTGACATGCCAGGAACCAGATAACACTTCATGGCTTTAGAAAAAAGAAGTGTGTAACAACTGGGCTGAACCTTTTGCTATGAGAACAGCATTTTCAATCGCCAGAAAGGACGTGGGAATTTGGAATGATAAGTCCTGTGTTCCACAGTGTTCATCCTCCAGCAGTCAGTAGCAGGATGCTGTGGATCAGGTTGCATTAGGAGAAAGTTTTGGATCTGTCTGTGTTGGACCAAACTTTCAAACGGCTTGTTTATGAGGAAATCATGTGGAATGCAAGAATTCTTACACAGCTCTGCACATTGGGATTGGGAGAGACAGACACAGGTTGTGCCTCAGACAGTTCCTAGGTTAAAGTAAATAAGTGAAATTAGAACATGTACAAGCAAGGTCACAAATAAAAGATGATGGAAACTTGCTGATGTAGATCCTCTTGATCCTGGTAGTTTTAAGCAGGGGCTGCGGTAGGATGCTGTTCTGTGAATATCCTTCTAGTTGGAATGTGAACTGGGGGGATGGAAGTGGTCTTTTTTTTTTTTCATGTATTGTGCATGGGGGTTGTTAGGTCCTGCAGAGGTACAAGCCATGCTAAAACAGGCACACAAGTACATGCTGTGCATTGTGTACTGTGCTGTGGCCTGCTTGGGGCTGATAAATCAGGACTAATCTGTGAGGTAGATGGACATGATGGTTGCTCAGGGTTTGTCTGGGTCTGAGCCATGTCTGTTGCTGTAATGGAAACACGGCTGTTAGTTTCTGTGGCCTTTGGACGTGCATGGCAAACCTTCACTGCCAGGCTGCTTTGAGTGCCTTTTAGTTGCCGTTCTAGATCCCTATCACCAGGGAGGGTTTTGGATACATACCTGCATACAACACTGAAGAGAATTTTAAAACGCAGGAGAAAAATCAACTACTTTCATATGGCTCCAAAACAAATCTGCACAGCTTTGACTGGTCACGGGCATGGTCGTGTCTCACTGTTGTGAAGTCCCAGTTAGAACTATTGATATTCAAAAGGGAAGTTGCAGCGTTTGGCGATGAGGGGTCTGAATCTGTCCTGGCTGTTCTGGTAGGAGAAGAGATGCAAATACACAAGAGGAATGAGTTGAAACGCAAAAAACATTCTTTTTAAGCTGAGCTGAAATTTGTTTCTGTGTTAGAGGGTCATTATAAAGGCTCCCTGAAGCTGTAGTTCAGTTCTGGTTTTAACGGGTTTTTTAATGCAACTGTACGATTTTCTGTGCTTGATATGCAGTGATGTATCACTGGACTGTGACCCACCCTCTGCCTTCCCTTGCTCATGTGAGTAGTCTCCCTGGGATCAGTACGGAGTGACCCTGGTGTTTCAGACAATAATGATTCATTTTTGCCTCAGGAGCATCCTTCATCCTAATGTTGCAGCCTAATAGCATCAGTTAGAGAAAAAGAAGTAAAGTGGGCAACCTGGAGTGTAGACATCTTGTATCTGTTAGTTCCTTAGAGCATTAGAGGTCTAGTCTTGTGTGAAGAAAAGCGTTCGTCTCCTTTGTGGCTTGAGGGTAGCGATGCTGTAAGCTGTATGGAAAGCAAGGCTGTGAATTTTGGTTTCGTGTCTGTCCATCCTCCCTTTTGTGTTTGGAGATGTTGGGGTAAGAAGGGTAGCACTCCCTCTGAGGGGACCGTGGTCCCACATTCAGGTGGGATATTGGAACCAAAATGGAATTCATAGGGGAATTGGAAAATGACTTGTTAAAGTAGGCTTTTAGATTCTGTTGTATTATATCATG
Organism: Strigops habroptila; assembly: GCF_004027225.2. NCBI lineage: Eukaryota > Metazoa > Chordata > Aves > Psittaciformes > Psittacidae > Strigops > Strigops habroptila. Next base: position 34,910,206 of record NC_046359.1, read on the forward strand.
GAAGAATTAAAAGCTCAGGTTTATAATGTCATGAACAGAACACTACTTCAAAACAAAAAACCCCAAACAACAACAAGCAGCACGATGGACAGAGAAACAGGCCAATGATTTTCTGCAGGTGGTGTAACTGTTCAGTTAGACCCTGTTCGTGTGTTCTGGCCCCACTGCCTGAGGAGGCGGTGTGGGAGCAGTGAGTGTGGGTGCTGGAGCTGGGGCTCAGCACCACTGCCGAGCTGTGAGCAGCGATTGCACGTGCACACCCCACAGCTCCACCACAGCTCCGTTCTCGGACTGGGAATGGGATGCACTGAACTTGAGCTGGGCCTTCCACCCTATTTCACAGTGACTAACTTTGCTCAGCAGGCAGCTTCACTGCTGCTGATCGTCTTTTTACTTCTTTTACCTTTGTCCATTTGGTTCAGCAGTGGGGCTGAATTTCCCTGCTAGGATTTGAATTGTTGCTCTACATGAGGGGTTTTTGTCTCTGTCTTTAAGTAAAGCAAGCTCAGGTCTCTTTCTTTCCCTGTTTCTTTTTAACTTGCTGCATTTTGCTGCTTCATAACTACCGCTAATAACCGCCATTTATTTTGATTTGAATCCCCTTCCTGCATCATGTGCATCTATCAACTCCAGGGAGTTTGGTCCAAAATGCCAGGCTCGCTGGCATGTGCTTATTTCATTTCTAGACCAAAGAACAATGAAAGATTTGCTTTGTGGAGAAACTTTCTATGAGGAATTACATGGACTTTGCAAACTGAGGACATGAAAAATAATCATCATTAGAATACACTGTTAGAGTAAATGAGTCAAGGGGGAGAAAGTAAGCAAGAGTCAGCAGTATAATGCCACAAATGATTTAAGAGACTGAACCTTTTAGTATAAATCCTCATTGAGAATAGGGCAGCAATGGATGAGGGGAGAATCGAACAGGGCTGTTCATTGGTAGGTCTCTGATTCTCTTTTGTTGGTTTGAGAGAGAGCTGGGAGCAGGAGAAGAGAGTTTAATTCTTGTTTGTTGCATGTTAAAAATCAGCCCTTCTAGCCCACTGGGAGAAGGAGAAGCAAAGGGTTGACTGTGAGTGCAAAGGGTTCTGTTACAGCAGCGACTCTAAGGATCAGTGTAAGACTGGATTTGACAGCAGGTTGGTAACAACTATCTGATGAATCTGAACTGTATAAAATCTGTTCATTACAGTATAAAATCAGTTCATTCTCTATTTAATTATCCATTTTAAAATACAGCTAGAGAAATGGGCAGTAGCTGTGGGACTCTGAGAATACCCTTGTGGAGAGATAGACTATTTGTTGTGGTCTGAAATTTCCATAACATCCTAGCTTAAAAAGCCATTGTAATTCCAACAGTTGTTTTATGTGTGGTTACTTTATCTCAGAGTGAGCATGGGGAAATAATTACATAGAAGTAGGAAGAAATTAACAGTTGGGAGGGAGTGTGAAGTGGAAATAAAGTAATGCTCAAAGCTACCTGCAGTTCTTTTGACATTCTGCATCTGTAAAGGTTCCCTAAACCTAATTCTAGTTACTGCTAATGACTTAATAGCACAAATCATGTTAGGAGCAGGATGAAGTCTCATATTTAGCCAGAGATTAAATGATAAGCATGGGCATTAGAAAGTGCCTCTGGGCTAAGGAGCCAGCTCATATACAGAGAGATGGGCTGAATAAGCTGAGAAGCCTTTTCCCTTAAGGTCAGTAAGTTTTAACAGAAGCAGAAATAAAATCTCCCAGATCTTCAACTACTGCCTTCCCTTCTTTTAAAGACAACTTATGTTTAAAGAACTATCGTATCCAAGTAGAGAAATTGTTTTATCTCTTCCCTCAGTAAAAGACCACTTCAGTAACTTACAAATTTAGAAAATCACACTGGAACATTGGGGATGCAAAACAGGAGCAATAATGAAAAACATGCAGAAAACCAGCAGCATGTGCTCTGGTCACCCTCTTTGAGCAGGCTGGAAACAGGAGGCTGATTCTTACTTGGCTCAACTGGCGTAGGTCTGGAGTAATGCTGTTAATACCTTTTGAATTACAGAAGTAATTGAAACACAGATTGATCCACTATGTGTTTGTAACTCATAGGCATTAGGGATTAACATGGTTATTGAATAAAGTTACACATGCATGGCACAAATGATGGCATCAAAGAGAGACAGTTTAATAAGATCCTTGGGAGCTTGTGTTCAGAAAGAATGCATTACGTGAGGTAACTTGAATACATCTCTAGCAGCTTAATTAGGCTGGCAACACCATCCTTCCAAGGAAACCCTTGAATTATTAGCCATACTCTTCCAGTTGTGTGCATATGTCCATGTAATTCAGCACTTCACTGTCGCGTTGCGTGTGCTTCAGTCTCTGCACTAAACTGCAGAACGTTATTTTGCCAGTTTTGCTGACTTGCTGCCCAAATAATTCAGCTCTGGTAAGGTTGGGGCTTTCATGGATTTTGGGACCTTACTTCATAACACCCAAGCTTGTGCCAGCAGTCAATAAGTAAACGTGTCGTTGTGTGTGTCTGCATTGCAGAATCTTCGGCCTCAGGAAAGCCGGACCGTGTTCAGTGGCTCTGTCAGCATCCCATCGATCACCAAATCCCGCACGGAACCAGGACGATCGATGAGCGCGAGCAGCGGGTTAGCAGCACGTAAGCAAACAGAGCTGTGTCACTTTGGGGTCTATGCACAAGTATTTTAGGGAAAGGGCTACTTGCATTTGCTTCTACCTATACTGTCACTAGTCAGGGTTTTCAGAAGCCATGGCTGGCTGTGTTCCTGTTGAGGGCAAGCACAGTGTTTCAGTCTTGCTTTCAGAGGAGCACGTGAATAAGCAGCTGGCACTCTTGAGAGTCCCACATTTGTAATTCATCAAATTTTTAACACATTAGAATTAAAATTACATTCTTACCCTTGGGACTACGTTGCTGCTACTTAAGTGTTCTAAATCAGTGGCAAGTTGTTCGCAAGCTCCATGGTCATTAACTTGGGTGCTGAACCGTATGGAGCTCTCCAGGCCCGTCTTGCAAAGAGAAAGCAATAGAAAACTGGCAGCTGCTATGAAGAGTTGCATTGCATTGGAAACAGCTTTACTAGCACTGCCGTGCTGCCTTAGTGTGCCAGTCAGCACAGTGGCCTGTGCAGAGACCAGGCAAGTGACTATGTAATGGACGTGTGAAAATAGAGGCAAGACTAGTGTCCTGACTTCCCTAGGGTTTTTTCCCTCCGTATGCCACACGCCGTGTTTGCTGCATGTTGCCAACTGCTTGCAGAGAATGTGTGCGTCTGCTGTGGTCTGTACCTGCTGGTACAACCCACTTACTCTTAAGAAAGAGGCCACTGGCACTAGGCTGCCACCACAGCAGTGTCTTTGTCAGGAACACAGTGTCTGTGTCTGTGCTGGGTAAAGTGTGCTAATGCAGACATGCCAAGGGAAGGACCAGGGAGCCCCTAGGAAAAACTGCAGCTGACAGCAGCCAAGATGAAAGCCCACATAAGCTTCAAGCCAAAAGCTGAACATCTTGGGCTGTGCTGGAGGGAAGCAGAACTAACCAGAGAAACAGCCAACAAATATCTGGTACATGGAGCGTGTGTCTGTAACCCAGTTTAATTCCTCTGCATGTTCTAGGATCGTCTGCACAAAACGGCAGTGCCCTGCGGAGGGAATTCTCGGGAGGTAGCTACGGAGCAAAGCGTCAGCCTATGGCATCACCCTCAGATGGTTCCTTATCCTCTGGCGGGCTGGACCAAGGCAGCGATGCACCAACAAGGGACTACGAGCGAGAGGTGAGTGACGAGAAAGGGGAGAACATTCAGGTGTGTTGGTAAAGATGAGGAAGTTAAATTCTGTCATGGCTTTGGCTGTAAGGTTGGGACTCGTTGACAAGATTTGGAATTCTTGTATTTCAAACTATCCTGACAAAAGGCTTTGGTCAGACTGTGTCAACTCTGGTCCTGGTATTTAACATGCGGAAAATGTTCTTTGCACTCCTCACCTGGAGACATGTGGGTAGTGAGGCTCCCAAAAATCCTGGCCCAGTAGAGTAACAGCTTGATAGTGACCTATCACAGCTTGAAGTGATGATGTTCCTTTGGCCCTTTATTTGCAAAGACTCTTAAGCTATCTCAGCAACCATTTCACTGGAGATGTTTTGTACTCAAAGTGCCTGAAGTTAACAAAGTAACTTAAGAATTAATTATAGTAATTTAATTTTGATCAGAAACTGGATTTAATAGTTTATATTCTGTGCAGAACAAGACTATCATTTTGATAGGACTGCAGTCCTGCCTAGTGCTAAACTCAGTCCCTCAACCAAGAATATTTTGGGAGGGTTCAATCTCAAGTTGGGCAGCAAAACTTCCTCAGCCCATTTTCTTACCAAGGAGTGAGAAAATTGCAGATCCCACAGGCTTTTCATGGTACTAAATATATCCTTCCAATTGAAGCTGGAAGGCAACTGTCAACTGAAACTCAAGCTGACATAGTTGCATTCTACTGTACTCTGGAAGATTTAACTGAAGTAACTTGATAGGATGCTTTGAATTAATATCCTGGGAGTGTCAGTGAAGAGGTAGCTGTGATGAAGCTCGTACCACAAAGATTTCTCAGTTTAGTGCAGGAGCATCTCAGATCATAATCTGTGAAAAGGCAAGAGCCATCGTTGTAGCTTCACCAGCAACCTGCAGCTGCACTCTCTGCTGACCAAGAGACTCTCAGCAACATGCAGACACAGGAATCCCACAGATCCTGTGTCCTTCTGTTCTCCCTGCTGAAAGCAGTGATCTGTCCACTTGCTCTTAAGTCTTCCCAGACCAGGAAATCCTGAGCAAAAAAAATTCCTCAATATTTTTGGGCACAAAGAAAGTACATGTTGAATCCAGTCACGTGTTGCTCAGACACCCTGAGTCTCAAACTTGCTATCCTGGTACTTACTGGTGGTGTTCTGTGTCTTTGGGCTGCAGGACTCTGACTCTCCGAGACACTCTACTGCATCGAACAGCTCCAACCTCAGCAGCCCTCCCAGCCCTGTTTCTCCTCACAAGACCAAGAGCCTCTCCCTGGAGAGCTCTGACCACGTGAGTTGGGACTCATGAACTGCTTCAGCATTCAGATTTGACATCACAGCAGCTTGCTGTCCCCATGGCTGTCCCCTTCACTTGTTCCAGCTCTCGCCTTCATCATCCTAACCCTCCCCATTCCCTGTCTGAAAGTGATCTGGGAGTGGGGTACAGAGGAAGGTAAAAGCTGGTCGTCTTCAGCACCGTTCGGCACTGCCTCACCCTCCCTTCCCCAGATTTGACAGCAGCAAACAAGCAAAGCTAGGGTGTTGGTAAATATCAGATGCTGTAGATTTGTATTAGTATTGGTTTCCTTTTTGTGGTTACAGCTGCTTCATTTTTAAAGATATATTTATCCCACCCCCTTTCCACTTCCCAAAAAGTAGCTTAAGTAGACCAGACCAGTATCAACAAGAGAAAATTCAGAGGGATTTTGTTTTCATGCAGTAGCTCATTGTACTGTACAAAAGTAGCACAGAGACCCCTTCCCCTGCATGGGGAATGATCAGTATGTCAGAGGCACATAAAAGCTTTCAGCCACCACGTTTGAATGTCAATCTGATTGTCGCCAGCAAATCCTTATTGATTAAAATGATGCATATTTTACTACAGTACAGAGTTTAAATAAATAGGCAGATGTTAGATTAAAATACGTATGTATATATTCAAAGAAAAAAAAAGCATTGTGTATGCAGCAGAAGATGGATGCTTATTTAAGAGAGCCTTTAATTTAAGATTTGTGTTGTCCCTGTTTTCATGCTTGGTAATATACAGACTTGGAGGCCTGGCCTAAAACCTTTCACAGGACAGATATCCCTTTTCCGCAGCATCGCTGCACTGCAGGAGAGGTCCCTGCGGTGCTTTCACATTTCTTTCCTTCTGGCAGTAGCATAACTGAAGCTGTAATTCCTACTTTCATGTTAATCCCCATTCTTTGCAGAAATGACAATTGGGAAGCACCCCCTGTCCCAACAACCAGGGCCACCGGTCAGCCAGCGGCTGCCCTGGTTTCTAGTGTGCTGGCTGTGCAGCTGAGGAACCTTACAGCATGCTACAGTAGAGATCCTTAAGGCAGCAAGGGAGTTCAGTGCAGCAGGAATCAACAGGAAAACTGTTTCCCTGGGTCAGCCTTTGGCCAGGTTTAACCTGGAAGGGAGCAGTCTTCCACATCTCCTTGACCATCCTTAACCAGAAAACTGTTACTGGCATTACCAAATACTAGTGTCTAACACACATCAGCCAAATGAGTGCCCTTAGCCCAGAGCTAGCCCTGGCTAGCTGTGCTGTCACTGTAGCAACCAAGAACCTTGAAGACTGACCTCAGACTGTTCACACTGTGGTAGTCAAAGATGCCTAGTCACCCACAACTGCCATGCTGGCAACGTTGGTTTTCCTCTCCCTCCCTCCCCGTGCTGTGGGTTTGTGCAATTGGCAGTTGTTTCTATGTGCTCATCTGCAGTTTGGTTCCAATAGCAGGTCAGGTTGGAGGGCAGAAAGTATTGCGGTGGAAGACAGAGCCCACTGAAGCTGGTCGTGCAGTCAACAGCATAAAGTGAGAGACCGATGTACAAATGGATGGTTAAGAGGAAGATGTCTCTTTAGTTAGCAAGGCAGATGCGTGTGTTTAGATAAGCCTCTCCATAGTATTGTTGCTGGCTTTATACTATGACCATACTCAAACACGTAAGGGCTTTTTGTAATTAGAATACTGGGTTTTGTGGGTTTCGGAAACTTGTTATGGCTCTTATTAAACCATTCCGTATTCTTGCAGTCAGCAGTATGTAGTGTTTCACCCACACAGAGATGTTTGGAGTTCTCCAGTTTCTGTCTTCTCTAATAGAAGTTCTAGGTAAGTTCAAACCATGTACAGAAATTTCCAGGTATGATCTAAATGTGAAATAGGGAATGAGACGCAGATCATCTAATCCATTTAATCATGCTGGGTCTCCTAGGTAAGATTTCTCTTTCACTCTGAATCAAGAGGCTTGTCCAAGTTTAAGCTCATTAAATGTTATTTTGGGACAGGAATTCAAGAAATTTGTTTAGAAACCATCATGTCGAAAGCCTGTCTCTCTCCTGTTTGGGTTTTTCAGAGTAGCAAGCTGGTTGTGTTGCTTGTTTCCACTTCAAGGCTACTACTTTTGCAAGCCTGACATTTAATGTTAAAAGCTTTATAAACAGCTAAAGCACTTGAAATTAATTCCTTCCAGAGAAGTGTTCACTCTTTCTGAGGGACAGAGATGCAGGGTGGTATTGACATTATTAAAACTCCACATCAGCTTCTTTTTAAAGGCTGCGTATTGCTTCAAGTATAGCCACTGCTTTTTCCCCACCACCCCCTCCTTTTGGTGAAGCATGTCCACACACTTTTCAAAGCCTTTGCAGACTAGTTTTGTATTTACTGTATGTTGTATTTATACATTAATCTTATTTTGATGTTGAGAGAAGGCATTGAAACAGCAGTCACTGAAGATAGAGCAGCCTGCCTGACACAGGCACAGGATCTTTTTTATTTACAGTTGAGCTAATGCTCTATCTGAAAATGGAACCTGAAAAGCCACAACACAGCAAATAATTGAGTAAACCCCTGTGTTTACTCTCGTTACGGTGCCTGCAATCTATTGATATCAAACCCTGACATTTTCAGGCAGCGCATAGGTCAGCTGTGTTTCAAAACTAAGCTCCAGAGCCCTACCCTTTGTACACCACAGTTTCTAAGCCTTGGCAGTCTCCTTTAGGATTACTATATTTAATCATTAGTTTGGTACTGTGCAGTTTTATATACATTTCTTCAAAAGAGAAACAGCAACTGTTCTCTCAGTTGAAAAGCAAATGACCACATCACTTATTTGAAAAGAGAAAAATTGTCCTGGGACTTAAATAGTTTGATGTATTTGGGGACCATTTGATGATACACTCAGTTTTAAACCACACTCATCTCTCTCTTTGTTGCTATGAACACTGAAAACATACGCATACTGTAGCTGAGCTTTCTAAATACTCATTGGGCTAGGAAAAGTAACTTGGTCATTTGAACTGTAAGACTCTTGACTGGTATCTCGAAGACAGTTGTCTCTTAAGGTTTGATGTTTGCTACGTTGCACTGTAGCGTTGCTTCAACTTCACAGTTAGAGGCCTGCATTTTGTTCAGGGAGCTTAAAATCTCCCGTTGAGTTTTTGACTGTAGCATATGTATGTTCTCTGTACACAGTATGTACCTAGCTGATTTTTTCCTTTTGGCTGAGACTGAAGGCATTTGCATTTTTGACACTGCTTAAACATTTGGGTTGTTGGGTTTTTGCATTATTTTCTTTCTCTTTTGATGGCAACAAAGGATCTGAACAGATTCAGGCAGCTACTAAGGATTCGAGGTTATAGAATGAAAAAGGGTTGGTAAATAGTTCTCCCCTACACGTGTGCGCACACAGATACGTGGCTTCCTTCCACATTTCATAAACCCAGACGCAGGGTTTATAGCACTCTCTTCTCTCTTGCCTTTGACCTGTAGAAGACAGCTGGTGGTTTCAAACAAACATTCCTGAGGCTGTGGTGAAATAGGTGCTTCTTTTTCCTCTCAGTTAGTTGCTGTGGCTTGGTATGAATGTGCATTCTGCCCATTTGAATGGGTTTCCAAACTTGAGTCAGGAATGTTACCTCTTTGATTTGATTCTGATGAAATTACAAGCCAGGTGTGCTATTCTCAGGTATACAGCAGAGGGAAGTTAAGGGTCTTGTCACACCAAAACAGTCCCAAAAGCATAGTGTATTTATAGAAACGTAGTTTAACTGCACCTAACTGGTTCACAGCCTTTCAGAACACAACAGTTGGAGTATTAACACAGCAAGAGATTCTGGCACCATATTGTCTTGCATGGCCAGACCCTGAATGACAGGACAAACATGCTCTTGGGTGGAAGGTGGTTTGCTTTTCATGTTATGCACGCTGTTTAATTTTAAATGAATACATTAAGGATAACATTTATTGCAGTGCAAGTTCCCCCACCTCCTGAGCCTTAGGCTGAGAATCAAAGTGGCACATAGTAACTTCTGCTGTGGGGTTTTGTTGTTAATAGGAGTCATTTCCACGGAGGAAGTGGGACAACTTTCTGCACTAACCCATTGTATTTGATAAACACTCCCAGAAACAGCCCTGCTGCAGGCTTCCCAGTCTAAATTCCAACTCTTTGTCTTTCATTCCAGCCGCAGCTCAGTACAACCTGTTTTCATTCTGCATTTAAGAAAGTCTCATCCACAGGGAAGAAATCCACAACCAAACCAGTGTTGGTATTTCTGAGCAATTATACCTGCCTTTTTATGTATGACAGTTTCATATCATTTATTTTTAAAATATGGGTTTTTTTAGGTTTTTCATTGTAATATTATTGTACAGTTTTGCATGGCATAGATGTAATCACTTTTTTGTTTTAGAGTATAAAAGCTGACAAGTGTGCGTGTGGGGGAAAGATTCTGCTTTTTGCCTCTTCTCACTCTTTTGTTTAATGCCCTCAATGTTGTAGGGGACATTGTAAGAGATTCTCTGCTACAGAACAATGATGTAGATTCTTTTGCACAGAAATATTTAAGGTGGAAAAGTCAACAATGTAAAAAAGACTTACCACCAATATTTTATGTTGGTAACACACTTAATATTAACCTACTTTGATGTACTGCAATAAAACAGGGAACTGTTAGAAACTGACATGTTCTGTCTTTTTTTCCCTACCTCTCCATGTTAAGCTTGGAGGAGGAAAGGGAAAGGGGAACAACAGCGTTCTTGAAGGGAAAACCAGGATGTTGGAACATATCTGTACAAGTACACAGAGGGAAGAAAAGGAATAGCTGAGAACAAACTGAAGTCATTATAATGTTACATTTTGGTATATTGAACTTCATCTACTACACTTTTCCTGACCTTTTTCTTAGGTCATTTGTTCTGTGTCAGTATTTGTAGTCATTGTGATGTTCCTCCTTCATTTAGTTACACATCAAGTGTTTAGTTGTCCTGGTGTTAGATGCTGGATTCTTATTTCTGAGTTACCAAATTCACATTCATGCATCTTTAAGTGCATCTCAAAATACCCGTGAAGTTTTGCACGTGCCCTGGTCCTTCCACGTCATCCACCCCTTCCTCCCAGTGCTCAGCCTGGGGTTTTCTCCATACCAGAGACTGACTGCTGGGACCTCTTCATTCATTGTTCCTCTTCATTCATTACCCTGTTGGCAAAAGTCCTAGCTTTGATGACATGCTTCACCTCCCACACAGACCCCTGCTGCAGGAACAGGTACTGTGCTGTTACTAATGCCCCCCTCCTTCAGCCAAAATTACTACTTTTTCAGCACACCCCCCCCTTCCCGAGTTGATGTGAATTTAAGCCCATGGGCTCATTGCATTTAGGCCACGGCAGGTCTCTCCTAGCTGCTGTTGCTCTGTGAAATACCATCTGTTTCCTGTGCTCTTTTAGAATCAGTGCTATATTTCTGATTCCCCAGGGTTCCAGTTGCACCATCCCAGCTGTGAAGGTCTTGGGAAATGGGCCTTCTATTGTCAAGGGATTTGGACATTAGAAAAGCAGAAAGTGAGCTGCACGTTAGGCTTCCTGTTCAGCAACGCAGCATTCATTTTCTGGCTAAAGAAGGTAGGAAAATCACTGTCGCCACACATAGCCTGAATCTTGATTCTTTAGAATGGAAAATCCCTCTCTTCAGAGAAGCAGATTTAAGCTCCAGCTTGCCCTGTGGAACAGGGAACTGTTTTCTGCAAGAGGGTTTTTCTAGAACTTAGAAGCTTGCTGCAGTAGAGCAGTGTTCATATCCTCAACGTGTGTAGTTCAAGCAAATGCAGTAGCTGTTAGGAGCAAGCAGCACTGACCAAGCGTTGCCGCTCACTGTGAAGTGTCATGGCTGCTTTGACTTGAAGCCAGAGCACAGTGTTTCTGGCTCACCTTTTCTCTGTGGCTGTTACACTGACATGCAGTTCCTCATGTCACAACTCTCTCTGGACAAAACTATAGAAATTATTAATGCTTTTAGAACATATACAAAAAGCCAGAACCAAGAGCTCCAATTTGCTCTCCTAACAAACATCTTACCTTGTGCTAGTTGCTACCCTTCAGGCAAATGCAAAACAACTCCATTTTTCAGCTTGATGCTATTCTTAAACACGCTTTCTCTCACTTGGATTCGATGATCTTAAAGGCCTTTTCCAACCTAAACAATTCCATGACTCTCAAAGGAAGGGTAATGTTTGCTGAGAGTTAAACACTCATGCCCCAAGCATGGTATGCAAGAGATCTGTGGCCACATGAACAAGCACATTCTCATCTCACCTAGTTGTGCTCACTGGAAAAGTGAACTCTAATGCTCTTCAAGTTATTTTGCCTTCTTTGCAAGTTCTCTGAACATACCAGCTCTGAAGCTCCCCTAGTCCAGTTCTCTTGTCAGCTTTTTATATTTTGCTTTTTAACGTTTAATAAAGGAATTTAACATCTTAAACATTTCACTGCTTTCACAGCTGCAAGGTCTAGATCCAACGAAGAAAAACTAAACAATGTCTATCATCAGAACCCAAAACAACAGGAAAAGCACCCTATCAGTGTACAAAGTTAAACAGATTAATGCAAAACAATTACTTCACTGAACAAGAGAGTTCACTCTTCTCAAAGGGTTAGGAATAACCTGACCAGTACTTCTAGTTGAATTAAACAGCACTGGATATTTCTCAACCAAGTCTTAAATGAAGCAGTTTGTATATTTATAATCTTGGAATAAAGGTAACACAATACCCCATTTTCTTCTTTCTCAAGAGGTCCATCCTAGGAGAGACCATTTATTCACTTACCTGTTCTTTACCTCTGGAAGTGTCAGCAGTCAGGATTTCTTCTGTACTGAAGTGTAAGATCATACAAACTCTGGGCTGTGTTCACCGAGTGAGCCTGCTGCCGAATGTCTGGCAAGTGCCAGGTAAGGACATCTGCCTTCCTAGCACCAGGTAAGCATCAACTGCAACAGCCACGCTTTCTTCACAAGTGGAAGAAAAGCAAAGAGAGAGACCTGCGTCCAGGAGACTGGTAACAGAAGGATTAAAACGAAGGAAATAATAAGGAAAATGGGTCATTACCAGGGATTCTCATTGCCAGACAGATGTTCAGGCTGATGTCCTTCTGGCTCCCAGTAAACTTGTCACCATCACTGTTTAGCTTTAGATAGATGGCTTTAGAAGGGTAGTAGATTCTTGGAGCAAACAGCAACTGCAACAAGAGAAGACTTGGAAGCTTGTCCTTCTGTTCTGCTCCTGTTTATCCCAGAGGACAGGACACGGTTCACTTGGCCACTCATTACCTCACCAGAAGATGACAAAACAACTGCAGGCAGAAGGCCCACCGCACAAGCTCTTGTTTATTGAAACCAGGAAGTCGTACAGGTACAGGCTTTGTACAAAAACCTATGAAGGTAAATGTCCTAGCTTGACTCCAACAGTTTAAAACTGTGCATTTGGGTTTAAATGTGTGAGATTTCAGCAAAAGCTTGAAATGCTCGAGAGAGACATAACATGTTTGTCTGCCTTGCCCTAAGTTCTGCAATACAGGAAAACAGAGAAACAGACCAGGTTCTTGGTTAGGAGGCCAGCAAGCAATTGGTGTCAGAGGTGTAGCTTATCTAACTCACCCTCAGGAAAGCCAGGACCTACCAGCCAGTGAAGAATTCCACCATTCGTGCTCAGATCCAGCTGTGTTGAGAGCATCTCTGACTCCCAGAACTGAGATGGGTTGCGTGAGTGTATGTGTGCATTTAAAAGACATAAGCACTCAATTCTGAGATTTTAAAATACTCGCTAGGTTTAGCTTGCACGCCAAGGAGGCAGAAAGCATAAAACTTTATCCTATGTACATACACCCACACCCACCTCTTGCATCGAACCAATGTCAGTAAAATCCAGGAGGGTTCTTAGACTGCCACCACCTCATTTACTTACAGAAACATGGGGGGTAAAGGTGCTGAATGTGTCTGTGATAGGGTACACCTTAATATTTCATTCTCTAACACAGGGTATGAAAACTACTTGAACTCCACCTTAGCACAAAAGAGGGAAAGATTTTAAAAAACAATTTCTTTGAGAATTACAAACAGGTTTCAATAGTAAATTCTGCTCCTGTCCTCCTGCCCCTACTCAGTATAAAACCCAACCAACATGCAGCCACCACCACAATGTTAAAAAGGCATCCAAGGTAGTTGGCTGGTGCCTTGACACGGTACAGAAGCGCTCAAGAAGACAGTTTCCTGTGGACTGTACTGGCAGTCAGTGTAGGACAGACACAGCATGGAAGAACAGCTTTGTCCTCCTGAAACCCACACTTGGCTTCCAGGGCACAGGCTGCTGCATCTCAAGAGGATGGAGAGCTGGGGTGCAACGCATAGAACGCTCTCTGCAAGGCTCAGGTGAACTGCGCCCTCAGAACAAGAGTTGTTAGTTCATCCTTACTACTCCTCTGGCTTCTTGCCCCTACTGCTCCAATATTTGCTATATGCCTCTTGGAACATGTTTTTGCAGGGAATTTTGGCCTTCAGTTTGGTGCAGATAAGGAAAGAACCCCCCATCTTCCGATGAAGAGAGTACGTCTCCTCTGGCGGAGGGACAAGCCGATGCTTCAGCATGACTGGGATTAAACCATGGATCTTTTCAGTGGTGCTTTGGTTGCCGAAATCAAAAGGTTCCTCAGATGCAAAAGCCTCTCCCAGGATGAGGACAGCATTTAAGTGGGCATCTTCCATTTCCTACCCAAAGGAAAGAGGCATAAATATCACTAGCCATGTTAACCACCAGGGAGGAAAAGGAGGAGTTCTAGCACTAACAGCAGCAGCTCAGGAGAAATACCTAGCTATAGCCACACCACAGGTAACCTCCAGCCCCCAGCATGACTTACGAACATTTGGTTAATACAGTTTTGAGCAATTAAACCTTCCAGAAGACCATCTGCCCAATCATGAGATTTCAGCAGTCGTGCAGGGGGAAAGAAGGAAGGACCGAGGTTCGGGGGCTAGCGGCATCATCACTTCTGCTCCCGCTCCCAAAAGGAAGTCAGAGAACAAAAGCCAAAGCCTTTTTGCCCTCCTCCCTCATCCTGAAACAGGGCTTTCAGACTGACATTGACTTTTACCACACCAAGAAATCTGGTGAAGTCCACAGACACACAACAAACTGATAAGCGGCCACCACTAGAATCAGACCCTTTGGCTCCATACCTTGACTTCATAACCAGTGAGGAATTTCATCTCAATGGATTTCTTCAGTACTCTCTCTCTGTCCATGTCAGCAGCTGCCTTGATTACCTGAAGAAGAACAGCACTTTCAGAAGAGCTAGGGATGACTTGAGTCATGTTTTGAGTACAGGACTATTACACAGGCTACAGGTACATGTGCTGCCCCTCGCTTCCTTGCCTTTGCCTTTGTCTCCAGGGCACGTTGGGCAGTTTAAGAGCTACTGGCCAACAGACAGAGCTGCTGGCTCTCCAAAGCTCTTCCCAGCAGGGCTACACATAGCCCAGAGAACAAAAGGGACATCAAAAGAGCTTCACAAATCCATCTGCTCCTCCCCCAACAAACTAATAGAACCAACTGTGAGAAGCATTAGGTGATGTCTCCTGGCCCCTGCAGCTCAATTTATCAAGTGCAGAACATGGTGATCACCAAGGGAGCACACGTGAGTGACTTCACATAAATTTAATCAAGTCTGTAAGCAAGCCAGAAATCACAGGAAGAGAGCAATCAAGAACAAGCAAGTCCTGCACACCCTCATCTAAAAATCACTGAACTCTGAGTGCTCTGTTCTTCTGCCTGAGTCTCCCAGTAAGCAACGTGACAGTCCTCCATGTTTGCCATGCAATTTAGACATCCAAACTCAGATAGCCAGAGGCCTGCAGCAGACATGCAGAAGACTATGGTAAGGGATGAAACAGGAACAGAGATCTCTTTCTTGCCTCCAGCCCCACTTCCTTCCACACCCAAATGGACTCAAGTGCAAAGTGATACAGCCAAGAGATAAGCATAAGTTTGCAAATACTCTAAAGAGCCCCAGTGCAGCACCCCAGGACACAGAGCAAGTCCTCACCTCTATGTAGACATCTGTGAACTTCTCATCAAACCCTCGTGTTGCTCCAAAGTCCAGCAGGGCCACCTGGAAATGGACAAACCCAGCTATAGTACAGTGCCAACCACTCAAGTAGAGCCTTATGACTGCTGCTGTCCTCAGCAGCTCAGCTGGCTGCAGAGCCTTTCCAGGGCAGCTGAGCTTCCCCCAACTCCTTTATTCCCTGACGGCAGCACAAGCATTTGCACATTGGACATGGCAGAGGGTATGGCCTATGCTCAACGCTGTCACTCCTGCTCAGCTGGTCCCTCCACTCAGGCTCTGTGTGAAGGCAGAGCAGCACAGAACCTTTTTCCAGCACATTCCAGCACAGACCTCCGGGATGAACAAGCAATTCCATCTGACCTGCAGGGCACAAGCAAGCAGCCAAACCCACAAACAGGACATCTGCAATTGCCACCCTTATCTTCAGCACAGCTCAAGACAAGAGCATCCAGCTTAAAGAGTCCTTGGCTCAGGTGTGCCCTGGTAGAGCACTGCCAGCTCCAACTTCCTGCTGACCAGCCTCAAAACAGACCCTGAGGCTACAGAAGTAGCTGTGACTGGATCTGGGGCCAAAGACAGGCAGCCAGCCAGGGTTACAGCAGCCCTGCTCTCCTACCCAGACTGAGCGAGGACAAGTGGCAAAGGGACAGGTTTCACTGTCCTACCTGCCCAAGGACAGGAATCAGAGAATCTCAGTCAAGGCTTGTTAAACTTTGGGAGTGGAGAATCATCAAAAGCTAGTGAAAATCAGCTCTTGTGCAGGCAGAACAGCAGCTCCTCGGGCTTACCTTGTGCAACTGCGGGTCATAGAAGAAGTTTGACCAGTTTGGGTCAGTCTGCATATACCTGAACTCAAACAGCTCCCGCAGACACAGGACCAGGATGTTGTGACAGATCTTGAAAAGCAAGAAGAGAAAGCAGCAAGTCAGGAGGGCAGCAAGCCCTACTCACACGTGTAATTTACAGTATGCATTAGCAAACAGGGGACACATCACCACACTGGCAGGAACTACCTGCTCCATGCTGCACAACTCCAGAAGTGAAGGAGCAACTCTCAGCCCACACCTGCCATGGGACATCCTTAGAAGCCAGCACGGATGCCATGCAAGCTTTACATCACCCAAACCTGCAGTTCTTATCAGCCCTTGGTTGTGCTACCCTGCATCCGGCAGCTGAGAACAGGCTGCACAGGTCATCCAGTGCATGTGCTACTTGTGTCCTGGTCCTGCCTTTTGCCTCCCCAGCTCTGACTGCACACTTGGTTCTTGCTTTGAGAGCAAGGGAACAGTGCTTTACACTGCAAAGAGGGATCCAGAAGCAGACATGGCAGAGGCCAGTGGAGCATTACAGCCCACCCTGGTGGGAAGTCCTGCAGGACACTGGCCAAAAAGGAGCCAGTGAAGCTCTGGGAAATGAGATGTGGTGCCACGGCATTTTATGTTAAAGGCCAAAAGCAGCTAAAGAAGAGCCTCTTCCTGTAAAGCTGCCAAACAACGTATAGAGCTAGGACCAAGCCATCACTGAAAGGGGTCTCACTAGATACACACACGCACACCACGTACTCCTCAGCCAAGTCTTCTACTGAATGACACACTACAGCAGAGCTTTGCTGTGAGGAGAGTTAAACTGGAGCCTGTCCAGCAGAACTGACAACCTCATTTTGCCCCTCTTAAGCTTCTGTAGCATCGTATCCAAGAGGGAGGGAGGAGAGCACCAAATGCAAGCCAGACCCTGCTACAGGCCACCACCGTTTGGGTCAGAAGGCTGTGAGTCAGGCAGGCCTGATACACACAGGAAAGAAGGGCTCCTCCTGCAGCGACACCCCACCTCACAGCCTTTTAAAAGCAGCCCTGATGATACAGCAGCTCACTGGAGGGGACAAGTCCTAGAACAGACAGCTCAGGGGTCTCAGGCAGCCAGCTCTGGCAGAGCTTCAAGTCTAATATGACACTGAGATCTGTTTCTCTCTAGAGATACATACCTCGAGAACACACTCTGCCTCCCTCCCCAGCGACCCGCTAACAGCTGAGAGCTCACACCAAGGCAGAAAGAAAACGCATATAAAAACCCCAAATACCAGGACAGTTATTTCTGCAATAGAGCAGCTGCTTGTCCCACCACAGGCCTCCAATCCCTTGCTATATTCAGCACCAACGCCTACCCATCCCCACATCCCCCCTCCTGTTTACAGAGAGGTACTTTTCCAGCAGCCCTGCACAGCACAGGCCAGTCCCACAGGAGGAGATGACACCCAACTGCTTGCACCAAGATGGTGCTGCACTCCTGCCCAGAGAGCAGCTGCAAAACAAGACCTCTCACCCCTAGCTAACAAGCCCTCCCAAACTTAGGGTTGTCAGAAACAGGGCATCTAGCCAAGAGCTCGAGACAGTTCCCAACTCAAGCACTGCTCTGTGCTCCTCAGGGTTTGCCCTGCCACAAAGCATCCCCTGGTCTAGCAGTCACCAGGCAGGCCAAGCACACCGCTGTGAGTGAGGGGAGAAGCATCACCACCACCCCACAGTACCTCATTTCGGATCTCTTGGCTCAGCCCTACGCCTTGATCCAAGGGGAAGCCAGACACCAGCTCTGTGGTCAGGACATGCTTGCTGCACAGCTCATCCACGACTTTGGGGATGTAAAAGAAGGGGTCATCTTTCAGCAGCTCCCTAGGGGAAAGGGGAGAAAAAGGTGAGGAGCCCTGAGAGCAGCCAGGCCCTCCACAACATCTCACACAGCCCATAGCCCCTTCACACCTCTCCCCACACCCTGCATAAGGCTGCAGGAGATGTCTTCCTCAGCAGTTGCAATAGTGATCAAGTCACCAGAAACCACACCAGTGACTTACAGCTGCTGCCAGCTCCTGAGGGCACAACTCCCGCCAGAGCAGTGGTATTAGGAGGGCTGCAGGCTGGTGTTTCAAGGAGCACTGGAATCTCTTGCTTACCCCACTTCACTTCAGGGCCAGGCTACTCTACATACATGGAAGAAATGGGGCTTTTCCAAGGGGAGTTCTGCAAAGGTGCAGGAAAGGGCATCCAGCCTCTGGCAGCTCCCCCTCATCCAGCCTTCACACAGAAACAATCTGGACCCCGCTACTACAGCGAGCCAAGGGAGCAGGCAGTACTGGTGGTGGTAACTGCTGTGAGAGCTGAACTGAAAAACCTCCTAGGCTAAAGGATGGGAGAAGCTTGTGACAGGCTGACATAAGAGTACACAGAACAGCACTGCAACCTGGCTTCAGGAGTTACTGCACCACATGTGGCAAAACAGCCCGGCCTGCACTGAAGGAGACAGGATATGCTATCACGTTTCAGCTGCCTGAAAACATGCCTGGCTGAGACAAGGTGGTAATTCCAGAGGACAGCTCAAGCCACAAACACACACCCTTCCCCTGTGCTACATCCCAGGGCACAGCATTCATCTTCCTGCTGTCCCTGAAGTTAAGGAACCCCCCTGCATTTCACACACACACAGATGGGAGGGGTTGAAGGCAACGGTGTGAACATACTGGAACTTCCTTGCGCAGGCAGCTTCTCGCAGGTAGTCACACTCCAGGGCCAGCTCTCTGCTCACGACTTCAATCAAGTGCTCAGGGAACAAACCTGAAAGTCAAACAGCAGAGAAGAAAGTAGGCTTAGAAAGGAGGACACCCTCAGGCTAAGCTTTCCAGAGCTGCAGCTGAGGAGCAACCTGCTACCCAGCCAACGCTCAGCTGAAGAGCACAAGAGGCCCTAGAGAGCTAAGGCATGTTTCCAACTAGATGCAGGTTCTCTGGGTAATCCCAGGCCAAGGCTATGCAGCTGCTCCTAAATCAAGGTACATTCACACTGCTCCTGTGCAGCAGGGCTCTGTCCTCCCCCAGCTCCCACCCCACAGCCCAAGCTCCCTGTATTGGCACGGCTGTGCAGACACATACACCAAGAGAGGAAGGACCCAAACATCACAATGGGCAAAAGCAGAAAAAGCTCCAAACTGTATCTGCCTTCAACTGGGAGTAGGCATTGCCAGGCAGAAACAGGCAGCATGACTAAGGCTGAGCTGCAGCAGCACGTAGCCAGGGCCTGAGTTGCCAAGTCCAGTCTCGTCCATCTTGGAGCTGGAAAACCAATCTACTTTCTGAGCCAGATGTGGCTGGGACTGCAGCAACCTCTGCACGGCCCTGCCCAGGCACCATGCGAGGTGCATGCCTGTACCTAGCCATGAAAAACCACCCCAGGTCCTCTCCTCACCGCACTGAGTGAACACTGGAGCAGGCACATGCCCAGCAGCGAGAGCTCTGCAGCAGGAGGGCAGCAGAGCATGCCCCCCCAAACTAGCCTTGCACTCATTGCCCACAGCCACTACCCCTCCTGCAGGAGATCTGCTCCTGGGCAGGCTCAGCAATTCTGAAGTCCTTTTCACTGTTTCCTTAAGGCTATTTCCTCCCTTCAGTCTACAGAAAGAAACATGCAGTGTGCTGCTTGAAAGGGGTTGGCAGAACTCAACACGTGCCAGCAGGAACACAGGGCCTGCCAAGGGTCTCTGTCTGCTTACCTTCAGGGAGAATATTGCTCATGCTCAGGACAGTCATCAGGTTGTTAACATCACTGCTGATGCTCTGGGCAACTCCAGGGTACTGCAGGACAGAATAGGAGAGCACAGCGTTGAGACTAGATGACCTGGTTGTACAGAATAAGATAAAACCTAAAAGTACAAGAGGTCCTTCACCACCATTATCCTCATGCTGCAGTGACCTTTTCTGTCTTTCCCCTCTGCTTGCACTAGGTAAGATATTGCTGGACCCAAATTTTCACTTGCATTAAGATGTTTATCTGTCTAGTAACCATACTTATGCAGCATTCCTGCCCTTCTATGGGGCACAGGCAAGAGAAAAGGCTGGTCTTGTAAAGCCCACCTGGATTTTCATGGCAACTTCCTTCCCATTTTTCAAGCGTGCCAGGTGAACCTGACCAATTGAGGCAGCAGCAAAGGGGCGTTCTTCAAAGGACTCCAGTTTATCCCTCCAGTTGGGACCAAGATCATTGTTCAGAGTTTTCTACAAACAAAAAGAAAGCATCAGGGCATAGGAAGCAACGATTTAGGATTTGGCTGTTGGAAATGCCATTACTCTAGAGGTGACTCGCACAGCCTGCAGGAGTTCTGAGTACCTATACCCCTGCTTTCCAGATTGTCCTCCATTCCTCATCATTGCACACCATCACAAGGAGTGGTCCAGCCAGCAGCACTCCCCCAGCACTAAACAGATGCTGATCGTATCTGTGTGAGGTTCTGTTGCTCCGGCCTAAAGGACTGAGATCTCTAGCACAAAACACTGCTGCCTTAGCAGTACAGAAGTCCCCCTTTTGGTGCCATTCACTATCTTCCAGAAAATGAGCAAGGAGTTAGTTATTTCTCCTCTTCCATCATGCTGCCAAGCTGAAGAGAAGCAATCCAGGCATGCAAAAGTGACTCTCTTTAAGGCAGTGCTGACAATTAAACATCACAGCCTGCTTTAACAGCTTTTTTGCTACATTGCCAGACTGCATATTTGGGTCCTGGCTCTGCTCAGTGTATTTCAGAAGATAGTTGGTGCTTGCAATTCCTTTTGCATCACCCTTCACATCTTAATTTACAGAGGGAAGTAGAGTGAAAGAGAGAACATGTATGCTGGGAAAAGCAAACTTAGTTTGCTTCATTCTGGCTCTTCTTGGTATGTTAGATTTAACCAAAAAGGTAAGGACACAGTTGCTGTTAATTTTCTATTAGACTAATGCTTGTCTGTTTATAAAATGGGGTGTAGGCACTTCTAGACACTGGCTTAACACTCATGAGAAAAACAAGAGGAAATGAGGAGGCGACATTCAACAAGACCCTATAATCTTATTTGTAGGCAACATCCTGTTCCATCAGCACAGCCTTGGGATGTAAAACCCCCATATTTTTCCCTCTGTCTGGAGTTGAGCTTTAACGTTTTGAAGAGAAAATGCAACATGTAACTGAGAGAAGGAATCAGATGTTACCCACAACTGAAAATATGCAACAGTATTGAAAGAATACTCTTAGAAACACCCATTCACCTCCCTTATTAGAGTATGTCACAGGTGACATTTATTCTCCTCCCCAATAAGTAGGAAGGACCATTCCTCACCATCATCTGCTTTATTGGCATGAAGTCAGCACTCTGACGTACACGTTCGAAAATCCTCTGGAGATGGGGGTTGATGAAGGCATCATCTGCCAAGGGGAAAGCACACAGCAGTCAGTGCAGGCATTGCATTCTCCAGGTGTTCTTCAGCACACAGAAACATGCACCTGCATCCAGACAAGCCAGGCTGTCTGCCCCGAGCACACCCCAAGTAATTCTAGCTCAGAAACTCTCCATACCCAGAAGCAGCACCTGAGGCATCACACCTCTAGAAATGAGCCGAACAAGTCCTGTGCACAAGTAGCAAAATAAAAGGTAAAAGCTCCTCCTTCCTTCTTATTCTTGCAAAAAACCTGTGTAATTCTCAAGTATCCCCTCAGCCACCCTCCTGCTGCAGCAGAACATTCTGTGCACCCCTCCCAATTACCAAGGGAAAGGGTAAAGTATGCGTGCAGAGAAACTGTCTATGCTTTGGAATCAATCAATCAGGGAACACTTGTCACACTGTTCCCTGGCTTTGTCCAGCACTGCTAAAAGCAGCTCTGCACAGCACAGAGGCTTCTGTGTGATGGCAGGCTGCACAAACCCAAGAGCAACACCAGCCTCTGGCATCCACCAGCCCATCTCCTTGCTGACAGCAGCACGCATTCAGGTCTAGGAGAGGCCAACATGCCATGGAAAGATGCGTCCCAGAAGGATCCCTCTGGAGAGTTATCCGAGCACTCCCAGTTTCATGGTGTAGTTTAATCTGGTTCATTTTAAGGGGGCAGGAACTGCTCTAGAAAGCTGCATAATAGCAAAACACCACTTATGCACCTCTTAGAGAAATCAGGATTCAGCATCTGCTACTGTAAACAACTACCCAAATGCAAAGCAATTTGGGAACAGCTGAGCTAAAAGCAAGTTATGTTAAGAGTCAGAAGGATTTAGCAAGCAAATATTTACACTCCAAAGAAAGAGGAGGGGTAGGGGCATCTTGAAAGATTAGTCCTCTCCTTTGAGCTAAGGCTTCTACAACAGCTCAGAGAACGGCCACCAGTTCTGGCAAACTTTTCATTTCATAAAGGATTATGGGGGAACTGGATTTATCTGCTGCTCCCCCAACACTGGGCAAGTCCAGGCTACCAGCCTTAATCTTGAGAACTCAACACACACATGTGCTTGTGACATTCAACAAAAAAACCTACCATTCCTCTGCATTTACAGATGCATGTACAACTCTAATCCTGTCTCAGGAAATAAGACATAAACATCTACCTTAAGACCACTGTCCTAGGAAGAGGGGTAGAAAGATATGGCAAGAAAGAGATACAGAATGCAGAGATGAGATATTAACACTCAACACTAGAAATCCCCACTGAAGCCATGAGCAGCATTTAAAAGTACTAACAAAACCCTACTGTGGAAGCAACCGTTTTTAGGAGGAGCTCCCATTCCGTCACTGCAAGTCAGAGCAGGAACAGCCAGTGAAACTCCCATTGTGATGTTACAACCCTACGAGAAGGCTAAACGTTGCATTTGTGTGCATATTCCCAACACTGAAAGAAATCTCTGTTCTCTTGTTGATGGTTTATCACCACCAAGCCTCTGAGCATCGTAAGAGCTATTCTCAGGGGTATGTGAAAGTATTAATCATCGTGCTGTACCATGATAACCTGCACTTCCTAGGATGACTGCACAGAATGAGAACGGACCTTACAAAAAGCAACTCCTGCTCCCAGAAGCCATTAGTGTCAAAGTATGAGGCTCTGCCACAAGCATTCAGGATCAACTTCTGTCATTTTGCTTATTGCTGGCATCCAAAAAACTCACCAGGTATTTGGACCTGAGAGGGCATTCTTAATTGGGGCTGCTTGGCGAGCACTGCTTTGCTCATGAGCACACCACCAAATAGCCCAGAAACCTGCAAGTCTAGGGTGACTGTACAGAAACTCAGCAGCAACGTCAAAAGTCAGTCAGTCATGCTGCAGAGGCAACCGATAAAACCAGGCTTACAACATGCTGATGAATAAGGGTATACGTCTTTGTGGTAAGCTGATGAGGCCTTACTGGAACAAAACACGAAACAAGAGTCCAGGCAGGGCACTCTCAACTGGCAAGTGCAGCTGCCTTTCCTTCCAGAGCACACAGATCAGAACGCAGGATGATTTGGGGCCCCTGGCATCCTTTCTGTGCATGACCTCCAGGGATGCGGGTCCCTAACAAATCTATTGACTCCCTGAAGCACACATCAGGGTTTCATGGATAATGCTTTAACTTCTGCATAGTGTAGCTCAGCTGCACCAGGGCAAGGCAACACAGAGCCCCCGTGCTCAATTAGCACATGTGCCTGTTCATAGAAATAGCCCATTCAAACTCACCAGGCCACAGAGAGGCCATCAAGTGGCAGAACTGCATGAAACCCTCCTGCCCAGTCAGCCCAAGGACAGGTACTGAACGCTGAGGGGAATGTCTAGTTTGTTTCCCTGCTGCTGCCCCTCAGCCAGGTTATCAGAGGCCTATGTTCACACCAGGCATTGCAGCACTCTGCAAGTGCTTGTCACAAGAGTCAAAGAAGGGCTAGGCAGCACCACTGATGTTGCTAAAGGTTCTGACACCGAAGTGAAGTCAATCAGCAAGTGTTTGACTGCCAGAGCTCAGTAACATTAGGAGACAGCAGGCAAGTGACAAAATCCAGAGCTGGCCTTTCACAGCTATTTCCCTCCTCACTCACATCCAAGCCTAGGGCAGCTATGACCACATACATGGGCTCACATCAGGTGCAACTCAATAGTGTCCTAAGAATTTTAGATTAATCCCCCTCTATGGTAGAGAGGTGGACGCCAGAGCTGATTTCCAGACGTGGCTCGCTCACCCCACATACCAGAGGCACTGGCCACAGAAAGCAAGGAGCACAAGAGCTCCTCTTGGATCTGCACTGGGAACCATCAGCCTTTGGCACCTGGCAGTTTCTAGAGGGTGAGGAAACGACATATGGGTGGCAGCCTTTGACACAGCAGCTGCTGCCTCCCACCAAGCTGTGTTAACATTGCCAGGCACGCACCTAAACCAAGTGATGAGCAAATGAAGGATGATGGAATGCCACAATCAGGGCTCTCCGGAACAGGGAGCTGGTCTTGCTTTGCTGGCCTGCCCAAGTTATTTAATACAACACTAGATCCAGCCTCGTCAGTCAACACCTACAAAAATTCAAGTAGAAGCACAAGCCAAGCAAGCAGAGTACTTCAAACACTCAGACACTGACTCGGTTTCACTGACATCTTGAATGCTGTTTCCAGACAAGTGTAACAGCTATTTTTGGCTGGTTCTTTCCTTCACTATCAAGTTGGGAAGAAAGGCAGAGTGCATAGTTCCAGATAAGGTTTAAATTCAACACACCTGCTATTATGCAGACACTGATGTCACTTGCACCTTCACCTGTGATCACCAACCTCAGAGCCCCATGGAGTAAGTACCAATTTGAAGTCTTCTCAAGATGAAATCAGTGGCTTATGCCTGATACGATTATCAGCTGTACTGGGCTTTCCAGCACAGCTTCAGTGCCAATAAAGCATGTAAACCACAACCATAAAGGGATAGCTGTGGATACAACCTTCGCCACCTTCGGTGAACAAAGAACAGGATGATGCTCTTGTCGTCATCCTCCTCCTTTCCAGCAGGACGCTGTGTAGAGTGTGATACTGGCTCCTCAACAATTGCTTTCAACACATGCATTAAAATTGACAGTGTCACCTTATTTTCAACTAATTTCAGTTATATGCCTGACACAACAGGGACATTGGGAAGTGGTGGTCTGGAGTGCACACATCTAGTTATTTCATACTGGGATTAGACTGAACTGAATCAACCATCTCTCCATCTCTGCCCTCAAGAAAAAGCCACTTGTTTAGTCTCTCCACATTCACTTGGCACTGAGTGATTGCAGACAGCTGACCATGTATCACAAGAAATGAGTTGTCCCACCTGGCAGCACCATTGGAGACCTATGCTGCCACTTACCTTGAATGCTTAACATCTGTCCCAGCTTCAGTGCTGCTCCCCGGACCTTGCACAAGGTTCTCACGATCCTTTCTGCATTGGCCTCTGACAGGAATGGGCTAGAATCCATCACTGCCTTCTTCCCTGAGGGCAAGGAGAGAAGGCACATGGATGAAGAACACCCTTATCTCAAAAAGCTCACTTGCTGAGATCACAGAATCATAAAATCATAGAATCATAAGGGTTGGAAAGGACCTTAAGATCATCTAGTTCCAACCCCCCTGCCATGGGCAGGGACACCTTGCCCTAAACCACGTGGTCCAAGGCTCTGTCCAACCTGGCCTTGAACACCGCCAGGGATGGAGCATCCACAACCTCCCTGGGCAACCCATTCCAGTGCTTCACCACCCTCACTGTAAAGAACTTCTTCCTTATATCTAATCTAAACTTCCGCTGTTTAAGTTTGAACCCATTACCCCTTGTCCTACCACTACAGTCCCTAAGGAAGAGTCCCTCCCCAGCATCCTTGTAGACCTCCTTCAGATACTGGAAGGCTGCTATGAGGTCACCACGCAGCCTTCTCTTCTCCAGGCTGAACAGCCCCAACTCTCTCAGCCTGTCTTCATACGGGAAGTATGTAGTGTTATACCACATTTGACAGGAGGTTTGCCCTTGCCCAGGGAAGTCAAACCAGGATGACACTCAGTACCTTCAGTACAGCCCAGGGGCACAGTCTGAAGCTGTACATGTATCTTGGGACAGCTTTGACATTGCTGGCTTGGTGGCCAACAGCAGCAAGTCACAGCCCCCTGAATGTCTGTGCTGCTATGCAAGCTGTCCAGGATCTTGGGCAGAAGTTGGCACACAATCTAACTGCACCAGCTAGCTCAGCCTAAAACACTACATAAAGGTCTCCCAAGTCCCACATCCTAGGCTGTAGCACAGAAGAGCCTGAGGAGAGCAGTAAGGGTGAGCCACAGCAAGGGGCAGTTGTCACAAGCCTTGAGAGCACACTGGCATAGACTGAGAATGTGCTGGCACTTCTCAGGGTGGAAACGGGGATTCAGGCCAGCACCAAACCTCTTATCTCATCCAAATAATTCCTGCCCAAAACATGTATGTTCATACACAAGCCCGTATTGCTGTGCAACTGCATATCCAGAGAGTGCACTAGAATTCTGTAGAGAGCAGACTCAGCTTTCACATCTCCAAGTCAGGACTTGGAGCTCTGGAGAGTAGAGTGCTTAGAGCTGTCTAACAGAGCTCTGGCTCTAAACGATCCCATCTCAACTGTCCCATCAGGAAAACTGTACCCTTCACAATGACAAGGCAAATAATCCCTTGTATGAGCTCCATCAGACGCACAGAAGCTAGGGGAAGTACCAGGTCAAAGCCTTACATTTCTTCACACCACCTGCACACAAAAACATCCTCCTGTGAGTCTGCAGCAGGATAAAGGAGTTAGTTAATGATTAAAATCACCTCTAGAAGCCAATGAACCCTGACAGTTTTAAAAGAGTCTTATCAGAGAAAGAGCTAAATGCAGGCACTCCCCATCCTCTTCTCCTGGCATGCTTCTCACTGAAGTCAAGCCTACAGGGGCACTACCTGATCACCAAGCAGCCCAACAGCATCTGACAGCTCCCGCTTGCTCATGTACATTGCTAAAAGTGGGCATGAACAAGAAGGTGACTGCAAGCAGGAGTCAGAAGCAGGATTCTGTAAATGGCAAGCGGAGACAAAACAGACATAGGCTTCTAAGGCTAGGTGGAAAGGAAGTGGGGATAAAACCCAGACCAAGCTGCTGAAGAAATGGGCCAGTTTTCAGTAAGCTAACATTTTTTCCAAGAGATGGCTGGTACCTTTTGATGCTACAAGCAATTTTAAAATGACAGAGATGGGTTGTTTTGGTTGTTGCTGTTGCTATGTTTTGGGTTTGGGTTGGCTTTTTTTTTTAATCTACTTGATCAGGGAAAGAGAAAAGGCAAACAGAGTCATATCTAAACAAGCTGTTGCAACAAGGAGACCTCAGAAATGAAGGCTCCTGCAGCCTGGCAGCACATCCACAGCAGAGGCAGCAGGCAGACACCATCGGCAGTGCTTGACCCACGTTTCCTCTCCAAATCCAGAATCAGCAAGAACCCTTCCACATCTGTGTGTATCTCACAGCTGTATCACTGCTCTTCCACATCCTTTGCTACTGTCAAATAGAGAACCAGCCACTGGATTTTCTGTGTATTTGATTTGAGGACCATCTGCCACACATACTCTGGGGCAAGGTAAGAGTCCAGAACATAGCCTAAGTGCTTAAGGACTGACAATTCAAGGAGACCACATTATTCCTTTTCATAAGAAAAGGACTCTACATTCAAATATAGGCCAGCTGCCAGCCCTCTGGCGCTCTGCCTGGCCTGGTATTTGCACAGTGCCTAGTAAAACAGCCCGGTACAGTTCATTCATAAGTTAAAGTTGACCTTGAACCCCAAGTTTCTTTACTAGCAACGGCAAGTACTTATCTAGGCACGCTTACTTTTATCCCTGCACATTTATTCTACCCTCCCATTCCCACCCCATGTCAGCCTGGCACTTTAGATACACACTCTAAATACTGAGACTGCCAGTAAGGTCACCAGTGACTGAGGTTATTTTTAATTACCTGCATCAATCTACCTGGACAGTAGACATTTGTGGTCCCTCCATGTGATAACAGTAATGGAAAGAAGAAGCATGAGCCACACTACTCAGATCACTTGGAGCTCAGGGGTTTCTGGCTTGTGGTTTTGTGACTGAAGGGTCAGTGTTTACAGCTCCATTTTAAAGGTGTGAAGCCACTTTCATTTGTACTGACTGGACACGAGAAGGCTCTTTCTCATTACTCCTGGATGCCAGTGAGAGTGTGAAATTCTCAGGCATGCCTTTGGGCATATACACATCCCACTTGTTTAAGTTTGAAGTGCCAAGAAATTACTATTAATATTGCAGCAGTGGGAAGAGAAAAAGACATTCTCTACCACCTTCCAGAGAACAGGACGATGTGTCATTCTCAACAGAGTCAGGTCTTAACCTGAGCTTATGGTGCTGGCAGCCAGAAAACTTGGACACAAATGCCACAAGCTGAAATCATGAAAGGGTGCAGAGGTATTTTGAAAGGGCTGTAGAGATACCTATGTCAATAGATTTGCCCCAAGAACAGCTAAGGCTAGTACTTAAGATGAAGATGAGATCTTGGACTCAGAACTATGTACTTACCCTCTGCCATGCATTTCTGCAGGAAGAGAGCCCATGGAGAGAGTTCTCATCCATGGACACTTACCCAACACTGTAAAATCCTGTGGAAAACACATCCAAGGGCACAGCTAGAGGCTGTAGCCGAGTCACCTGGAGCCCTTCCTTAGCCTGAGAAGCTCCAAGAGACTATGAGGGCTGAAAGTCTTTTACTTCTGCCTCACCTCAATACTTGCTGCTCTTGCTCATTCCCAGTCCCTCTACCCTTCTCCGTTATAGTGTAACCTCTGCTCCAAGCTCTCACCTAAGCTCTTATCTATGCACACTTGACAGAAGAGGGGAAGCAAGAATGAAAGCAAGAGAGCCACACGTAAAAGCCCAGGTCCTTTTCTAACTCCCTTGCCTAGCATCCAAGTCAGCAGTTCTCATTGCCTTATTCTTTAATCAAGGTTTGTTCAAGAAAATGACTCTTCCCAAAGCATGACTCAGATTGTAGAGCAGGATTCCCTAGCATGAGGAAAAGAAGTCTATAGGTGCAATTGTGTTATTGCAAAGAAAAAGTGTCTGCTGCCCTCTAAATAAGGAAATAATCCTCTCTCATGCTGGAAGGAAAAGAAACAAAGCTCATGTTATTCCCTCAAATTCCATAGCTCTGCAAGCTCATGTTTTCACTCTGGGGTGTGCCCAATTGGAAAATAATCTGGCAAGCAAAGAAATACCAATAGTTGTGCAATTCCTTCTGTTAAAAGCACAACAAGTCACCAGCTTCCAACAGGTATGAACCACCTGTCAAACATCACAAGTGCCAAAGGCAAAAGCCTTCAAGGATTTTCTACAGGGTGGGCCATGTTTGTCTACATGGATGCTTTTAAATCAAAGCAAAAAGAAACCCATCACAGCCTCAAACACTTCAGGTCACAGAAACAACAACTCTTTGCCAAGGATCCTTTTTCTCTGCTGGGCTGCTCTGCATTGCCTAGTTGCACAGGGAGTACAAAAATGCAGTTATTAACAAGTAGTGGCCTGGGTGGCACACAACCCCTGCCTTACCCGTCCCCACACCACAGTGAACGTTGTTTCATGTGCTGGGTGCTGGGGTTTGGTTTGAGGTTTTTTGGTTGGCTTTTTTAGAGTTCTCACACCTCCAAATTTCTTCAGGTTTCAGCTATTCCAGTACCAGCTGGAATGGAGGTTCACACTAGCTCAATCTTCATACACACAGAGTAAAATTACAAGGACTCAGCAGTTGTCATTCTCTCAAAGCAGTGCTCTGAACCAGGAACGATTTGACATCAGTTTTACTTCTAGCTGCAAATGTTTAACCCTTTCATCAGTTCCCTCCAGTCACTGGAATTAACACACAAACATCCTAGCCAAACCAGAGACACCAGCTGAAGACCAAAGAGCAAGAGGGGAAGCAAGAACACAGAAACAGCCTGCAATAACTGTAACAAAGAACTTTACCTTTTGCAGTATCCCACTAAAGCTTCTCCTGGATAAGAAAGAAGTGAAGGGAGACATAACCTTTAGAGTAATCTCATGTTTTCTAGCAAACAAATGGCCCTAAGCCATTCACACACCACCATTTGGTACCACTATGTTTTATCAGCACACAAGCTTAGAAGAAAGTCACCATGACATGGCCAGGTACAACATGATACCTCCAACTTTAAACAAGCTGAGGAAAAAACCCCAGGATCAGGTCAATTTGCACAACAGAGTCTTCTGATCTGAGAATCCTTTAGAAGGGGGCAAAATACAGATAGTGGAAATAGGTAACTACCATTTAACATGTTCATAAAGTGTTTAGTCTCTCTCAGAAGAGAACAGCTATCCTCCAAGGTCCTCCTAAGCAGAACATCCTTAAATTTCCAACAGACCGCTACCACTAACACAGTTTTCAGACATACAAGCTCACCTACAACAGTCTTTGTACTGACGGAACTATATGGTTTCACTGAACAATTTAAAACACAATTGTTAGGCCAACACAATCCAAGAACGAGCACAGGGACAGTATTCAAACTCAGGGGATGTGTGTTCTAAAGCAAGCTGTACAAATTGTGCTGGCATACACTCATTCTCTTACATATACCCCTGACCTCTGTCTGTATAGTGAGGCTATGGCGTACTTCAGTGGGAGAAGAGTCTGGAGGTAGAGAAGGGTTATGTTAGAAATAAAAGAACTACCCACATTCCCCTGTTATTCCAAATGCCTCACCAGCCTGGCTTTCAAAAGAACAAAACCTTGCAAATGCAGCTAAACTGTGCCAGGGTCCAAAAAGGAAAGAAAGAAAAGGGAGGGAAAAAAAAAAAAAGGAATGAAGCTGTAGAAAGGGCTTACCATTGCGTTCCTCGGGTCTAAGGCTCTTCTTTGCAACTTCTGCCAATGCCCCAATGCCAAGACCAACAGCTAATCCTTTAAAATAAGAAGAAAAAGACCTAGGTCAGAATGAAAAAGCCTTCTGAGCCACATACAGAGGCATATTTTGTAATTAACCCTAAGGCACACAGTCAAATGCACAGCAACACAACAGCTTCCTTAGAACACCCTGGCTTTTGCAATGGAGTCATCTTCAATTTCACCACTGAACTGTTTTCTCCTGTACTTTTTCAGCCCAGCAGCCCAGCCAGGTACCATAGGCTAGGCCAGTCTGGGATATCCAGCTTTCATAAAGCATGTCAATGAGTGTACTCAGAGCTTGTGTGCTGGCTGAGGTCCTGCTGCAGACTCAAATTGTGTAGTTTAGGACATGGGAAGAAAAATACAATGCTCTTACCAACATGGTTCTCAAAGTCTAATTCTCAGGAAGCAGAATCTCCCTCACCCAGAGAAAGCAAAACTGCATTCAGATGAAGCCACTGCCAGTGGAGCTTAAGGCTCTGTGACCCTACTAAGCATCCAAGTTTATTTGTGCTCATTAGCCGTCTTTGACTCCCATGTGCTCATTGATTATAATGAGCAGAAACATGTTTTTCCTGAGGCTCACCTTATGCAAGCAGTGTTGCAACCTGCAATTCCAAGGGGCTGTGCTGAGAAGTAACCCTGCACAGCAACAGCAAGACCAGGAGACCAAATGCCAGCATCCCATGTGCACCATCACCCCTGCAGGGCATTGTCTCACCGCCACAGATAAAGCTACAAACAGACTACAAAAGCAGCATTATCTGCCTCCACTAACCTGGCCAAAGCCACAGATTAAATGAGACACAGATGTTATCATGCAGTAATCTGTACTACCAAAGGTCTCACTGCCTTCCCAGCTTCAAAATGTTTATTTTTCTGGATAATAAATAACATGGGCAACCAGAACAGTTGATGCTCCTGCACATCTCAGCAATGGCACATCCTGCCTTGCCTTAATCCCCCTCGCCAGCAGTATTGGGGGTGCACGTTTTCCAAGCACCCCAAACCCTCCTTAAGCCACTACTGAACAGCTTCCCAGATGGAACAATCGGGGGGACAGTCAGCACCATGAAGGAAGCAGAGCTGACCAACAGATGGTATTTTGTACATGTGTGCAAGAGGATAGGCATGCACACAGTTGTAGCCCCAGGTGAGAAGCCTGTGCACAGATCAGTTGGACCTTACCTTGCATTGAATTTTCCCTCTCTCCCACCAGGTAATTACAACCCCATCTCTACCAGTAAGATTTCAAACTTGCACAGTGTATGTGCTTCAGAAACAGCTCCATCTGCAGCCTTGCAAGCTACATGCACTAGACCAAAGAATCCAGCATGAGGTGAAGCACAGGAGATATTAGTGGCATTACAAAGCCTTCCTGAGGACTGCTTCCAGGGCTGGTCTCATGCCCTTACAGAGATGTTTCAGATCAAAACCCAAAAGTTTGCCCTTGTCAGACAACCTTTCATTCTCCATTACACATGAATGTTGAAGAGTATAGAGCATAATAGAGATCTACATTCAGAGAAAAACATAACTTTCACAAGATTGTCATGATTTGAACATTACAATACTTAGACTAAAATGCCCTGAAATAAAAAAAATAATAAAAAATTAGGTTTACATATTTTCTGCAAGTTTTCCTATGGAGGTGCAGTGCTGAAATGTCAAATTTAAGCCTAAGGAAGTCTGCTATGACTAGTTACCTTGTGCAGACTCTTCAATAGTGCCAAGACATGCATGACCATTAAACAAGTCTTTTGCACCAGAAATCCAGAGATTTCATTAGCTGAACAAAGGGAGAAAAAGATCCCTAGACTCCATAGGAAAGAAGCAAAGAGACTTTTCAAAGGCAGCATAAAGTCTATTAAAATGCTGATATGCAGTCATCTCCAACCGGACCCCACATGCAAGACAGTAACGTGGAGCAGAAAGCACCGAGTCAGACAGGAAGCCAATGAAGATAGGAATCTCATCAACACAATGTGGCTTTCTAGACTGAATACCACTCATGGAGCACTTCTGGTGGCCCTGACGCCACTTTCACCACCTCCAAAGCAATGC
The DNA here is from genome assembly GCF_004027225.2 of Strigops habroptila. NCBI lineage: Eukaryota > Metazoa > Chordata > Aves > Psittaciformes > Psittacidae > Strigops > Strigops habroptila. The sequence goes on from NC_046359.1 coordinate 34,943,197, forward strand.
TCCCCATCAAAAATCAGCTTGGTCATTATCACAGCTAGACCGAAGTGGGCTGGCAGTAATTGGTTCCAAATTAAATACATCTCCTTCCAAAGGCTTTGAGATCACTACTGAGATTTACTGCCTGCACCTAAAATAAAAATAACTGAGGTTTCTAATCTCTCTTCATTATTCAGACACAAACCACTTGAAAGCTAAACAGAAGACTAGGAGCCAGATTCTACTCTGTCTTCCAGAATAAACCTGGAGAAGTTCTAGCATGCTCCAAAGCAGCTTGTGGTTTACACCAGAGCAGGCAAGATCAGACTCCAAACAAATATGTGTCACACCTCCCCCCTCATGGACATACACAGTTGAGCATCTGAACTAAACTATACTATAGACTACACTAGAAAGTGTTTCTCTTCAAATAGGTGCTAAATGATTTGCTTATTGCGCAACTTCCTAGAAAATGAACTCCCATCGTTAATCAACAACTGTTTCAACTAAAGTGAGGCATAAACAAGTCTACGGTTAAACAGCTACTAAGGTTTAAACATCTGAAGTTTAAACAAAGACTTCAAGCATCTTCAAACTATAATCATAGAATCATAGAATCTAAGGGTTGGAAAGGACCTTAAGATCATGTAGTTCCAACCCCCCTGCCATGGGCAGGGACACCTCACCCTAAACCATGTGGTCCAAGGCTCTGTCCAACCTGGCCTTGAACACCGCCAGGGATGGAGCATCCACAACCTCCCTGGGCAACCCATTCCAGTGCTTCACCACCCTCACTGTAAAGAACTTCTTCCTTATATCTAATCTAAACTTCCCCTGTTTAAGTTTGAACCCATTACCCCTTGTCCTACCACTACAGTCCCTAAGGAAGAGTCCCTTCCCAGCATCCTTGTAGACCCCCTTCAGATACTGGAAGGCTGCTATGAGGTCTCCATGCAGCCTTCTCTTCTCCAGGCTGAACAGCCCCAACTCTCTCAATAATAATCACCATGTGCAGCAGGATATCAGGGCATTACACGAAAATGCAACACAGCATTCCTACTACTTGGAAACATCTCAGGGTGTACACAGCCCTCCTCTAAATGTGGTAGCAGGAGGGTAGATTAATAGTCTTGGGATTGTGCATGGTCAAGTGCATCTTGGGTGTTTGGTGCTGCTTAGAGGTTAAGCCTGCAAATATGAAGTCAGCTGCATACGCAGCCTCCTATCCCTGAGAAAAAGGTAACAATTCAAAGTAGTATTTCTCATCAAAGTCTCAGTTGCTCGCTTTATTCCTTTGTTCTTACCAAGTTACTATCGGAAGAACTATGAAATTAGGGAATTAAATAACAGCCTAAATTCCTCCTGGCTATAACTGCACCCACTAACATCAGTACTAGGGATCAGTCTGACCCTGAACCTCAGGAACATACTACCTTCTCCTTTATCAACTTGAATTTCATTCACTGTGGCAGTGGGAGCACAAACAGCTCATACACCGAAAACTAGTTTGGAAAACTTCACCTTTCCTCATCTTACAAACCAGATGAACACTCTAGGGTTCAGAAAGCAAGTTCTAGACAGGAGGGTTCAGAGTCACAACACCCATTTCCTGAAATGCCACCAGATTTGTTTTCCAGGCCTCTTTAACACACCCACCCATCTGAAAGGCTGTGGTTTAGGCAGGCATTATCTGAACACAAATAATGCTGGGTACTGGGTCTGGCTGAGATAGGGATTCATTTTCTTCACAGCAGCCTGCACCGTGCTCAGTGTTGGATTTATAACTACAAGTGTCGATAACACACCCATGTTGTACCTGTTGCTGGACAGTGTTTACACAATGTCAAGGCTTTTTCTTTTTCCCAATCTGCCTTTGCAATGAGGAGGCTGGGAGGGAACATGGCCAGGACAGCTGGGCCAAATTGATCAAAGGGACATGCATGCCCTTCAAACTCAAAGAAGAAAGATTGTCCGAGTTTGAAGATAGATACAGGGAAGAAATTCTTCACTATGAGGGTGGTGAGACACTGGCACAGGGTGCCCAGAGAAGCTGTGGCTGCCCCATCCCTGGCAGTGTTCAAGGTCATGCTGGAAGGGGCTTGGAGCAACATGCTCTAGTGGAAAGTGTCCCTGCACGTGGCAGGGGGTTGGAACTGGATGAGCTTTAAGGTCTCTTCCAACACAAACCATTCTAGGATTCTCTGATTCTAACATGATGCTCAGCAGTAAAAGCCTGGAGAAAGGAGGATGAAGGGAGAGGGACGTTTGGGGTCATGGTGTTTGCATTCCCAAGTAACTGCTAAAGATGCTGAGGCCCTGCGTCCCAGGAAGCAGCCGAGCATCTGACTGCTCATAGGGAGTAGCAAATGAATTTCTCTTGCTGTTTTGCTTGCACATGGAACTTTGCTTCACCTATTAAACCACAGGTGAATGCTTTCTGAGCATCTCAACTCCTAAGTTTTCTTGCTATTGCTCTTCCTAACAAAACAAGTTACTAGCTGCATGGTGCTTAGCTGCCAACCAAGGTCCACCCACCATATACCATTCATCTGTTACCAGGACTCATCTCTCCAAAGCACTTGCAAGGCTGTAGAGAAGCACTCTCCTCGTCTGGGCCACTAGTCTACTGACCTTGCCCAAGTCATTTCTGACATCTTTCATTTTCCTTGTCTGCAAGATGACTATTTCCTCCAAGATTTATCATGTTGGGATAATTTTCAGCATCACTGACCAGCCACAGGTCAGCACCTTGGAAAATAACATCTCTGAGCACCTCTAGAAAGTCACACTCCTGCACCCTATGCAGGCAGATTATTTCAGGCCTGGAAAATGCCACTTGGTTTTGTACCAGCAGAGTGCCTCCTCAGACATTTTCCAGGCATCTCCAGCACCCGTTACACTTCAAACCAAGTCCATCTAGAGATGGTCTGGAATCAGTTTTGCTCAGGAGGCATCTTCTCGCTCAGCAACTGACACAACAAAACAAACAGGAGACTGAATGGGCTGTTATCACTGTGCTCAGCCTGCCAAGCACAGGGGTGGGTGAGACTCTCCCCTGGAGCAGCCTGTGCCCGTGTTTGTCACGTCAAACACTGCAAGCACCACACACAACATGCTGCAAGCTGCAGACAGTTGTGTATCATGTCCAGTAGCTTCCTGAGCATGAAATGCTCACTAGAAGAAAGCCACACTCAGGTGACAAGCTGAATCCTGTAGTTGCCCTGTATATACTTTAATAACTTACCTCAAGGCTATCATTATTTTTGCACAATTGCTACACTCACGTTGGATCTAGACTCTACTACAAGCTTCCTGAATTTTATTGCAAAAGGATCTTATTATATCATTAAAATAATAAACTTACAAACCAGGAATATGATTAAGGGAGACAGAAACTCTTAGCAAAGCCAGATGATGCAAGGAAGAGAGAATGGAAATAAAGACAGGATCAAAAACCGTTTGGGTGGAACCCATGCTACAAAACAAGCATGGAACAAAAACACTGCAGAAAAATCTGTTTTACCAATTCAAACCCTGAGAAGAAAAAAAGTAAAAACAAAACAAAAATCAAGGATGATATTTACTACTATAAATACAACCTCCAGCAGTCATGCCAGCTGCTGCAAGAAGTATACAAAAAATACATATGAAGGACAAAGGAGTTCAGGAAAGGATCTTGTGCTGATTACAGAGAAACATTAGCTCAGAATTACATGCAAGCATTGGAGAAAATAATCTCCAGTCTTCCCAGCAAAACGTTCTTTCATTCCCAGAAGAGGTAAGAAGCCAGGAAAACTCTGCACTCCAAGTATTTCTACCTCCTGTTACTGATTTGTCCACCACCTACCACAGTGTCCCGACACCACAGCTGAGAGATCAACACTCCCTCTGACATTAGGGGGGGGGACTGCAAAAGAACAGGCAAAGACAAGAGGAATGATTCAAGCGTGAATGGGATCATACCAATAGCATGGGAATTCAGCTATGTGAACCCCAGTAATAGTTACCTGAACTCTGATCTTGACCTACTCAACACCTCCATCTTCTCCAAGTCTAAAGTGATGTTCTTCTAGCTTAGAAAAGAGTGGAGTTTATCCCACCACAAAAAGTCAGAGTCACATGCATATTTGAATAGTGTGGAGGTGGTAGGGGACAAATCCACCTTAACCATTATGTTTCCTACAGTAATTTCCTGGGGTCTTCAAATGAAGATGGCACCCCAAAGCAGACAAGAAACAAATTGTGCACAAAAAGCTTACTTCCTCTAAGCTACACTCCCTTACAGATTTAGGGACTGACAGAGAGGACAGTCAGTAGCTAGGAGAGACAAGTACTACCTTCCCCTGCTCACAATCTGAGGGGAAAACAGTCAACCATAAGCCAAAGCTCACCAACAACTTCAGAAGAATCAAAAACAGATAAAAGCTAATGGTACACCACAGCTCCTGCCATCAGATAATGTTTCTTGGTTTAAAGATGTGATCCGCAGAGAACATTTCTCATCAAATGAGAGCCAGTCAGGAAAACACACATTAGAATTAGTTGACAGGGTTTCACAACTGCACTGGCTCTCTTGAAGCTACATGCAGGTTGGAAAACACACTCTAAACTTGGAGCGAACAGCAAGCAGGAGCTGTTCCTCACTATAAATGGAGTCCCTCCTTCCATGCAGTTCTAGAGGCTGTTTAAAGCTCATACTAATGTGGATCAAGATCTGACTGCTAACAAGTGTTCCTCACAGGTAGTCCTTCCCATGTGGAGCTGCTCATACTGCTCAGACTCATCACACCCTCATAAACCTTCAACATTGCCCAGCCTACCAAAATATTACCAAGGGATTTCTTGAACTGGAAAAAATGTACCTGTAAGCCATATTCTTTCTTTGTTAGCCAGTGTGTACTGACAGTACTATCTCTCCTTGCCACTGCAAGGAAGAATTCAGAGGGAAAGATAAGCAATAAATGCTAACAGGACTGCAGAGACTGAAGAATTTGGACACCATTTCTGCAACACAATGTCCCCTCAAAAGCAGTCTGAAAGCAAGAGCTTTGTCTTGCCAGCAAGTTCAATCATACAAAACAGACAACTGGAAGAGAAGGGCAAGACCAAAAAATAAGATGATACACAGATATGACTGGAGATGCTGCTTAAAAACAACCTCCTTCTTACTTTCCCTTTGTGGTTTTGGTTTGGTGGGGATTTTTTTGTTTTGCTTTGTAACCCGAGGTTAGCAGAAGACAGGTAGGCAGTTGTATTTCCCCTTGATGCATGAGTCAGCCTTTCCTCATGTAACAGCCCTGCGTGCCAAGAGCTGGAGTGTACAGCAACAGCACTGGAGCTCAGGGTTTACAGAAGATTTGGTCATCTGCCACTTCACACCCATCAGCTGTCAGCAAGCAGCCACAGATAAATTTGGAAGATGACAGCTAAATGTGTTGTGATACTTGCCATGAAAATCAAGGCTTGATTAGAACAGAGACCCGTATGCTACGAGAGCTTAAAAACAAAGAAGTGGAGTGAGTTTTAAAGTGATGCCTTGTTACTCCAAAAAGTAGATCTTGAATCCTGCTTCCCTTTAAGGAATACTAAGCATGTTGAGAAGACAGAGCACCTGCAGTGAACTACAGGGTTAGAGAGATCTGAGTAGCATTAGAATGTTTTGTGATCACAAAACTTCATTTATTCCTGCACTGCATAGAATCAGTCCCTGCCCTCAACTCCTCCTAGCATGCATATTACTCCAACAAGAAACACACAGAGGAAGAGGGGTTTAGGGAGGTTTTTAACGTAATAGTTGATCTGAATTACATTTGACAGTTTTTCTTTCTTCTGGGATCCATAACGCAAGGATGCCTACTATGCACGTGTTTATCAGATTTGTGGAAGAGAATCACAAGAGCCACAAGGACCTAACATGCTACTTAGGAGAATGTACAACAGTCACAACTTAGATAGGCTACTGTCATCTCAAAACACTATGGTCACAAAAAACCACCCCAAAACAACCAACCAAAAAACCACCTACAACAAGAGACTACTCATCTAATGATGTGCCAAGGAAGATTAGCTGTGATCATCTTTTCCACCTGCAATACTGCAATAGTTCCCTTTTTCTCAGGAACATGTCAAGTCCTTTGATGGCTTTGGATATAAGATATTAGATAAGCACCATCTGTTGTTATTACTGAAGATACTTATATTTAACATACTAAGTCCCATTCCACAAATGAATTCTTCACATAGGTTTCAGCTAGCTTCATCTTTCAAGCTCTGACTTCAAATCCTGGGAGAAAATGGTTTATAAGCACTGGCTAAGTAAATCAAACCTTGACTATTATCACTTCCCCACCCTCAAAAATCAATACCAAAAGGATATGCTTTATATTTAACCACTGCTCAGAGAAGCAGCACGGATAAGGTTGGGAAAGAAATTATTTAAAAAAACAGCTGCTCCAGCTGTCTATTCTTGACAGTAACAGCACACTGCAAGGACTGGAAGAAGAGTTTCCTCAGTGAAGAAGTCACATATGCAGGACCAGCATATTTGTACAGACTGGAGAATTAGTGAGAGGGAGAAAGTGAGATGCACTTGAAGCAGCACAGCCCAGTATACGTTACCATGAAGATGTGCAGTTCTATTGTGCACTCCCAAATCTGCAGCTCTACACTCTTAAGAGTGACTTTTTCTTTCCCCCTCCCTCCAGAACTATGGAAGCTAAGTTCCAGGAAAGCATCAGCCTGCTGTCTTCAGCCAAATGAAACCCCATGCCAGCTCTGTAGTTCTCGCTTACAGGTAGCTTGCTGAATGAAGCTGAAAGGTCTGTTTAGGTAAGGAGCTCTTTGCTTTGCTATACTATCAGAGTAACAGTTAGATACGCTACAAGAGTGACAGAGAGCAGGACTCAAAGTGTAACTTCATTCTGATTAAAGGCTGAACTCTGTAATTGTAATGAAAAGGCCCAAATCAAGCTCTGAGCTAACCAGCTGTTTGTGAGAAAGCACATTCCCATTAGCAAGCTTAACTAGAAAACAGAAGCAGCCACTGCTTCAGCAGGAGCACTGTCATAGCTTGACATTAACCAGCACGTGCAAGCACAGTGACTGCAAGTGTGGGTGTGCAAACTGACCTCCGAAGTTGGCAAGCCGTCCGATCCTGGTGACAGGAACCTTCCTCTCCCGTGCCCGCTCGCTGAGCTGCAGCGGAAAGGGGGGCAAAGGAAAACAAAAGAGAAACACACAAATGAACTGGGCACGTGGTCAGAGACCTGCAAATTCAGAGTGCAACTCTGAAAGCACTTGAACAACTCTGTGCTACAGAAAGCTTTTCTTGAACACTGAGCCTTATGTTGAGAGATTGTCAAGTAAACACACTGCAGAACAGACACACTGTGAACCAAAACATACACTAAGCAGAGGAGTGGACAAGAGAATAGGAAATATATGACATAACAAGCATGTTTAGAAACCCCGTTTTTACTTTCACCTCAGCAGGCCTTATATTTTGAACTTGGAGAAGCAGCACAGTGGCAACTCAAACTCCCCTCTGCACATGGAATTTACACTCATGGAAGGCTATCAGGTTCACAGTTCTGTAGATAACTTCCGTACACACAACAGCTGGAGGAGAAGCACCGTACAGTCTCATCAAAGCAATATCCTGAGCAAGTGAACCTGCAGTAGCATCTGATACTGGGTTTGGGGAAGGAAGGAGAAGGTCAGAGCACATGGCAAGTACCTCCGCTGTGGGCTCTCTGTGCTGTCTCACACAAGGGCATGAAGCACCAAAGCAAGAACTGTGAGCTATGCTACTCCCCAGTCTATTAATGCTCAGGACAACTCTCCCCCGTACCTCTAGAAGGACTGTAAGACACAGCAGGAAGCCACAGCCTTCACTCAGAGAAGCTTATGCTAAATTCACTCTTCACAGCCATAGCAAAACAACTAGCTAAAGGGAAAAGGGCCTTTCAAGGAGAAGACAGACTCTTTAGGCCAGTCTTCAAACCTTTGTAGCCTACAGCTGAACCCACGTCCTCGATATTTCACTCCAAAAACAGGGATGAAATACAGACTCTTCATTACTGTTGTAATTACATTGTCCAGTGAATGAAAGGAGAGCTCCTCTTAATATGAAAGTGCAGTCTAACTTTACGCCTGCTTTTTAAACGTCCTCTCACATCAGAATACCTGATATAGAGGAGGCAGGTGTGACAGGAGAGCCAGAAAAGCTAACGACAGAATAAATATCAGAGATCAGAGTTAATGAGCACTGACACTTCCCTCTTTTGCATTCACAAAAAGGAACAGTGGAAGAGGAAGAAATGAGAGAAACACAGGAGGAGGTAAGTACAGTCCAGCACAGAAACTGAAGTACTGAGAATCCTTAATTTAAAAAGACATACCATTTGTTTGTAGGGTTTTTGCTCTGAACCTGCTTTGGCCTGTCTGGCTTTATCAATATCTTCAGCTGTTAATCCACCAACAGAGGAATGGTCTTGGTGAAAAGCCCTATTTTGTCCAAAAGCAGCAGCAAAAGGATTTCCAGGGTCCCTAAAGCCTCCAAATAATCTTGCATCCATTTTGGGAGGGAAAGGCTTCTGACCCATGCCAGAATCTCCAGTTTCACCAACACTTCTTAAAGGTCCATTCGTAGTGTAAGAGTAAGCAGGTCCTTCGCTGCTGTGATCGTGAGGCTTGCTGGGGGCAGTGGAGAAGTCCATTGGAGCATCTGATGAGTCTCGGGCTGAGAAGTCATAGTCTTTCCCAAAATTCTCATCGAGATCAGTTAAGTTCTCCTGCTGTATGCCTAATTCCTGCAAACAATAATAGAAATACTTTAAGAACTTAAAACCTGCTACCTTCTCACCCGTGGTGTCCCAGAGGCGGGCAAGCAGTTAGGCTGTCATGTCTCCACAGTAAGTAAGTTGTGGAGGTTCTGGCACTGCAGGCATTCACAGTAAGAGACAGGGAAAAGGAAGACACTGAGGGCACCTGGGATCACTGGTAGTCTTTCAAGCCCACTGATGGGACAAGTTCATTAATAGCTTCTCAAATACCTGTAACTGATGACACCTTGTTCTACATACACTGCCAGGAAGGGTCACTAATTGTGGAGTTCACTAGGAGCAATACGCTGCTCAGAAACAACAGGTGATGGGAGGTGCAATATTGCTTAACATATGTTTAGGAGGGACAACAAAAAGCTAAACCTTGTAATATTAAGTTCTTCTACCAATGCTCCCTCCTGCCATCCTGTCTCTAATCATACGTCAGCACTTTCCAGCCCAAACCTACCCAAAGCAACACAAGATGCCTACTTACTGGCAAAGTAAGCTCAGCTTTCCATGGCAAGGACATTGCCAACTGCAAAACACATTTCATCATGCAACCACCAAACTGTGGTTTGGTTCGTTGTCATCCCAAAATAAATAAATAGAATTCTGTGCTTGAAGCAAGGATTTCAGCATTACACACAGCAACAACCAAGACAAGCTTCTCCTGACAGTCTTTTCTGTTCTGACCTGACCTGCAGGAGCTGCCCCACTAAGTGCAGGTATTTCCCACCACTTTTCAGTGTAGCAATAAATAAAAACAAATGTCCATAGCAGAGCATTATCTTCTATTTACTTGTTTCTTGATATATTCTAGTTACCTATCTCAGCATGGCAGATGCTGATGGAAGAACTGATGACTATTACAGCCAATCAACAGGATCTTAAATCCTGTTGTGGTCAGGCAAGGAGGCAGCATATTTTAAGCTCTTTCCTAAACACTAGTTACATTTCTTTTCCTTACAGAAAAAAACAGAACATGGTCTTTCCTGTTATTCAGCAGGTCTCATGCTATTCCAAACCTCAACATTACAGTGGGGGGGAGAGGAAAAACCTGTTTACAGACAGGGACTGTGGCCACAATACTAATTATTACAAGCAAGTAGTCCTCTCTACTGCCATACTTTTCTAAATCCATCCCCATGTCTGGTGACAGAAGCTGTTGCTTTAAAAAAGTCTGGCTTTCTTTATGTTCTGTATTTGAAAATCAGCTCTGCAAATCGAGCCTGGGCTGCAAGTGATGAACACCTGACCTGAGCCATTCAGAAGTATCACGTGCACCAATTCTGTCAAGAAAGGAAGCAGCACTGAGATAAATCCAACTGACTCTAGAAGAGCTCATTCACTTAGTCAAAGGAGAGATAATCAATGATGAATTTTAAGGGAGACATTAAATACAAAGTTGCTGGCCCATCTTAGCAAGAGTTTGATCTTTGCCAAGGTGAGGGGAACAGAGTGCTTTTCATTTTCAGAGTCTTAAACACTCTGTAATGGAAACAAACACTCTGCAGTGACATTCCTCTCCCATTCCTGTCCAAGCACCTACTGCACACCACTGAAATCCTGGAGAATTCCCAGAGTGTTGCAACACCTGTATTATCAATCCAGACCTTCAGAAATAGGTTCTTGTTCATGACGCAAGGTCCTAGCCACCCTCACAAGAAAACCAAAAAGCAAAATATCAGACTAGACTGTGCACAAAGAGTTTTGCTTACCTGCATTTTCCCCAAGGCAGAACTGAACTGTTCTTCAGCAGCAGCCTGGAGAGTCTTTGCAATGGTAACCGCATCACCGCCAAGGAGCACCTGCCGAAGCTGTCCTGCTTGGGTTTCTAAGACTGCTTTACTAAGCTTCGTCAAGCCCCTCATGATCAAGATGGCATCGCCTGCCATGACCGATGTCTTTCTGTGCTGAAAGATGAAAAAGGGAGGGAGCAGGGAAAAAAAGAAAAGCAAGAGGTCAAGGAACAAGTTTGCAACCAGTTTCAAGTCACCTGAGAGCCAGTGGCATACCCCAGACAATCTCTTTCCACTTTGGCAACCAGCCACCACGGGAACTTGTTTGCAGCCCAGCTTGAATGACAGCTAGTTAGCTGACCTTACCAGGCAAAGAGAGAACTCTCCTCATCACTCTTCACTAGTTAGGATAACATCCCTTCAAGTTACTATTGACCAAAGACAGGTAAATGTGAGTAGCAAAGATGGTCTTGATTCCTTCCAGATGTTTAAGAAGGATTAAAAGCATTAGCATTTGACCTTTCATTATTATCAGGCCCTGGAACACATTCTCAGGGCCTGACAGCAGGGATGAAGGGCACTGACAGCTGTCACAGTCCATTCCTGCCCTGGAGCTATGCCTGCTCACTTTACATAGCCAAATTTCTTCCCCCCCCCACCAATGAGTAAGCTTTGTCTGTCCTCCAGGGGCAGTCTGCTCAGTCCCCAACTTGTAGCTCGCTCTGCTACTTCTAACTGGAAGTTTAAGTATGCTCAGAACACCTACCATAGCATTTGCAGAGTACTGCATTACAGTGCTAAGTGTTTGACTCAGTCCCCATTCCTGTTCAAAAGGCTCCAGCCATGATTCCTAACAATCTGTGCAATTTCACTGTCTTGAAATGCAAACTAGGCACTGCAGGATGCAGGACAGAGTATGTCTGAAGAGCAAGTTCCATCAGTTCCTTTGAACCAAGCTCAGGACACCAGCTTTCCTACATTACTGTGGTCCATGTAAAAGAAAATCAGGAGTGGCTGAGGTGCCAAAACCATCTTGCAATGGAGATTTTCACCTGCTTGTTTCACTCATCTCCCACATCTTTTAAGGACAGTCAGGGTCACAGTCCTAGGGTTCAGTTGCACGTCCTCCCACCTTTGCTAACACTGAAGATAGAAGCATGTGGTTGGCACTGGATGCTAAGGTTCAACCTTACCCATACAGCATTCTCTGTAATAATTTGGATTCAAAAAATAATGTTCTGGCTGTGACAGGTAACGAGCACTAGTCTAAAGCCGCATATTTAAGTTATTTCCTAGGAAGATACACAGGTACTATTTCATTTTTAGAAGATAACCCATCACCACACACATACACACTGCAACTATAAATATTAATACACTGAGGTGGTACAAGTGACCCTGAATCAACAGCACATGTGGCATCACATCCTGCTGCAGATCACAAGCAACTGGATCCAGTTACCTTCTCGGGAAGCAGAAAGCCTGTCTCATGAACATATCATGCAGGAGAAGTGGGGACTGCTGTAGCTAAATGTCTGGGTAAGTACACAACCTTGAACATTTGCAATGAATCTGGGCTTAGCGAGTTAGACATGAAAACAAAAATCAAGCCTACCCAGGTCATTATTCTGTGGTTATCTTTACAAGACCTGTCCATATGCTCCAGACCTGGAAGAAGTGTTACTCCAATTTCTCCAGTGTTTAATCACTAGGGTTGGTTTTAACATCGTATAATGCATTTCTAAGCTTGAAAGCTCCCTGTCAGGTAAGGAAGTGTGCTCTGCCAACAGAAGGTGGTTCCCCACTACCACCTCCCTGACATCTACACACTGGAAATTTCCACATGGATCTCACTCAAAGCATTTACAGGCAGTCCCTGCAATTCGGAGCCAGGCAAAGAAACCAGCCAACAGCACAGTACTGTCCCAGCTGAAATGAGATCATTCTAAGGTTGCCAATACTAAGAAATAAGTGCATTTGTAGTTACAAATATTAGAACAACAAGAAAGCTTGAATGCAAAAAGTTCCCTCTCTCCCAAGATAGGCAACACAGAGTAATGCAATATAGGTTGGTGTACGCTCAGACAACACACACAAGCATCCACTTTTAACACAGATTCTTGCTAACCAATGATAGTAAAACCATACTCTCCTTTCAGCCAAAACCTGCTGAAGGTCTTATCTGGACTGACAGTTATGATACACTAAATGTACATTAAAAAACAATAAGGAAAGAAATAAGGGAAGCTAATGCAACACATATATTGCACAACTCATGCTCAGCCCTCTACTGCTAAACATAATCAACAAGCAAAGAGGACAATTGTCCTTTATAGGTTTGGCTATAAAAGACAGCACTAGGCACATTGCTACCAAAATCCTTCCAACTCCCATGCTGTCGCCCCCATTTCCTCTGCACAGCAGTTATAACCACCTAGGTACCATGCATGTGGTTTCTTAGCTCAGAAGCATCAACTACATGCTCCTCAGAGCACAGGCCGTTACAACAGGCCATTTATCCCAGCACCCTGCTGAAACACTCCTCTGTGTAGGAAACACAAGACTACAGGCAACTGACTTCGTGTTCTCAAGTTGCCTTGAGAACAGTCATGGAGTGCCAATCAGGGAGATCTCTTCCAAGAATAGACAGGGTCACAGTTTTTGCTTAGTAAACTTCTCACAGTTGAATGAATCTCTGGAATACACCCCACACCTTCTAGCATGAGGAAGCTAGAGCCAAGTCCTCCTCGGACACCATATGCAAAAAGCCTCACAATAGGCAACATAGTGTTTGTACCCATCCCTCCATTCATTCTCCTTTTCCACATGCTAACATGTATTCTGACAGACATGCCAACCAGCTTCTGACTCCACGGGCTTTTTTCCAGAAGCTTGCACAGTCAAAAACCTTACTCATGTATACACACACACATATATAGGACAGATCAAGTTTAAACACAAGGAGACTTCTAATCATACAGAAATATACTAGAAACATTTCTAAACATTTTCTGTGCATGACAACACAGCGTCTTTCAATGTAAGGGAGTTACTGCCACCATCGACAGTTTGCTACCACCCAAGCAAGCAGCTCATCTAAATAATTTAACAAATACCACCACAAACACACCCCACCAAAACCACAACAGTTTTATACTTTCATATAAATGAGACCAAAAAATGAAACTCTTAGGCTGGACAGGCAGTAAGGCAGACAAATATCATGCTTCCAAAGGAAACAGTCTCTATGCCTTCCTCCCCTTCCTACTATCCTTGATCACAATCACCGTTATCTTTTCTGTATCTAGACAAGGACTATAACCCTGGAATCAGTGTTACAGCCACTTACACCATCAGAGTGAGTGTGGCAACAGCATGAAATAAAAACAAACACCACAAACAAGCTACAAATGACGAGGTACTCAGCACATTTGTTCTGTGGCCACAAACCAGCAGCAGACTAACTTCAAAATAAGCATTATTCAAGTAATCTATTCTGTAACTGGTCTTCTGCGGATTTTTCCATTTCTTTTTACATGTGTTGCCATACCAACCCTTTCACGTGATCCCTTCACTCGTGGCCTTTTCCAGCTCCACCACACACCTCCCCACCAAATCCTTTGATCCTAGATTTCCAGGCCCGTGCCTAAACACATTTTCATTAGCTGGATTCCTTGGGTTGCAGCTGACCCAAATTTTAACCATGCAGGGCACAGAACAAACTGTATTTTAAAAAGAGAAAGTTGCCATCACCCTTTATCTTGCACATCCTTCATTCTTCCCCCCCCCAACATCTCCCACATACTACAGCTCCAGAAGACATGTCTTTTGAGATCTGATCTACAACAGAACTAAGTACTCAAATACAGGAGTCCTGCTCCATTGTTTTGACTCAAGCCTCCTTACACCGAGTTCATCAAGTCTCTAAAAGCTGCTTTAAAACTACCCTTGCATAAATCAGTCTGCCAGTACCATTTAAAATAAACACCTTTGAAGGGCAGGTGGAACTTCTTTACTCTAATCACTGCAACAGCAGTATAGGCACTGATAAACTGCTGCTTGGCAGACAAATGCATCTTTCCACCAAAATTCAGAAGGCTTAGCAGTTGTTTTTGGTGAATGCCAGCCAGTTCAAAACCCAGCATGAACAATTTTCCCCATAAATGGCTTGACACTCAAGACAAGAGTGAAAAGAATGCTTGGACACTTTAAAAGTAAGCAGTCTGCTTTATTTTAGGCATAGATACACCAGTGCAAAGGGAATGCTCTGGACTGATGGCTCCATTTACTTCTTTCTGGACAACGTCTGGGGACATACAAGAGCGGAGTCACAGCCCACGTGCCTGGAATTAGAGCCTCTTTCTACCCTGGCCATGGATCTAGCAATAATTCACTCACAATTAAGATCCTAGTGAGAGAGCACATCCCCTCATTACAAGCTGCCTTCTCAGCTGATACCCACCACAATACACTAATGAATTCTGTCCTGGGCACATGTTGCTTCCCATTACACTGAGGTAGATCGGACTCCGGCTGTCGCTCACTCCTCCCCAAGAGTGAGCTCTGTGCCTGCTCCTGGGAATCAAGTATTTGCAGTTGGGGAACCAAAAAAAGTTCCAATTTCAGAACCCTTATTTGTGGGGAAAAAAGATTTGGGCCATTGAGCCAATAATTCCATCTGGAGTTGTATTTATACCTAACATCCTATCTTTGTATTATCTGTATTACAAAGAAGAAAGGGACAAGGACAAAATGAGGGTTTTGTCTATTTATGCACTGGACAGCACTCAGAACAAGCCATTGCACTGCAACCTCTACACGGCTCAAAAGCTGCAGGCACAAGTGTAACTTGAATTACATGAATAATTCTGATAAGTGCAGTCCTAGAGGAACAGTTGGACTTAATGATCTCAAAGGTCTTTCCCAACCTAATTGATTCTATGATTCTATGCATTCTGTGACTAAAGTTACTTCCCATGCATGTGGATCTTTCAACCAACAACAAGGATAGCAGTATATTAAAATCAAAATGGTGCATGACCACAAAGCACACAGATTCATATGAGATTCAGGCAGATATTTGAAGCACATACTTAAACAGCTACTACAAGCTGAAGTGATACCTTTATTTGGGTTTATGGTAAGTTTACATGAAGACACAGTTCACTAGTTCCCACTGACCCCATCTATCCATGTTAACATACAGCATCACTTTTAAAGACAAATCCCCCACATCTGTATGGAACAGCTCCAAGCAGCAGTATTCACTGCTGGTTAACCAGAGTTAAAGCTCTGCAATGATTAAATCCGAACACTGCAATTCAGACAAAAACTAAATATTACAAACATCTCCTCCCAAGTTTGCAGAGCAGCTCTATGCTCTCAGAGTCACTCCAGCAGCTACAGCACAAGAGACAACTCATTGTTCAGCTCCCTCTGATGCACATGGAGCCAGTCTCTGCCTGATGCACAGCTCCACAGTATAAAGCTCTGTGCAGGGAACCAACAGAGCTCCCCACTAGACTTACACTCTGAAGTAGAATACAAAGTATACATGAGGGAGGTTATCAGCTTGCAGTTAATTACTTATTCTTTTTGCATACACTTCTATGTTGTAATTGTTTTTATTGGAAGTTTTCACTTTCTGAAAGCATGCTGAGTCTAATTCAGGAGTTTGAAATCTATAAAAAGCTACATCTCACAAACAAGCACAGATTCCTTTAGACTCAAATACACCATTACTTAAAATTCTTGAGAAAAACAGCAGCTCTTCTGTTTGCATTTAAGCACATATCCCTCTTAGATCTCAAAAAGCTAAAGAAAGGGGACTAATATCAAATTCCCTACTTCGAAGGGAAGAGAACAAGTAATCTACCCAAAGTTACACTGCATGTCAGTGATGGGGTTGGGAACAGCTCACAGCTCTCTCCAGAGTACATTGATCCTTACAGCATACAGCCTATATCTAAGTGTCCTTTAAATACCCACCTGTACAGAGTGAAAAGAGCCAAGGGTTCACAGCCAGTTCACTGACTCTCTTAACGGTATATTGTTAACAGTTGTATCTAACTGATTAGACACCACACCAGCAATCATCTCTAGTCAGAGCCTTCCTAATTACAAGCTCCTGGCAATCTAGACACACCCTGTAACTGTACTGCAGCTCTGTGTTCCTCAGGTGTAAGAGGATATTTGACTTATTATCCTTGTACGCCAGGACAGAACCATGCTCACTGTGTCTCAAGTCACTAGGTTACAAAGTCAGTAAGAGGTACCTCACACATGTCTCTCTGCTCAAACAGTGAGCCTAACTTTTCTGTTACCACTGTGAGCAGCAGGTTAACACCGCAGCCTCCCAGTATTGATCCTGCAGGCATACAAGTCTGGACAGATCCCATGATTTTCAACCTTGCCCTGGAAGCTAGGGGTAAGTTCAAATTTAGTAACTTACAACACATCCTTGTCTATTCATAGCCCCCTTACACAGCAGTGTCCTAGCTATGGGAGCTTTCTTATCTCTAGCTGTAACAAAACTTCTCTGTAACCAAGGGAAAAATAGGATGCAAGAGGAAGACCTTAGTCAAAAACGACTACTTCAAGAAGACATAAGTTGATCTCCATGCTGAAGGAGAACATGGTCTATCAGAACCTCCCACTCTGCCATAGTCCTCAGAGAGGTTGTGCCAGTTCCTACTCACCACGCACTGGCATTTTTTAAACACTATGAGTAAATAAGAGTAATGAGCTCTATATTTCTGGTAATTTACTACTAAACCTAATCTGCAAGCTCTCATACCTTTATCAGGTAAACTACAATTGTTTATGCTCTCTCTAGATTTTATGAAATCATATTGTATATAACATAACCATATCACTTTTCCAAACTAGGAGAGCCAAAGTTTTCAGCAACTTAGATAGGTGCCTTTGAAAATCCCAAACCACAGCAACTTCTGAATGGCCATACCCCATGGCTATTACTATGCAATATAAAGTTCTAGGCTTTACCAATTTTAGAAGAGCTCTCAAAAAAATACTGGATCCACTTGCAGCTCACTGCTCAGTCATTCCCTTTCCATCTCTTTCCTGGTCCTGATTATTCTCTTGATGAGCATTTTGACCGCATCAAACTAAGATGGGGATTTAACACTCCCAAATGTCACAATTCAGACAGAAAAAAAAAGTATGTTTCAGAATACTACATCAAGCCCTTTTATAGTGCTTTCATTCAGCACTTCCAGGAAAGCCAAGGTGTGCAACTGGTTAAAAGGAGACGTGACTAGCAATAAAAGGGGCTGCATAAAGATCTAATCTACACAGAAAACCAGGACAAACTGCAGAGGCAAAACAAACACACTGAGAGAACCGTGCAAGTGGAAGCTATTGCCTGCACAATACAAAACAGCTCTGGGACCACCTAGACCACAAGCAGATCATCTTTCATGGTGTCTCTTTGTACAGAATCTACATAGCCTTTAAAGAAAAAGACATAGCCTTATGCAGTTTGCAGGAAAAAACACACACACCCCCCTATGTTTTAACTCTGTATATGGGTACAGACTCGTTTAAGCAGACATATGATTCTGCAGTTTCTAGAAGCCCACTCCACAGATTGACAGCTAAGTTCTTCAGAGAAACTAGTGTATTTCCTACATTGCAAGAAGCCCATAGAACACCAGAAACTGACCAACTGGGAATTTAACATGCTTCATTTAGCTCTACACCTCCATTTACTGACAAAACACAAAAGCTATTAAAATGATGTGCAGAAACACAGCTGTGCAATGCAAGGCCAGAACTTGTGTATCCCATAATTTCTTGGTCTTCGTCACCAGCTTAGATTGGTTTCATTTTTCTGTCTGCTGGGGGATGGAGGGGAATAGGGAAGGCCACAAGCAGCACCTAAAAAACTAAGAGCTTCTTTGAATCTAAAGATAGGCATGTGTCAATTAAATGAGCTTTCTCTGCTGGATGGGAAAGCACTGACTGACTGACCCTCCTCCCTCAAACTACTGTGCTTTACTGTCAGCTTGCATTTTGGCTCCATATGTGCATAACTTACTTTCTTCTTCAGGTACTGAAGGAAAGCACACACTCAGAGCACAGGCGGCGCTTTAAGCACTTTTATAGAACAAGTTGAGAGACAAGCTACTCTTCTAGAGATGCTCTGCTCCAGAACATCAATAAGCTCAATAAGCCAAAAGCCTCCTCTTCCAGACTCCTTCCTTAAACAGTTAGAGAGAAAACCAGGAGACTGACACACACACAGGAGATAGGATACCTAAAAGTGTTTCAGACTCACCACCTCCTTCCTAAGCTGGACCATTCATCCATCAGTACAGGCACACTTAAGGAGTAAGAAAATTGCTTATTCATGCATCAAGCCAAGTCCTGAGATGCATTTAGCAAGCCAGCTGGACCGAGCAAGTTATACCATGCACAGTGACACACAAGATAAAAAACCATGAGATGCATGCCATCCCTAGGATCCTTGTTAAGACAATAAGGAAAGCCACACACAGAAAAAACAAACTAACCTTTACCTACAAGAAAAAAGCCCAAACTCTGTAACCAATCAAGCAGTTTAACAGGAGGGAAATTAAAAGGCAGGAATTCAGCTGCTGCCCCTCATCCATCTTGGTTTCTAGAAAAATAATACAGCCCATAGTGCAAAACAACAGACCACCACTTGCCTGTAAAAGGACTACTAGAAGACAAAGTAAGTTCCAGTCTTGCTGCACAGATGCAATATGAGCTATTATTAACCTGCACTAACTATCACAAATGAAGTAGCCAGAGCTGCATTCCACAGCACAGAATGCTCCTTGACAGCAAGGAAACAAGGTGATCAGCACTCAGACAATAAACATGCAAGGGGATTCTACACGTGACCTTTTCTGCTACTTATCACCCTATTTTTAAAAGGGAGACACTGCCAGCACACAGCAGGACACCTATTTTTTACCCCACTCTTTAGTAAGGCTGGACAACACACAACTGTTTATTCTAAGCATATCTTATTCAAAGCTACCAAGGTCACTGCTAACTAACAACAAAGAAAAAGCATTTACAAGATGCAGAAACAAGTCTCCTGGACTAAGAGCAAGCAGACTGGTAAGCACATGAACTGCAGCTACGTTTCTTCTGATGATATATGAAAGGGAGACAAGTTCATATTACATGGCAGAGAAATGTAAGACCTGCAACATTCTCTTTAAATATCGACCTGCTTTGAGCTTTTAACCCAGATTAATTTCTGAATCCCTTCACAAGTCTTTTATTGAGCTTCTATTGACTCGGCTCTTCTCCTTCTGCACCCAGTGCTAAGAATAATTTTGTATATGCTCAAAGAACACACCCCGGTTCAGTAAAGCAACCTAAGGCAAGCAACTTGAGAAATAAAGTGCAGAAGGTTCATTCTTTTTAGGAAAACAGTACTTTGGGTTATTGAAAGAAGAATTCATTTCCTCTCACATTTTTCTCTGCCTAAACACTAAATAAAAAGTCTACTTCGCTTTTATTAACAGTAGCCTTCCAACTTCTTTATTTTTCAGAATGCTGACTGCAAGACAGTATTTCCATTGCACAGGGGGAATGCAAAGAAGTTCCCCACACACGCTCCTGCTGGGTGGGACGTATGCTGGGGCATCAGAAATAGCATTAGTACAGCTGCAGAAATTAGGATGGTCACGGACTATGACAGCAACATTATACCAGCCAAATTTTTACATCTGTAGCTACTTACAGGTAGTTTGTTCACTGCCTGTTTAAAACTCAGTGTCTCCCCATTAACTCCGGTTCACTTTGTTCCAAAGACTCTACTAACCTGCTCATTTCTGAAAAGTAAGATTATTTCCTCGGGGGCCTTACCAAAGCCAGGGTCTCACAAGTCTTCCTCCCCCCATTACAGCCACAAGCAAGCTCAAAACAACCAACAGATTAATGTCACGTCCACCTTCAACCAGACGCATAGAACAGCCCCAGGAGCACAGAGAAGCGAGGATCTGAACCGGAGCAGCCCGCAAAGCCAGCCCGGGGCAGGACTCTGCACCTTCCTCCGTGATGCCCGCGGCAGGACGCACACGGTGGAGAGCGGAGCAGCGCATTCCACCCCTTCTCCTATACGGCTTCGGACACCTGCGGGCCGAGCAGCGCCCCACCACCGCTGCGGGGCGGTGAGACCCAGCCGCTGCGCAAGGCCGGAGGCGGGACGCGGCCCAGCGCTGAGAGCAGCCGGGCCCAGCCACCTGCCCCGCACCGCGGGCACGGCCCAAGGCAACGCTGAACGGCCCCCGGCCCCGCAAAGCCAGCCTGGGCGGCGCGGCCCCGCTGCTCGCCGCCCGCAGCGCCGGCTTCCTGCGGGCGCGACGTCCTGCAGCCGGGCAAGGGCACGGGCAAGGCCGCAGCACGGGCCGAGCACAGCCCCGCGGGGCTGGGGCAGCCGCTGGCACGCCGCCGCCGCCATTGCCCCACGGACCCCTCACACGTCCCTCCCTCCCTCCCATGGGCAACGGCACCCAGGCGGAGCGAGCCCCTGGGACAAGGGGCCAGGCGGCGGCCGCGACCCTGCTCCGTGCCGGGCACGGGCGTCCTCCTCGCGGCAGCGCCGATACCGCACACCTCCCTTCCCGCACCGCTCCATTGCGCCGCATCGCACCGTACTACCGGGTATCCCGCAGCCCCTTCCCCTCCACAGCCCTTTCCCCTCCGCAGCCCCTTCCCCTCCGCCGCAGTCTCTCCCCGTATCCCGGCCTGAGGACCCGGACCGGCGCAGCCCGGCGGCCAGCACAGCCTCACCCGTCCCCGCTCGGCTTCCCCTCAGCAGGGTCCGCTCCACCACACGCCCGGGCCCGCGCTTGTTTACCGCCCCGGCCGCCCCCGGCTGAAGCCCAGCCTCACGCCCAGCCCCTGCGGCGCTCCCATTGGTGGCTCCTCCACGCCCCGCCCCGTAGCGCCGCCGGGGCAGCGTGCCGAGCCCGTGAGCCCCGCGCCTCCACCAATGGCCGGCGAGCTCGGGTGAGGCGCCGGCCAATGGCGGGCGGGGAGGGGGCCGGGAGGACGCGCGGCGGCGGCTGCAAGGGGGACGTGAGGCCCGTGAGGTCCGTGCGGCGGCGGCCGTTGGGCGGGGGGCGGCGGGGTGAGGTGAGGCGTGAGGTGCGTGTGCGGCGGCAGCGGGAGGCGGCCCCGTCACCGCGGGCCTGGGGCGCTCCCGTAAGCGAATGGGGACCGGCCCGGGAGGCGGCGTCAAGCCTGAGGTGCGGGGTCTCGCCCGGGTCCGTGGGTGGGAGAGGGGCAGGCGGCCCGCGGGGACGGTGCTGTGTGGGAAGAGGTGATGCTAAGAGCCCCACGGAGGAAGCAGCTCCATGTTGTGGCGCTCCGAGAAACCCTTGTACATGGAAGCCAGTGGGATTCTTCGAAGCTTAAAATCACGGTGATACTGTTCGTGCACCGAGCGTGAGGTGGTTCTGCACCGAGAGGGTGCTCAGGCATTGGAACAGGCTGCCCAGGGCGGTGCTGGAGTCACCGTCCTTGCAAGTGTTCACACACCGTGTAGACGATGCCCTCAGTGCCATGGGTTAGTGGTGGCCTTGGTGGTGCTGGGGAATGGTTGGACTGGATGAGCTTAAAGGTGTTCTACAACTTAGTTGACCCTATGATTCTCTGCATGTGTTGGGAATGGCATCCTATATACGTGTGGGAAGTAAAAACAGCGTGTTGCTTCCTCCAGGTTGGTTCCAGTGCTGTGGTGTCTCGCAGATGCTGCAAGGGGCTGACAGGAACAGCTCGCTCTGGGCTGTTCGGGATGTTCTGGTAAGCGCCCGTCTCTGTCAGCAACTTTCCTGTCTGAGAATTAACAATACATTCTTTATGGTGCATTTGCCACATCGCTGCGTTAGGGCAGAGCTGTATTTGGATGAGGTTTGGAGATTAAATCGTTCGTTTCTTCGTAAAACAAACAGGATTTCTAATTCTCCTCTAGCTGTAGCGTAACTTACAGGAGTGACCAGCAAACAGCCCCGAGCTTTAATTTCAGCACTGTCAATTGCTTGCTTTGGCCAGCCTTTTCAGCTAACTAGTAGCTTGAATTGAGCACTTAAATCCACACCAAAGGATCTGTATCAGAGTTAGTAGGAGTTGCGGGTGCTGTGGATTTGTGAAGAAGGAAACTAGGTAAATGGTCTGCTATAAGTGCATGGGGGGGTTTAACTCTACACAGCCCACTGGTGCTAGTGCCAGCCTGCTAGTGCCAAACTTCCCCCTCACTCTGTAGAGAGGGATAACGACACCCCAGATCTCCAGCAGCTCATACAAAAGGTTTTTTGGCTGATATTTATGAACACAGAAAATATTGTTCAAACATTAGATATATTCCTTCATGTTTTATATGCTTCCTACCCAAGCCCCACTCAGCTTCCCAAGTAAGCCATGAGGAGGTCTGTGCAAGGCACTGAACAGACACAAATGAATTTAGCACAACTCATCACCCAGACATTATCCGACTGGAAGCAAGGCTCAGGCAGTACTAGAAGGGCTGGGTTTGAACTTGAAAGGTTAAAAAAACAGTTCCCTGGGGAAGACACGTTATTGATGTAATTGCTCCACACACAGGCTGTGCGTAGACACAATATATCTGAAATAGAAAGGCCAAATAGGACACTTGGATGTTTGAGAATGGAATGGAGGTTGGGTGTGTTAGATGATGCGAAAACATGGCTGCAATAGATACCAGCTTTGAATTGTCAAAAAAATGCCAAGCTTTCTTCATTTCAATACTGACAGATACAGAAATGCGTACGAGTTCACTGTTCTATTTGTGGTTAATTTCATATTAGTTTCTCCAAAGGGAAACTCATCTTTACTCTCATCTAGGTTTCGGGTATCCTTTTTAAGGACGCTCTTTATCTACTCCTGTCCTGCATTTTGGATGTCAGTTCTAAGTTTCTGTGTAACATCACTTTGCTTGCATCAGCTCAGTGTTAATTGTGAAATAGGTCTTACTCACTGTGCTGAGCAGGGAGAACTGTATGGGTTCCTGCATGAGCACGCTGTCATCGGCTGAGATGTAGGCAGAGCAAGCACAGGATAAAGCTCTCCCCATCTTTCAAAGACAGGCCTGGCTGGTTCCCTTTATTCCCACATGGTTAACCAGTGGGTATTTCTGCCTCTGCTCTTCAATTTGCATCACACCTTCTGTTGCCAGGCTTTCCGCAGCCTTAAAAGACCCCTTGAACTGGACTTAAGGCTAACTCTTTCTATACTTAGGCTAAAGAAGAGAGACATGTCTGTTTTCCCACCCAATTCAGAATGCAAGGAGGTAGGATTGAAAGCTGGACTGAAGCTGCTGGGAGTAGATGTCCTTTTTTGTTGCTTTTAATTCCTGAGGGGAGTAGGGGCAGGACACCCAGGACTCACAGTCCAGAGGCCAACTGTTGTGGGGATGGCTGCCTACCTGTGTCCACAATCCTAAATAAAAACTCGAACATGGTGTGTGCAAAGCACTGGGAGAATTGTTCTATGGCAGAAGCCATGTGAGATTTCCCTGTAAGCTGGAGAAAAATGGTAAAAGAGAAGAAAATACTGTCAATAGTTTGGTTTAGTGCTACCAATTAGGAGGTTTACAGCCCTGAACCCTGGGGAAAACAGAAGGGGCAGAGTGCTGTAGTTCAGAAATAGACCAGGGAGTCCTCCTCTTCTTCAGAAAGGGTATCAGTGGTTCATGTAACATGGTTAGCAGTTCCCTTGGGAGGCTTTGGGAGGTCAGAATTCAAGTTCCCTCTCTGCTTATGAAGACTTACAGCACTCCACCCTCACATCGGGACCCTAATCTTTACGAATGCTCGTGCCTTCTCCTCTATCCTTATCCTCATTCTTTTTATTATTAGTTTTTATTATTATGCTTTACACAACAGGAAAGCCCAGCAAGAGGAAATGAGAATGGAGCACTCCTCCATCTCTTCCAAATCCCAGACGGATTTACAGCCTGGCCTTGTGCAAACTGTGCCTTGTTCAAAGGGAGGAGACATGAATGCTGTGGGGGTCAGCCCAGGCTGCCCCATTCTGGCTTTGTACCTTCCGCCACAGGATTGTAGGTAAAATGGCACTGACACCTACTTCATTTATGCTTTGAATCAGCTGTCAGAGTTTGTGTAGGAGCTGATCTGCTGCATATGCTATGCAAACGTGTCCCAGATAAAGCCCTTCCAAGCGGGGTAGAGAGAAGAAACCTAGGAAACTTCTACGTAAAAACCTAAATGTTGGCATCCTTTGATGCCTTAGTGCCTCCAGTGTGCTGTGACAGCAGAATGAGGTTATTGCAGGTGGAAAGTTTTAACTTGTGTCTAAATCTCATTTAAATTTTGTGCTCTGTGCCTGCATTCTTTTGCAGATGTGTGCAATGCAGATCTGAATTTACAGAGCAAGCCAGAGCAGTCCTGGGAAGAAGCAAGTTCCCAGATTTCGTGGAGTCTCTTAATGACCCATAAGAACAAGAGTGAACATTATTAAGAAATCAGCCACAATACATCTTTGGCACTACAACTGTCATTTACTTCTCACATCTTGTTCAGTGTTACATTCAGTCAAATTTCAACATCCTTGCTGCTGCATCCAGAAACAAGAACATTTCTAGCAAGAATCTTACACCTATGAGGATTATATAAATCAAGCTTTTATTAGATTATAATAAAAGTATGATAAATTTGATTATAAGAATATAAATTACAATACAGATATAAATATCCTCATGATAAATCTATCCTCATTATATATATAATGTAAATTATGATAAATTACGACTAATGAGTCACACTTCCCCAGAGCCTTCTCTCTACTGATATTAAGATGCTTTGTTGAAGATGATTTAATTCTCCAAACATCCTGATTTTGCAAGTCAGAAAGGGCTCCTTACCCAGGGTCAGTGGGATAGCTTGATGTAGCAGCTGAAGTCCTGACTCCACAGCAGATACTTTATCTGTGCCATCATCTCTTTGCCTCATATCGTCTGTTGATAGCTGTATAAGGAAGGGCTTAAACATGCAATTTCATGAGGTGCACAAAGAGCTCTGCTGTGGGACTGGAGGAGAAGCAGCAAGAAGGGTGCAGGGAAGAGTGAGTTCAGGCTCTATCAGCAGGGTCCTGTCAGCCTTTCAGTGGGGTTGCATTCCTCCTCCTGCTTGCTGTTTTCTGAGAGCAGTCTATTTGCTCACTGCCTACCAGCTCACTGCTTAGTGGGTGCCAGGAACACCCAAGAAAAGCTCTGCCAATTCGGATGCTGATTGCTTTGAAGAACCCGGTGAAAGCTTCTTTAAAGCCTTGTACAAAGTGGGTCAAGTTCCCAGAGAGGAACATGGAGAGGAACAGTGGCTAAACTTCTGTGGACAAAAAGAGTTAGAGAACTGGAGCCTGGAAGGATCTTTGGGCCCTGCAGTAAGAAGGGCTCCGTTGCAACAGGAAATTAGTAGGCAGACAAGTAACCTGCAGAAAAAAAGAGTTAATGGAGCCTCAATTAAGCAGCTGTTGGTCATGTCATTACGTGGACAAGCATCCAGGCTATTGAGAGAACACTCAGAAATCCTCTTGCATAGGACAGGCCCAAGCTGTTTCTCTGACCACAATAAAATGTACGTCACTATCCTTCCCCCGTGTTCACAGCTAACCACAAAGCAAAAGCTGCTCTTTTTTTCCTCAGACATGTTTCCTCAGTCCTCTTTCAACAAGGAACTGCTGAGGGTTAGATAAACTACCTCATGAGGGGTTCTGCTTTATGTTCACTCATCTTCTTTAGAGAGTATTTCTTCAGGGCAGGAGGAATGTCTTATCTGACTCAGTAGATTTATGGTGTTCCAACAACATAGTAATACAGGGATGATGAACTGGAACAGCTCAAGTAGAAGTCACTGGGCAGGTGGCTTGGTTTTAGTAGTTAAGTTGTAGGTATTTCAAAACTTCAGCAGGTTTCAGTGACGCTCTTGGTACCATATGTTATTTATATGGCTTTATGGCCAAGAATGAGAGCAACAGCCTTGTAAAGAAATGAGATCTCCCTGACTCAGTCAGTGGTAGATGCACAATCCCTATCATCATAGGATCCAAATGATGAGCTATTTCTGTAATGCTTAGGCCTGCTCTGATTCCTGAACTGTGTATTTTCATCCCAAAGTACTCAGGCATTCTTTGCACTTGTCCTTCCTTTCCTTCTCCCCTCACTGCAAAGGGATGGAGACAAGTTTGTCAGTGAGTGCTTTATTTTTAAGATGATTTAGTGCTGTCAGAAGGAGACTGTGGCAGTTCTCGAGACAAATGTTTTCTGTCCAAGAAGACGACACATTGCAGGGAGCAGGATAGAGGTTTCACCATTTCCACACCCATTTTCCTTCTGGGGCTATCAATCAGTGAGCAGGCTTGCTCCACACAGCTGGAAAGGGCAAGGAATGCCCATGGGGCTGCTGCACAGTGCCCCTGTTCACACCACTTGTCTGTTTTGTGTCAGCCAGAGAGGGGCTGCCTTGGGGAAGCAGTGGTGAAGGGTGTTGAACCACAGAGGTCACTATTATCTCCATGGGTCTGCAGGGAAGAGACCAGCAGAGGCCTGGGAGACCAGCATAGGTAACAAAGGTTAAGGCTCAAGCATTTCTGGGTTCCTGCTATTATCTATCCAGAACAGACTGCGGTGGCTCTGGACCAGGTATTTGCGGCTCATGCTATACAGCTCCAGAGCACTGACTGTGCAGGACTGAACTCTAACAGGAGGTGTGTGCAGGCCACCAATGCTGGGGTTATCTCTAACAATTATTTGGAGAACAGGGAGCAGATCTACCCTTGAGGCATTTTAGATGGTCCTCACCTGGTTTTCTCTTCCCAGGGATGTGAGGCAGATCACAGCCTCACTGTCTTTCACTGGGGTTTGCCCCTGCCCTCCACACGCACATGCTCAGGGCGCTGGATAACGCAAGCTTCTCTCCAACAGGGGGAAAAGCAGCATTGCAACTATGTTCTCACAAACTAGAACTTTACAGATAGATACCTGGATTTTTTTCCCTCTTTAGGTTATGAAAGAAACCCAAACTTGGTGTTATTCTCTAGATGAGGTGGTAACAAGCCCAAGCTACACACATGCCAAGAGGATTGCCAGGAAAAGTTGTGCAGCATGCCCTGCATACACCACACGTGTGCCACCACACTACGCTCGGCTGTGGCTCGTGTCACCCACCACTAATTTGGCCACTCGTGTGCTAAGTGGGTACCAGTGAGACAAGCCCCTGGGGGTGGAGTACACTGAGAGAAGGACAGTGCCAGCTGGAGAGGCTGCAGATAGAAGCACTGAATAGAAGAAAGTGATACCAGTCCTTGTCTTTGGATAGTGTGCGGGACAGTGTAGGGCAAGGACAGGCACCTTGCCCCTGCCACTGTAGCAATTAATGTAGTAAAACATTCACAGTATCATGCTTGCCTGTTCAAATCCTGTTGCACAACAGTGCTTTTTATGGGTATGGAGCAAAGCCATGTTGGATGAGATGAAGAGTGCAGCAGTCTGATTAGCAGCTCAAGAATACGGTATTCCTGCTTCTCCGCAGATCTGTGAGACTCGGTTAAACATTAATCAGTCTGTAATTCTTCTTTATCTCTGGGCTAGACACATCAGTTGTTTCTGCTCATTGTAAATTGCATTTGCTCGCACAGTTTGACGAGTGCTTTGCCCTCTCCTCTTGCCATCTGATTGATTACACGTACCTCAGTCAGTCTTGCACAGGCATAGTGGAAAGGCTCAGTTCTTTGTAGCTTTCAGCCAGGATTCACTTTACAGATGATAACTAACGAAGCCCCCTGGGTAAACATGGCCAATTAGTTTTGAAGTTAGGCAAACAGAAGCAAATCCTTTGCCTGCATTTAGCTACTCTAAAGAGCTTTTTACAAAGGACAGAAGCGTTATCTGGAACAGTTTATGCAGACTTGTTCCAAGTGGGAAGGCAGACTGGATCTAGAGAATATGGGAGAAACAGGGCTATTTCTGAACACTTTACTGGAACTGGCAAGTTCATCATAGGTTGCTCTGCTGGCTAGTGGTGAGGTGTGCTGCCAAACTCAGCCATTACCCCAGCTTTTGGCACAGCATTGCCATGTCTCACATAGCTGGAGAGCAGTGAACTACCTTGCCGCAGCCCGGAATCGTCCCCAAGAAACCATGTTTTCTTTCACTGCCCTGAGAGCCAGTCCTTGTTCTGGCTTCCTGGATCTTGCCTCGCTCTTCCAAAACACAGCAACATGTGGGAGGGAGACAGGGAAAGCTGCGGGGGTTTTCTGAGGGCCTGTGTGGCAAATGGACAAACTCATTAAGCTCCATCTTAGAATCGTAGACTGGTTTAGGGTGGGAAGGACCTTAAGATCATCTAGTTCCAACCCCCTGCCATGGGCAGGGACACCTCACCCTAAACCATGTCACCCAAGGCTCTGTCCAGCCTGGCCTTGAACACTGCCAGGGATGGAGCATTTACCACTTCTCTGGGCAACCTGTGCCAGGGCCTCACCACCCTCACAGTAAAGAACTTCTTCCTTATATCTAAGCTGACCTTCCCCTGTTGATGTTTAAACCCATCACCCCTTGTCCTATCACTACAGTCCCTAATGAAGAGACCCTCTCCAGCACCCTTGTAGGCCCCTTGTAGGCTCCACTTGCCTGAAGGTGATTCACAGATGGATAGTTCCAACAATTGTCATTGTCATAGGAGACTGCCTTCTGAAGGGAGCAAAAGGCCTAATATGCAGACTGGACCCACTTCTTAGGGAAGTCTGCTGCCTCCTTGGAGCTTGGCTTAAAGATGTGAAGAGGAAGCTTCCTACCCTCGTACAGCCCTCAGATTATTATCCATTATTGCTTTTCCAGGTAGGCAGTAATGAAATTGCAACAAGAAGTCAATCAAGAGAACTTCAGAGCCTTGGGATGACTGGTTAAGGGATCAGGAGCACAGGTAGTGTTCTCTATCCTTCCAGTTGCAGGGAATGATGAGGGAAGAAACAGGAGGAGCCAGCAGATCAATACCTGGCCCTGAGCCTGGTGTCACCAGCAGAATTTTGGGGGTTTTGGTCATGGGTCAGTTTACACAACACCAGGCCAACACCAGCCTCAAAGGGGAAAGGATCTTTGCACAGGAGTTAGCAGGGCTCTTTGGAAGAGCTTTAAACGAGACTTGATGGGGGAAAGGGGTAAATCAATGTTTGAGGGATGATGTGCTAGTGAGGCCCTTTGTCTCAGTAGAGATAGGGGATGGAGATCCACGAAGCAGCAAGGACACAAGAGTTAATGTGTTAGAAACCACAGAAGTGACTGAAAATGGTCACGTAGGAATTGGGGCTTCTTCCCCCCAAAAGGCTGCGAGATCAACAGCCCAACTGAAGTGCATCTACATCGATGCACACAGCATGGGCAATGCACAGGAGGAGCTGGAAGCCATTGTGCAGCAGGAAAACTAACTGGTTGCCATCATGGAAACATGGTGGCAGTGGATGGCTATAAACTCTTCAGAAGGGATGGGCAGGAAGGAGAAGTGCTGGGTTAGCCCTGTTTTGATTGTCTAGAGCTTAATGATGGTGATAATAATCGCTCTCTTACCTGAAAGTAAGTTGTAGTGAGGTGAGTGTCAGTCTCTTCTCCCAAGTAAGAAGTGATAGGACGAGGAAATGGCATCGAGTTGTGCCAGGGGAGGTTTAGATTGGATGTTAGGAAGAATTTCTTCACTAAAAGCGCTGTAAGGCATTGGAACAGGCTGCTGAGGAAATCAGCATCCTTGGAGGTATTTAAAAGATGCTCAGGGACATGGTTTAGTGCTGGGTTAAAAGTTGGACTTGATGATCTTAAAGGTTTTTTCCAACCTAAACAATACTGTGATTTACTTCTAGCATTCAGTCTAGGGGGAGAGGATCCTTGCTACCTTTGGAAGCTGACTGACCCTTTTTCTGCTTTGCTGTGGCTATTGATCCAATTCCTGAGGTCAGTCAAGGACTGCATAATCTGACCTCTAGTATCTACATCTGTGTCTGCATACCTGAGGAGAGAGACATCGATTGGTGGCAGAACACCCTGCCTGACATGTATCTGAATGCAGCTGAGAGGGAGATGCCAGCAGTTCATACAAGCCTCTGGAAGAAATGACTGATGAAGAGATGGTGCAGACATCCAGGTGAAGCCCTTCATTTGACCCTGAGCAAATTAGCCAACTCCTATCTGTAAAAGAGAGCTGATGGGCATTCTTCTGCTCTGTCTTGCCCTTGAAGCCCAATGCCTAAAGAAGTGCTTGGAAAGCCTCCGTGGAAGCACAGCAGAGTCATTTTGACATGCTCTGTAGCTGTGCAGAGGGAAAA
Source organism: Strigops habroptila (assembly GCF_004027225.2). Classification (NCBI taxonomy): domain Eukaryota; kingdom Metazoa; phylum Chordata; class Aves; order Psittaciformes; family Psittacidae; genus Strigops; species Strigops habroptila. Next base: position 34,974,089 of record NC_046359.1, read on the forward strand.
GAGCTTGCCTTCAGGCACAGTGCTGCCAAGAACCAGCAGTGCAGGTTCACTGCCCCATCAACTCCCAGAGCTTCCGAGAAGATTTTTAGCCTGGAGGAGCCCAAGGTAGGAACACAAAGATGCCCTTTTCCTTCAGCACTCCCACTAGATACAGTACCTAACAATGAAGCCTGGACAGTGAGTACATCCTGTGCCATCCACTCATGGGCTTCAACAACTGTCACTTCAATAGCCTGCTTTCAAAGCAGAGTTCTCTGCAGCAGCACTCCTGTTTCATGACAGCACTAAGAAGTGTGTACACACACAGTGGTAGCAAAGAAGCTGACCTAATCCTTTACATGCTAAATGCCTTTGGTATTGCTTTGTCCCATGCTAACCCTCATTTTCCCATCCTGTTTCAGTCTTTAAAGCTGCACTGTTGTAACAAGCCTGGCCAGGGAAGCCAGCACCACACTCTTTTGTAAGCCTAACCCATGTTTCAGGTGTGTTTTGGTTCTTCTAGCCTTGTGTCCTTCCCTAGGCAAACAAGCCACAGCTCAGAGCCTCTATAGCCAAACACATTTGCTGGATTTCTACTCCCTATTAGTTTTCTGCACAACCTGGAGTTTGAATTGGCAGCATGAGTTGTCTGGGATCATTCCATGTGTTTGCCATTTCAGCCCTTAGCTTCCCCACCCAAATCACATAGGGACAGCAATCAGATTGTTTCTTTTTCCTTATTAAAGAAGAAAGACAAACAGTTTGCATGCCTATTGAAACCTGCACACAGCACTCAGGAAGAGACTATTAGCACAATATTTGGAGAACAAAAATAGCTCAAATCTGGTCTTCCTGGAATATCAGAAAGGCTGTATTTGGTAGGGGCTTACAGACAGGGCATGTCCGTTTTGGCATGATGAAGGAGTAAGACGTTCCTGTTGGAGTAATTCTGTTAATGCTGCTGGCATTAACTCTCTGTTGGTACATCAAAGCTGTGGATAGGTGGCTTTAAAAATCATCCTGAATACCTACCTTCAGCTCCAGAGATCTTGCTCGTCTTATACCAGGTTTGAAGGCAGGCTCAGATTCTTTCAGAAATAGATACAGCTTTACCAAATCAGGGAGAATTGTAATTGCTTATATTTAGCTTTGTAAAGAGGGAAGGTGGCATGGCATAAGTTAAAAGGTTGGATCAGTTTTCCACTTTTTACATTCTTCCTAGTCTGCTTAAATGCAAGTTAGCTGTGGAGTTACCCACATTTTATACCAGGGCAAGCAAGGTCTCCCTGAAATCATAGAAACCAGTTATATAGGAGAAAATAGGCCTAATGCTTTTCCTGCTCCACCCCCTTCTGACTCTTCAGGCCTTGCAAGGCAGTTCAGGAGTGCCAGGCTTCACACCATTTACTTCTGCACAGACCTAATCCTGAGCTGCCCTTGGGAGCTGTCACTTAGTGCATTTGATAGGACTCCAACAGTTCCCAGTTTTGGAAAACTTCCATTCCAACTACTTGGCCCTGTACCTGTCTCAGGTTTCTATATTAAGGAGTTTAGCTAGTTCCACTCTATTTATTTATATCTTTGTAATAGTGAGCTATAAATAGTGCTGAGCACTGACACCTCCCAAATTGTACTCGTGGGCACCTGTCAAACATATGTATTGCACAAAGAAGATAACAGTTCATATTCATATAACTTAACTTGAGTGCTCAGGGCAAATGCCTTCCATTTAGAGTGGGCAAAGATGGGTGATAGCAAACCTGCAGCAAAGGGAAGATGTAAAAGAAATGATAGTGACTTGTATGATCAGTTTTGATGCCCTGATCTGATGTAGGCAAATCTTTCTTTCACCAAGCTCAAACCCAGCATTTACTTTCTCACTTTCTCTGCTGCCCATTTGTAGGATGGGAACAGCTCACACCATTTTACCCTACTGGGGGCAGGGGAAACAAGGATAAATTCAATGAGGGATGCAAGTGTGTTAGGCAGTGTATGAATGGTGTGGTAAGAGAAGCTCTGTCAAAGGTACAGCATTCATCCAGGCTGCTTTCTTATGAAACAACTGAGTTCAAGAAACGTGGATAGCTCCTGGCTCAGGAGGGCACACACAACCGGATGCAGCCTGACCCTGGTTCCCCCGTGCCAAGAGCTGGAATGACAGCAGCGTGCTCTTTCCCCCACCCAGATTAGCAAGACCTGCTGGGACAGAACAGGAGAGTGCAAGTGAGAGGAGGAATGACAGTGCAGTAAGTATAACTATTCCTTTCCTTCTTGAAGATGCTCAGGAGAAAACCTAATTTAGCGATGTCTGGAGGAGGGAGGAGCCCCTGACTTACACTTGAGGGTTTTAGGCCTGAAACTAGGGCTGAATACTTCTAAAAATAGGGGGGGAACACGACCCAAACAAAAGGGAGTGTGTAATGCAACAGCAGGACCTCACCCAGCGCTGCAGTGCTGAACATGGCATCACATTGAGCTCTTTAAATAGATTCTAGCACAGTGTGAGCTCACTCAAAGCCTGTCCTGTGCTGTGCCAAAACTGCAGCTGTGCTGGGGTGTGAGGTGCCTGCTTTCTCCCTGCCATGAGGAAGACTACAAAGCATTCAGCCTCACTGAAAAGCATGGGGCACACAGGAGAATACTTGAAAATGACTGGGACTTCTTCACATAGACGTATTGCCCTCCTGTGGCTGCCAAGGAGCATCTCTAATGCAGGAACAGGGAGACAAGGACGGAGGGAAACAATAAAGCAAACTATATATTCAACTTAAATCAAAACACAGTTTGAGTTACAAAGAAGAGGAAGGAAAACACCCTGTGTGATTAACTGGAAGTACCTAGGAAGGCAAGAACAAAGCAGAGGAATTTACTGGGAGATCTCCTAATTATTCTGTAAAGACAGTGAGTCTCGAGCTACTGTTCAGAGTCCTGTCACCAAGTGCCATTTACTCAGAGAGATGGTTCAGCTAACTTCATCCGGATGCCCCATGGAGGAGACTGCACAAGCAACTGGTGCAAAGAAGATGTGGGAGAGCAGAGCACTGCTGCTTTTCCCTGACTCTGATAGACGTGTGCTATGACCTTCCTGTATCTACTAAGAGAAGTTGGCACAGCTTCTACAGTGTTCATAAAGCTCTTGCTGAGACACCTCATATTGCAAACGTGTCCCTTCCTCTCTGTGAACCAGGAGGAGATGACATTTCTAGCACAGTGTGACTGCTCTCTGAGGGACTTGCCTTAAAAGCCTGATGTTAGGCTTTATGAATGAGACCTCGAGTACCTGATGAGAGCTGCTGGGGAAGCACTGCATTGTTCTGCCAGGAATGGCCCGTGTCTTGTACTTTATGACTGTGCTGCTTCTTGTGCACCCTCTGCAGGCAGAATGCATCTCCAGTCTCTCATACACAATAGACACTCTAAACAAAACAACCCCAAAACAAAACCAAAAGCAAGTTACATGGCAAGAGGACAAAGCACTAAGCACAAGCAGCACTGCGTGCTCAGAAGGTGACAGTGTCACACTGGCTGAATTGCACATGCTTCTCATAGAGGCACCAAGTGATGCAAGGAGGCCACGCATCTTCCACCACCGAAAAGCTTGGGTTTGCATTGGGCAGGCTTACCACCCCATTTTTGCTCATGGACTTAGCCTCAGTCTTACACATTAGAGATTGGTGTGTGCCCAAGCACCACTTGAGACTAGACGCAATGAGACACTTATTTTAGACTAGAGGAGGAGTGGGTGTGACAGGGATCATGTAGGAAAATGTCAACACATGACAACTTCTTCAGGACTTGAGGCTGTGGAGTGACACCTGCATCAAGAGGGGTGTCACCCCAGCCTACCTGACAGCAGTGCTTTTAGGGGGATGTGCATCAGTGGGAATATTGGGATCTCTTCAGGGTGAAAGAGACTGCAGTTGAGCAGAGCATGCAGCACGTTGAAGTCAGTGCATGAGCACAGGAGACAGACAAATGCTTTGCTCATTCAAGTTCACTAAGTCAGTGTCTCATGTAGTAGCCAGCTAGGGAGCAGGGTAAATCCTGCCCTCTCCAGTTCCACATCTTAGGCTATGCTGCACAGTATTAACATCACAAACAAAACTTCACTTTATGCACAGGTGAAGATGGCCAATGAGATGAGAAATCACTCGATATCATTTTAAAACTTGTGTGTATGTGTGTATATGCACACAACCACACAGTGAATATGTATATATTTGTAGTAAACACATAGGAACTTTTACACAGTTAAAACCATTCCAGTATGTACATGATATATTCCTACCACTCACCAGGACAATACATTTTGTTGCACTGACAGAATCTATTGCTCAGATGCCTTTTAAATTACAATTTTTATCAACTATGCAGGATTGCTCAGTGGAAAGCCCATCTTTGACAAGCACAAATCTGCAGCAACCCACCAGCTCCAGTAGTGATCCTTCAATATTTGAAGGTATTCCCCCAGTTTCCTTCAAATACCCACTCTGCTTTCACAGAAATAAATTGTTTCTAATAATATGCTACAACCCTGTTAAACCAAGCAGGATTTTTCCTCCAGTACATACAAATAATTCACATCCTCTCTACACCATGCATTGCAAAAAGTAAAATCATCGTTGCAGTATTCTGATTTGGCCCCATAACTGGTTTAAAAAACACCCAAAAAATAAAAGGAAGAAAACCCAACGCTCACACAAACCTGAAAAATCAGCAGACAGGGCTCTACTGATTTACATTTCCAAAGGAAATACCTTTTAGTAATAATTAACTCTGCAGCTGTTAAGTCCAAACATTGCTCATGTGAGAAATGAGGACAGAAAACTAAACAAAGAGCAAACTGAGACACGCACAACTCGTGAAAACCCTGCCATGTGTTTGCATCACCTGCGGGATGGCCTTGTTAAATACCAAAGTAGGTGTGCTTGAACAAGCCTATTGCAAAAACCGCTGCCTCAGAAATGTGGAGTTCAAAGCCTTATCTAAAAAGTATGATGAGAGATGAAATTCTGCATCTCTCTGTCACCGCATTGTTCACAAAACCTTGCACCACGTTACGTTCTGAAACACTGACGTTGATGAGCTGTCAAAGAAAACAGCATCATCGACACGCGAGTAAAAAGAAAAGGTAAAAAACCCCACAGAACTTGGCTATTTGTAAAAAAATGACTCTCTGAAGAGAAAGCAAATGATTTTAAAAGGTGGAGAAAACAGTCAGGTCCAGCCAGACCTGTATATTTTACACTGTGATTCTTGTATTTCTTTCTTTTAATGAACTCGAGGGTGTGGAAATATTCCTAGCATTAAAGATGCCTTATGTAAGGAGCAGATTGCAGTTTGCACCTCTGTCTTTTGATACAAGTTATGACAGGGTAAATAACTGGATTAAATTTTGTAATAAAAAAAATAACCTTTAAACAGTACCAAAAACTAGGTAAACCAAGTCTCAATCCTTGTAAGAGGACCTCTTCAGAAAGGGAAGGTAAATCCTCCTTTGAAGTAGTTACAACAACGCACAGAAATGAGACTAGAAATACACGTAAGAAGTTACAGGTCTGATTTACTGGAATTGTGTAGTAATTTCCACCTAATGGTAATCTGAGGATTGTAGTACGGACCCAGAAAAAGATTTCCAAAAAGGTAAAATGCTGGCAGGAGACAGGAAAAAAGTATCTGAATTCCCACACTGAGGATCTAATGTGCTGGACCAGGCAGCCCTGTCTTCATCAGCTGTTAGCTGCGGTGGTGGATGCGTTCAGAACATCAGAAGCCTGATGTTTAAACATCCCGACCACCAACATTCCTGCCTAGATCCATCATGGCTCACTATATCAAAGGTCAGAATAAATAGGGATTTGGGACAATTTCAACAGAAGTTGTGTGCACAGAAGCCAGGTTATGCAGTTCACCCTCACTTCCCTCCTGCTCACGACCACGTATAACACCCTGCTCTGTTCTGTGCATGCTGAGTGCTATGCTTCTCTAATTACAAGTACAGTTTACTTGCACAGCATGTTTGCACTACACTTCCAAAGTGTTAAAAATCCTAGAGTACAGTTAAACTTGATTGCAATTCCAGGGCTTAAAACACTTTAGCTTCTGGAAGCACAGATCAGACCCTCCACACCTCTTCAGTGTCCCATGCTACATCCAGGTTTCTGTGCTCGCAACAGCCAGTGTACACATCAAATAACATAAAGTAACACTCTGACATCAGCAATGAGCCAGGCTTTTCCCTGGAGTCCCCGAGTCCTGTATATATTAGATTTTTAGTACACATCATGTCACAGAGTTAGTGTTTTCCCTACAAATATATGGCACTAAGTGTAAAACTTCAGCACTTATTCCAAACAGTGTAACCATACTTCACAGCAAAGCTTTCAAAAGAATCCTCTAACTCCCACCTCTTCTAAATATACAGCTGGTGGGAGGCCAGGGTGTCCATGAATGGTCGCACAAGGTTGTCTGTAGAGAAGTAAAAGACCAAGCCAAAGGTGATGGAGATGGGAAGAGCAGGCAGTGCTTTCTTAAAAACAGCCAGCAATAGAAGAGTTAAGCATAAACCCTGCCAGAGAGGAGAGATAAAAAACACAGAGATATAGTAAGAAGCCCAGAAATGTATCAACAACCTAATATACAAATAAGCTATTTAATTAACCTAATATACACATAATAAGCTACACTGTGCAGCAACTGAAGCCTGCCTGAGCTACCAGCAGCATGAGATACATTTGCCCACAGCTTCACCTTTCACACAAGTTGGCCAGGCATTTTCTTCTGCAATCTTGAGCACAGCTCTTTACTGAGAAAGTGCTATAAACAGCTAATGCTGACATACAGCTGACCCCAAGAGGCTCATTTAGTTACAGATTACATTTTCTTCTGTGCCATTACATATGAAGTACTGATCCAGCACATAAGAGCACTTAAATCCTGGTGAACTGCATAGATAAGGACTTCCACTGGAGGACTCTTGATACACAGCAGCGTGTACTTCTAACGCCTTCCCAGTTTTCAAGGTCTCTTGAGGTAAAATAAATACATATATCCACAGCAGCGGATATAAAAATATCTGTTCTTCTGACTGCATTGCATTCTATGACAGGTGAATTCTGGTTTTATCTGGATAGCAGGCCAAGGTCTGGTTTTTGGAGCATGTGTGAAAGCTTTGGCACATTTTGGGTAGACAGTATGGCTAACAGCATTTAGGTACGGATTCCTTCTCTCATCTGAGCCCTTTTTAATTCCTCCGTGATGACAAATGAAGGACACAATAATTCGTTTTCTTTTACCTTCTAAAAATCCTGCCCTTGCCCTGCTGGTTAGTTTCCATGAGAATGCTGATGTAAACAGCAAATTCCTAGCAGTTATTTTCTATCTAGGTGGAAGCTCAACAGTGTGTGGTCATTAGACCTGGCAGGACTGAGTCCTTCAGCAGTTACAGTATGATCATCATCTGCTTTTACTCATAATTTCCATGGATTTTTAAGTCTCCTTCCTTCCAAGCTCAAACACCAGGACAAGACAGGTCTTCATCCTCTCATGTAGCAGTTCTCCTTAGCATAAGGGAATTAACCTTTTCAACAACACTTGCTGATAATGTGCACTTCATGATACTGACTCTTGTGGCTGTCAGAAGTCCCCAATCTTTTAACACTGAAGCAAACACACCAACAGTTCAGTTGTAACTGGTCTCCCTGAGGCTGTTTCACCTCCACCATCTCCACACTTGGCTCTTTTCTGGTAAGTCCATACCATTCACCTTCAGTGGCTGTTTAAAGCCTGTCTCTATAGATTGGGTGGTTTCTCCTAAATATCCATCATGTTACCTGCAGTGATTAAGCAGTGCTCAGCTGCCGGTACTTCTGGCAACACTGCTGTACTAAAGAGGGTATAACAGTTATTAAAAGCTTGCTCACTTACTATGAGAATGGCTACAAAGCAGGCCAGCGTGGTATTCCAGTCTCCACTCGCTGTGGCTGCTGCTTTCCCAACAAGCACACTGTAAAATATGAAGTCTCCAAGGCCCAGCTTCACACCCCCTGAGAGAAGTGGGAAAAGAAAACAAGTGTTAATTCCACTCCTCCTCGTCTGCTTCCTCCTGAACAAATTCTTGTCCCCGGGGGAGCAGGTGGGGGTTCCTAGTCCTGGTTCCAGCCTGGACCCTGAGCACCCCCCATGCTACTGAGGAGGCTGAGTCTTCCAGCCTCCTCTCGCACAGTTGCTTTTGCTCAGCCTCATTCTCTGAGGTGCTTCCCTGAGCTGCTTTACAGATGTGCCAGTTAAGGAAGTGTGAGGATGGAGAGGGATGGGAGGCAAGGGGAAGAAGGAACTGTGTAAATAGTCTGTATAGCCAAGAGATGTCACTGGAACTGCAATCCCAGAACAGATTCTGCAGCAGCAAGTAATATGCAGTCAGATTCAAGACCTTTGTTACTCAGCAAGACACAACTCTTCAAATCAATTGCAATTAGACTAAACTGGGTTACAGTGTTACCCACAATGAGAAAAAAGTCAGTTTCTGACTGTGACTACACTGAAATCAAGGTACAAAGTTTCTCTTACTTTCCTCCTCCTCCAGCTCCTCTAGAGAAGTGATGGGGCGGGTTGGAACAGGACTCCTTGTCTCCGACATCTGAGAGTCTGCATGTGTAGAGCTCCCGTGGTTGTCTCTCCCATCCTCAGCTTGGTTCCACAAAAATAGGCCAAGACAAGCAGACAAAAAGAAACACAAGAGGTAGCTACATTTATAACTTAACACATGAAATCCACACTGCTGTGAAACTTCCCTGGAACGGGTAAGCTCTTTGCTTCTTGGAGGTGTGATCATCAGGACCAGTCCAAGCAGAGACATTTAGCGGCCTTGAGGAAAACATGTGTTATTATTTGCACCAGTCGGAAGCGTGCGTGTTCACAGCTTCTTTGGCAGCTACCCAGGAGCTCAATGGCTTTAACAGGTGAGTACATATGCAGAACTAAGCTCTGCACAGGCTAGAATGACAAGTGAAGTCAAAACGCATTCCCACATCGTTGTATCTTTGGGGTGGAGGTGCTCAGGTATTCCCTAACTGATCATATGACAAAAACGGATGACTAAGAGGACTGCCATTTATGAGAAAAGTTCTGCCCAGAATCACACTGACATTGGAGCTGGGGGTTCACACATAGAAAGTGGACACATTTCATTGTTCACTGATTTTTTTCCCCTGTTAAACACATCTAAAACAGAGCCCTTGGTAGTGCTTTTGGAAGCAGCCAGTCTGAGACACAGTCCTCTATCTGACAGTTCTCATTTTTCAGAGGCAGTCATAGAAACTTTCCAGTCCATGTCAGTCTGACAGGATGCTGCTGCTGCAGATGCAAGTAGACTGCAGTGTGGGACACAGAGAGCTTCCACAGAGGCATTCTGTACAGCTCAGCATGCTCTTTCAAAGCAGGGTTGTGTCCCTGCTGTTTGTTAATGTGTCAGCTGCTTTATCCTGAGATAAGCAGCATGTTCAGTTATCAAACCTTAGCATACATTTACTGCTTTAACATAAAAAGGTACTGTCATTTCTGAGGTGCAACAAGGCCAGATGGGAAATCCTCCCAACACCACAAATCACATTTTATTCAATCACCTTAAAACTGCACTTTAATGTGCATGTCAGGAAGACAAAAGCAAAGGCACACAAATTGCCACGGGACCAGCCAGAATGTGAACTTGCTACACCTCAGCTACTGTTGGGTAACTGCCCAAACATAAGCCTTTACCCAAGGGTAAACGTAAGGACGTTCATTTTCTTCAGCAGGGTAAGCCACGCTGCACCTACAGCTGGGTAAGAGCGTGTCTGCTCCATGCCAGTGGCCTGAACACAACATGCTGCAATGCACTTAAGTTCAGCAGCTCATTGGCATTGTATTTATGAGCCTATGTTGTAATTTACTATCCCCAGCTAGTTAAAATACAACCCCCCTCTAGCCCGCTTTCAGCTCTGACTTCAGTACATCTGAAGAGGTGTTGAACAACACTTGTTTGGTTTCCTGTTTGTGGTTGGTTTAAATAAAAGCAGCTTGAAAACTGGAGCTTTCTACATCATCTGGTCGTCTTTGCTGCCAGGCCTAACAGCAGGTTTCAGAACATCACCAACTTCTGCAACCACTGAAAAAATGCATCCCTCAGGATTCAGGGGCTTACATTTACTTGCAGGCTCAAACATACACATTATTTCCACAGGACAGTGCTCTGTACAGAAGGGTAACACGCAAGCAAACCTGCATCCCACGTCTGCTGAGTTGGTCCTCTTGCTGCTGTGTCTGGCTTTGCCATTCCAACTGTCCACATCATAGCAGCTAGAAGCAAGAGAGAAAGTAACCAGCTGCATAAAACATCGGTCGCTATAGCTCAGAGGAAATAGGTATTTAGCTGTCCCTAAAAATACACACTTTTGCCCCTGTAAATGCTTTTAAAATGCTCACTTTTAGGTGGTTTCCCTAGGCACTTGGAAGGTAAGGTGGGAGAAAATTAAGGCAGTGCATTCAGTTTTTAAGAAAGTCCCAAAGTACAAATAGGTAAGAGTCAGTATAGTCATCTCTGCAGGCTAAAGAACACAAAACTCCAGAACTAGGATCCTCATCTCCTTTGTTTTCTTCAAAGACAACAACTGCCCAGGAAACAACGGTAGTACAAAAGGTAACCAGAGGTTAACTTACACAACTCACTCCTCGTGTTCTGCTAAAGGTAAAGCACACAAGGGAGGGATATGCAGGAACTGTCTAGTTTTAGGAGCACTAGTTTTCTCTCTGCCTATTTGGTTTGGTTCTTTCCTGTCAGAATATCAGCTATTTCTGTTTTGGTTCCAAGAACAACTGAAGGATGTTTGGGAGTTTATTCTTGACATGGACCCCTAAACTAAAAAGGAAGACAAACCATTTGGAAATCAGTGGAAGGGACTCAGATCAGTTGTTTATTTAAGTGTGCATCAGTCTTCCTGTTTTTATAGAAGCTAAACTAAACAAAATAAGCCAAAGCAAACACATTGCCTGGTTTTCCACAGAGTCAGCCAAGGTGATGTTTTTACATCTAGAGGGAGCCACAGAATGTGGTCTTGCAATGGAGACACTGATGTTTTGCACAAGATCTTTTTGTTCAGTAGTTATTATTTGTTGAATCACATTCTCCTTTAGAGAAACTCTTGTTAACTAAAACATGTGCAGAGGGACTTTTTCCAAGGGCCTGTAGGGACAGGACAAGGGGGAATGGCTTTAAACTGACAGAGGGGAGATTGAGATTAGGTATTAGGAAGAAATTCTTCCCTGTGAGGGTGCTGAGGCGCTGGCACAGGGTGCCCAGAGAAGCTGTGACTGCCCCATCCCTGGCAGTGTTCAAGGCCAGGTTGGACACAGGGGCTTGGAGCAACCTGCTCTAGTGGAAGGTGTCCCTGCCCGTGGCAAGGGTTGGAACTGGATGAGCTTTAAGGTCCCTTCCAACCCAAACCACTCTGTGATTCATCTAGATGGCCTCAGGTCAGTATAAAATAATCTCCAGTAAAAGGGAGGTGAGCTGAAGCCAACAGAAGCTCTGCTTGGAGCATATAAAAGCATTTATATAACATTAAATGCTGGGGGCGGGGGGAAGATCAATAAGGTTGTAGCCATCCTCAGCGTTGCACTGAACACCTGCCAATAGCCATTCTCCTTACAACTGATGTAATGCAAAAGTCACTGATGTCCACAAATCACTTGAGTTCAGGCCCCAAGAGTGTTGAGTTGCCTGCCTTCCACCTATCTTAAGTACATATATACCTTTGGATAAGGATACCAGACACCATCACAGTTAAACAGCCCAAGAAAGCCAGGGAAGAGACAACTGATTCTGTTTATAGAGCAACAGAGCCTTTTACAAAGCGAGCAGCCACACAATGAACAATAAAGCACTGCTGTCCATAAAGTGCACAGAGCAAGAAGGGGCTACGGGAAGAATGGAACCTCATCACACGTTGGAAGTGTGTCTATAAAGTGTATGCACAAGGTAGAAGTGTATTGAGTGGCATCATCACAGAACTTTGCAAAGACTACTGTCCATCTAACACAGGCTTTTGTATGCAGAACAAGGGGGCACGTTCTGCACTGCCTTCATGAAAGGATAAATATACTTTTGAACATTCAGCTTCATGAGGCAAATGGAGGCTTCCTGTGGCTAATTAGAGTTGGCACCATTCTAATTGATAAACAAGGCCTTCTATAAATGGTCTGTTCCAGAACATAAATGCACATCAATGTTGGGGCAAGGAAGTAACTAAAATAGTGCTCTTCGGTTTGACACAGAAATAGGCTGTTTAATCTGGCTAAAAACATTAACATTCTGATCTTACTCACAGGAATATATTAATGCAGGAAAAATGGGCTCATTTCTCTCCTGTGCAGTTTCTACCAGCATTCTCAGTGGCCCCTTGGGACAGAGAACAGCCATCAGATCTGCAAAAAGAAAAAGGCCAGACAATCTCATCTCAAACTATCATGCATATTTTACATTCTTTATCTTTAAAAAGCTATTCTCCCCTCAAAGTTACATCTATCAATATTAACTGGATGATTTCCTAAATGGCAGTTTCTGCTGTTCAAGTCCCTGAAGATGCTGTTCACTTAAAATACCATTCCCAAGCCTTAATGTAGTAGTTAAGAGTTTTCATTGTGCTAATCCTATAAAAAGCCTCTTGAGAATAACACATTATTTCTTTGAAAGTAGATGACAGCATTATATCAAGGTGTTAAATTTAATTAGATGAGGACTGGGAGTACTTTGTTCACATTCCACAACCCACTGCTACACACACTGACTCTGTGTTTCACATGAATGCAGTTCCTCTTTGCCTACCCTCTCTCCTCCACCAGAGCTCCTCACCAATCTGAGTGTAACCTCCCAACTACCCCTTGTTCTGCAGGTTCTCTTGAAACTTGTTACTCATACCAAAATCCATGATCTCTTGATAACCACAAATGGAACCTGCAAGACTATTAGGTTGCTACTGATAAAAATCCAACCACCCCCACTATGCAGTTAGATGTGGTTCAGTACTTCCCCAACTTGGCATTTCACTCTGAAAGACATGGTAGGAATACAGTATATGTAGGAACAAGTTAGCATGAGACAAGCCAGGGAGCCAACTTAATTGCCCATCTGCCCCTTTCTAAACCTGTTAGCACCATAAGGTTGTTTTCTGAATGACATCCACGGTCCTGAGATTGCCTCAGGGTAACCTCTCCATGAGCCACACCTTGAGAGTCCCAACCCAGACTTACCATAGATGGAGATTGCACCTAGAATCACCCATGCTGACCACTCAGGTAGATATTTAATGAAAACCAGTGCCATTAGAGCACTGATCATAATGAGATATGCTTGTTGGAGCTGCAAGGGACCTTTCCAGTGGATGCAAATCATCCCAACAGCTCCAAAATTCCAGATGACTAAGAACAGAGTGGGGTAATCCATGGCCACATTGTATGTCTTCAGTACTTCACTGGAATACAAGAAAATTTAGCTAAGCAATACAAGCAGCTGACACACAAAGCATCCTACTAGCTATAGTTAAACAAGCCTCCTATTACACCAAGAGGAGCAGGATAGAAGCAGCTCTCATGATGAAAGGGGAACCTGCCTTGCGGGCACTGGCTGCTCATAGCTCTCTGTTCCTCCTGCAGGAGATGGACATGCCATGTGTGCAGGCAGTCACCACACTGCCTTAGTCCTGAGGTCAGCAGTGATTACAGTGGTTTGAACAGACATTTCAAGTCTTAACCAAACACAGGCCTGCAGCCACATGACCATCTGCAGCAAAGAAGCCATGTGAGAGTCATCCCACCAGATGAATGATGCTCACAGTTAAAACTGAAGAGTTTTAACAAGTGTCACCTGCAAGTTAAAAGCTTGGTTGTGCCTCAGCTGGGAGCTAAGGGAATGAGCTTGAAACAATGCAGAGAAAAAGGCAAAACAAAGCAGAGAACCAACTCAACACATCAAGTTCCTTTCCCTTTGTTTCTCAACGTACAATTCAGTGCCTCTGTACTACAAGGTTCAGCCTGTTCATTTCATGCTCACAGTACCACTTCCCAGTGATTTTTCTAGAGCAGGCACTGTAAAATCAGGCACTGCCTATTAAAGACTTCATTTGCCATGTTGTTATTTTTTTCCATTGATTCTAACAGTTCTTAAACCTCTGTTTGGAGAAGGGGAGACATTGCTCTCCTTGTTCAAGTTAGGCATTTTCTGCACTCTGAACTGCCAGGTTACCTGCACCATTCCCACTTACCCGAGATATATGTAAGTAAAGAGGAAGAGCAGCATCAAAGAGGACAGGATCAACCAGCCATGGATGAACTATCAAGGACAAGAAGAGACAGTGATTGAAGGGACTGTTACCCCTCACACAGGTTGTAGGGTTGCATCCACTATTGAGAGAGCTTTTATTGTCCAGCAGTCTCCTTCTGCACTCCTCCTCCAGCTACCAAAGACTCTGCCTTCCCCAATGCCAGTGAGGGAGGAGGGACAGCCAGTTGCCCCCAGTTCTCCCAAACTCTTTCATTTATATTTTATCCCTCGGTGTTTGTTTTTGTTGGTTTGGTTTTGGGGGTTTTTTTAGCCTCTTTCCTATCCATTTCCATGGGTATCCATATCCTGGCTCCTAGCTCAGACAGGTGAGCACATTCTCTCTGCTTGGTGGAGAAGAGGAGGAGGAGGGGTTTGCCCAAGGCTATAGAATATCTCTGTCTCAGGGCCAAGTTTAAAACACAGCAATGGCCAGTGCTCAAATGCTGGGCTGGCACAACATAGAACAACTCCCTGGGTACCACAAAACCTGAATAGGCCTTTCTCCCCAAAGCCTTGTCCCTTCCACCAGAGCCTCCACGGGCAGGAAGAATATCAGTTCCCACAAAGCTTGTCTGAAACTTCCCAGGAGAAGGCATTCACAGAATGCCTTACTCAGTCCACATGCACAAACCGCAAACCACCTTGGTCAGATGGAGAAGACTCAGACGTGACTAACACAAAGTAGCAGGCCTGGTTTTTAAGAGCCTACCATTAATGACAAAATAACAGCAATGCGTATTCAGGGGCACAGCTCTATCACCTCTGACAAAGGCTGTTGTACAAGATGCTTCTTGCTGTGACTAAGATGTGGACTAGCCAGTGCGGTGCCTGTATTTCTCACTGACACGCAAGCCCTACTTGAACTCAAGTTCGCAGCAGCTAGGTGGAAAAGGCTCTGGCATGAACACTTTACCTTGTAGCAGCGATATTTATAGAGCAGAACTAAGAACACGGTCATTACGACGATGACACTGATCATGATGATGGTGTTCAACACCGAGTTCAAGAGACGCTGGCCCACAGACGGGGTATCCTCACTGAAAGGGGTGTAGATCCTGCAGTATAAAGCAAAAGCCATATAAAGTATATATATTCTCTTCTAACCAACTGCCACAGGATAAAGCCAGCCCTCTCCATGTGTGGGAAAGAAAGGGAGGCAGGACTGCCAAGGACAGCAAACAGAGTAGCCTCTGAAGTGGCTGGGCTCCAGTTAATTATCAACTAAAGATTAGTGGTGTCTATCAAAAGCACATTCCTACAAGAAGCTGGGGCTGGCAAAGCTCTAAACAAAGAGACATAGAGTTTAAATGACTTCATTTTAGTAACTTCTCTCCGGGCCACAAATTTTTATTGCATGCTTTGGATCCTCTCCATGATAATTATAAGGCTACCTCCCAGGTGCTGTCCTGAAAGGGGGTGACCCTTTCTTTCCACACTTGGTAGGAGAGTCTTGGGACTCTTTTATCCCTTCTCATCACCCTGCACCCTACCCTTCACCCCCCATTTTGTTTCCTTTGGTTCAGTTCAAGGGACCACAGTCCCTGTTTCTCCACCCGACATGTGAAGCACAGTTAGAGCCCCAGGAGTGCTCTCAGGCACAGTCAGCAAGAGCTGTATCAATCGTAATTGTATGAATTATGTATCCACACCATGAGTCTGTGAGAACCAGAAATGTCATCAGGAAATGAGACACTCATCCAAATGAACATGCTATTCCCTGATCGCTGCCAGCTGGTGAGTGAACAGATGAGGAGTTCAGCCTCAGCCTTTTATGTGCAGTACAAACTTCCTAACAGCCTTCCAATATCTGAAGCGGGCCTGCAGGGATGCTGGAGAGGGATTCTTCATCAGGGACTGTAGCGATAGGACAAGGGATAATGGGTTTAAACTTAAACAGGGAAAGTTCAGGTTAAATATACGGAAGAAATTCTTTACAGTGAGGGTGCTGAGGCACTGGAATGGGTTGCCCAAAGAAGTGGTAAATGCTCCATCCCTGGCAGTGTTCAAGGCCAGGTTGGACGGAGTCTTGGGTGACATGGTCTAGGGTGAGGTGTCCCTGCTCATGGCAGGGGGGTTGGAACTACATGATCTTAAGGTCCTTTCAACTCAAACCATTCTACAATTCTATGATTATTATGCTGCTCATAGGCTTCACTTAGGGCGCCCTAATGACAGTGCAAAAGCATCAGTATAAACGCAGGTACGGAAGGACTTACACAGATGAACGTAGCATACTTTAGTAAGATCTTTGTACACCTGCACAGCCACCTTTAGCTGTGTAAAGGTTCTCCCAACCTGCCAAGGAAGCACTCTGCATACACAGAGTGTACGTGGAACCTATGTGTAAAGCTAGAGATCCCATGTACTCAGAGGCTGTTTTGAAGACCCCACTTACAGCTGCCCGTTTTTCTCCGTATAGAAGCGCACTGACTTTATGGTGGCGACGACAACAATCATACAAAGGGTGACAGGCACAAAGAGCATGATTACATGCTTTGCTCCATATTTCAGAGTCAGTTCCTCCTCTTCATTTTCCAAGGCGCTTCCTCTCACTGGAACACCTGAGTCAGACATTTCCCGTTCAGCAGTATTGTTAGGGCTACGGCTGCTACCTGTTCGCCTCTTCTGAAAAGAAAGATTAACAAGTATGTAAGACACTTCTTTTCTTTGTGTTCAGAGCTTTATTCCGCTGTATTTCATGAGACTGCTGTAGGCCACCACAGCATACCAACTTGGCTCATAACAGAGAGGTACCAACTGAACAATACCATTAGAAATTCCATTGCAAACAAGCTGCATTGGAGTTTTTAAACCAAAACTATGAGTATCTTGGGGCCTCTTCAAGTGCCATACAGATAGGCACATGCACATGAAGGGCAAGATGCCCAGAACTGAGAAGAAATGTCATCTGAGGTGGCATAAGCTTGACCAGTTCCTCCCCCCACAGCAATGCTGTGCTTGCTTTACCCTGCTGCTTCACTGGCAGCAGAACTAGACTCTGTCCTAATATTTGCTGCATTTGACCAGAGCAGACAAAAGGTTTCTGGCAAAACAAGGAGGCTGAAAAGGATATCCTGCAAGAGTCATATGTGCATCAGGTCCTGATTAAAAGCTTCTATCTGTAAAATTGTATCATTACCAAAAGGGAGGAAAAGGGAGGAGTATATATGGAGATTAAAAGGGGGAAGAAGTCACAGTAGAGGAAGTGGGAACAGGCACTGCTGCTGCTGGCTGAGAGTGAGAAACAACACTGGCCAAAGCAATCCTAGAAGCCAGCCTGCTGGGAGGGACTGGGGGGTAGCAGGACTACATCTATCACCACATCCCATTTCTTCACTCACCGGGAAGGACTCACACCTACCCTGTGTGCCTGCGCCTCCCCGGCTCCTGAGGCTTGCAGGCCATCCTGGTAGGAGGGCACCGGAGGGCTCTCTGCAGACATCAGGGATGTTCTCTCATTGCAGGGCTCCTCCTCGCTGTCCGAGTTGTTCATGAATGTGATCATCGTTGCTTTCCCAGGGAGCACTCAGGAGGGGCGCAGCCAAGCACTGCTCAAGGCTGAGGAGACAAGCAAAGCAGAAGGAAAGAGGAACAGTGAATGCTGCAGTGCAAACGACTGGAAGTCTGAAGAGGGGGCACAGGGAGGCTACAGCACGCGAAGTAACTCCATCTCCTTCTAACAGCTGATTTAGCCTGCTGTCACCCCAGGCATGACAATCCATTCCATTAAAGTCACTGTGACTTTTACAGTCAGTGAGAACAGCAATTTAATACTTCTTTTTCTTTGCCTCAGCTTTCACAGTTGCTGCCTCTGTTTTCCCTCTCCCATTAATACACCTTGATTTCCACAAAGGAAGTTTCCCAGTGCTTAGTGTTTGGTTTGCATCGGCCAAACAAAGCTTCACGTCAGATGCTGGCTGCCTGCTATAAAGCTAATAGAGCTCAGCTCTTACACAGCACTCCTGCAAGCATCGCGGATAGCACAAGTTTCTTAGTAACCCAGAGCCTCACATTTACATAAGCCACTAACCAGGAGTTACGCGCTGTTTTGACTGGTTATTAACCAGATTAATTTTATAAGCAGCTCTTCTTTTTGCCCATGGACAAGGAGAGGTTTGTAGAAATGGGAAGACCTGTCTTCCTTAGGTGAGGGGAGATCGTGAGGGGATAGGAAAGGCGGCCATGAGGGGACATCATGAGGGGAGAGGTGGGGTGGTCATGAGACGTGAGGGGGCAGGAGGGATGGCCATGAGACATGAGGGGAGATCGTGAGGGGAGAGCAGGGGCAGCCGTGAGGGAAGATCATAAGAGGAGTGATGGGGCGGTCATGAGGAGAGATCGTGAGGGGACAGGAGGGACAGCCATGAGAGGTGAGGGGAGATCGTGAGGGGACAGGAGGGACAGCCATGAGAGGTGAGGGGAGATCGTGAGGAGACAGGAGGGACAGCCATGAGAGGTGAGGGGAGATCGTGAGGGGACAGGAGGGACAGCCATGAGAGGTGAGGAGAGATCGTGAGGAGACAGGAGGGACAGCCATGAGAGGTGAGGGGAGATCGTGAGGGGAGAGGAGGGACAGCCATGAGAGGTGAGGGGAGATCGTGAGGGGACAGGAGGGACAGCCATGAGAGGTGAGGGGAGATCGTGAGGAGACAGGAGGGACAGCCATGAGAGGTGAGGGGAGATCGTGAGGGGACAGGAGGGACAGCCATGAGAGGTGAGGAGAGATCGTGAGGAGACAGGAGGGACAGCCATGAGAGGTGAGGGGAGATCGTGAGGGGACAGGAGGGACAGCCATGAGAGGTGAGGGGAGATCGTGAGGGGAGAGGAGGGACAGCCATGAGAGTTGAAGAGAGATCATGAGGGGACACCATGAGGGGAGAGGTGGGGCAGTTGTGAGGAGAGATCATAAGGGGACAGGAGGAGCGGCCATCAGGGGAAATAGTGAGGTGACAGGAGAGGTGGCCATGAGGGGAGATTGTGAGGTGAGAGCAGGGGCAGCCATGGGCCGTGTGGGGTGGCCATGAGGGAGAACTTGAGGGGAGATGAGGGGTGGCCATGAGGGGTAGGGGTGGAAGCTGTATAGTGTGGGGCCACTATGATGGGGCAGATGAGGTGTGGCTGTGACTGGAGATCATGAGGGGCAGCCATGAGGGGGGATCAGTTTGCCCTCAGTGACACGGTTTAGTGGTGGGCTTGGCAGTCCTGGGGTAACAGTTGGGCTCGATGATCTTAAAAGTCTTTTCCAACCTAGCTGATTCTATGATTCTAAAGCTTTTAAAGCTGTAATATCTACAAGAACACTTCTCCTCTGCAGCATTTTACCCAAGCCCATGTGTCTCGGGAAATACATCCAACTCGGAAGAGGAAGCTGAAGAAGCCACATGACTTGGATGCAGTCATTTAAATCTGAATCATGCATTCGCAGTCCGACCAGTACAGCCTGCTGTCTGCCAGGCAGCTTGAAAGGTCAGAGTGGATGCTTTGGAGATCTCGGAGATATTCTTGCTTCTCACTGAGGAAACTGAAATTCACTTTGGAGGAAGGAAAGAGGGAGGAGTGGGACGTTCCCCTTTCCTTCACAACCTCCGCAACACATCTGGCACCTTCGAGAAATCTTAGAACGTCAGCTCCATCTGCCCAAGTGAAACATTTTTCAGACATCTGCTCCTCCCCTGCCTTCTCCTCAAGCTTTTTCACATCATTTTGTTCCTCTTTTAGTGATAAAAGTGGTGCAGTTACAGAAACAAATGCAGGGGTAGCCCTCAAGCCAAACCTGTCTGCAGTGTTACTGAGTGAGCTGCGTAACACCTGCATTTGTCTGCTTTTTCTTACAGAGCCTAAAATCTCCAGTCCACGCGTTTAACACACCCTTTAACTGAGCACATGAGGGCTTACAATTTACAGCTGAGAGCCTAGATTTTGGTTCAGTTACAGGATTCGGGCCTTTAAAGAAGCTAGGTACATAAAGTCATCCAGTCGTGACATACTTTTGGGTCTGTGAACAGGCTAAGTTATGCATGCCACGGGATCTGTTACCCATGGAATTTAAGTAACTCTTAAAACCTTCTGCCTGTGTCAGAGACCAGGGAAGAAATAACTAAAGATTTACTCTTTGATAGTTTGGGACTAATATTTAGGTTTTAACAACTCAATGAAAATATTAAAGAACTTTTTCTCCCAGTATTTAAGAAACTGCCACACAATTTTTACTGTACAAAAACACAGCAATTCTGCAGAGGATTTAGAAGGGACAGCCAATTAATTAGTCTACTTTCAACACCCTAGTTATGCCCACTGGAGGAGTTAAACCAATAGCAAAACCAGAGCTAATTACTAACCTCCACAATTACCTGGAAAAAGAATTTCATGCTGTAATACAGCCAGTTTTAAGCTGGACATTTTCTGCTATTCTCCCTCAACGAGGATATGGACAAATGCAAAGATGCAAGAACACTTCTGGTCAGCAAGCAGACTCAATCCTGAACACAGCTTTACTGTCTCTTGTTTACAAGGCTTTGGTTTCAGTGAGGGCTGACACAAACAGACCCCAGCGTATCTGGGATTTTACAGGAGCTCCTGTGGCAACAAGCCCTCAACAAATCCTCAGACACTGTACTCACGGCTGCTTTAAATGACCTAAATACGTGGTCCTCCCAAAAGGGTTGTCCCACCACCCTCTGTGTCTCTGGTGCCAACACCAGGTGCTCTGTGTAGCTGTTTTGAGAAGACGATAGGCACTGTTTTCCTTTGCTTTCACAGAGCCAGGTTCCAGCAGGACCAGCTCCCAGGCTGGCTATGTGAGCAGCCCCAGTGCCCTCAAGAAGCACAGGGAGCATTGGCTGGGCTGCTCCCCTCCCAGTAGGGTCAAGCCTTACAGCAGCAAGCCCTCTGCTCTGCTCACTCCCAGAGGGACCAGCAGCCCACCCTCACCTCAGGCCCGCAGCACCTATGGCAGCGTGGCTCTTAGCTAAGCAGGAGCCCTTGACATACGGTTCACAGAGGTAGGAACACTTGCCCTCTCCCTCTGCCCCCCACAGACCCAGTAGCGAGTTTGCCTGATGTTCTATTTGTTCATGAGAGCTGCATCTTCAACTGGCACCAAGGCTGTGCTGGCTGCCAGAGAGAGCTTTGGTTTAAGCAGTGTGGCTTTCAGGGGAGGAGGGACAGGCTGGTCACTCTCACCCATGTACCCAGCGCGACAGCACCCTCTGGGCTGAGCCTTAACCTGGGGGCTTTCATTCCGTACAGAAAAGGAGCCACAGAGCACCAGGCAACCAAGAAAAGGGTGTTACAAAGCCACACTGTTTCCTGGTATCATTTCACCAGTTAGTCTAAGGGAAGAGGCCTTGTGGAGATGATTTCTGCCTCCCAAGGATGCTGGATACCCCATAATGGAAGGCACAGGAACCTTCTTTCCTACTCGTGCACATGACACCAAATGTACTCATGCACACTGACTGTATTTTCCTAGACTGAGCTGAAGAGGGGGAAGGACAGGTCAGGAAAGGAAAGCACTGAGCTGAGACAAGCATGCTCCTTTCTGGCTATAGCAACAGGAGGAGCTTTCAGGTTGGAGGGCAATGTAAGCTGTATCATTATTCACAGAGAGCTACAGAGCATGGTCTACCAAATACAGTAAATAAAGTAGTTGAACAGCATGTGCCAAACCGTCATCAAAACTGACCCAATTGGCTGCAGGGTATCAGACAAGGTTTTCCTTTTTTACCCTTCTGTGGAGGGATTCAAACCATTAGGTCCCATTCCAAAAAATCATAATGTTTAAGAGCCAAAAGACCAAACTCTCAAAACCAGATGGCAAAAAAGAAAGGGGACAAAAACTAGGTCAGTAGTA
The DNA here is from genome assembly GCF_004027225.2 of Strigops habroptila. NCBI lineage: Eukaryota > Metazoa > Chordata > Aves > Psittaciformes > Psittacidae > Strigops > Strigops habroptila. The sequence goes on from NC_046359.1 coordinate 34,996,273, forward strand.
AGTGCTTCTTGTAACAGAGCAGCTGAGGTGGGAATACAGCAACTCCTGCTTTACAGCAGCCTTGTGAAGCCTGCAGGAAAGCAGGAGTCACCATTTCTCTCTTTCCAGATGTCCTCCATGCAAGGGACCTCCTTTCTCAGCTGCAATAAATCAGCTTTATGGGTTCTGATGAATCTGGGCCAATTCACACTAACAGTAGGATCTGGCCTCAGTTTGCCTTTTAATTTCAGCCTGCAGCATCACTGTGCTGCAAGCAAACCTAAATCCTTTGCATTTCATCCATCACAGATAATACCAGTACAATGTACAGTATAGAACAGCTGCTAGAGCCTGGCAGAATACTGAATAATCTACTTGACAGTTAAAATTCCTGCTTTTTTTATATGTATGTATATATATGCTATAATTGATGGCAATTAGATTAAGAGAATTAGTTTTTCTTTGCTGTATTTAGATCAAGAGAAAGCTGTGGGCTGACAGTGACAGCCTGATGTTCTCTGAAGTTTCAGCTGTAGCAAGCACTGCTGTTGGGAAATACGAAGAAGAGGAAAAAACTTTGAAGGTATCCTAAGTGCTGGGGCCAAAATTAGGAGGAAAGATTTCCAGGTTCTTGCCAATAAATAAAGCCAGGGTGTGCATGCTGCTAAAATAATGGGGGACTTGGAACACACCATCTCCGCGCTCAAAACAGAACTTGTAAATGCCATTCACTTTCAGCCCCAGGACACAAAAGAAACACAAGATATTACGAGAAGGTGTAGAGATTTATAGCCCTCTTCCTGTATTTTAGGGCACACCACGCTAGCACTGCTTTCTTTACTCCCACAAGTAAGGTACAGCACATGGCCCCAGAGGGCTACTTCGCTGGCAGAGCTGAGATCAGACCCTCCCAAGGAGGATCAGAAGGATTATTTTGCCAGCACTAAGCCCTAACACACTAGCAGTCAACTCCCCCCCTCCGCCCAGAGGCACAGCCCCGCAGACCCACCGACACCCGCAAAGCCTCAAAGCCTGGGTCAGAATTCACACGCGGGAGCAGCTACTTGCACCCGTCCTACCGCTGCCAGAAGTGACACCGGGGACACCCGAGGACACCAGTGCCGGGGCTGGGTTCCTGCGCTCTACCTGGGTGCCAGGGGTGGCCTGCCATGGGGACACGGAGCCCAGGGCAGCACTTCCGAACCAAATCCTGGGTTGAAGGCAGGAATGCCACCGCCCAGGAGAAATATATCGACATATACATGTATGTTTATGCCCATGTATGCACACAAGCACACATAACAATATGTACTTATATATACACATATATAATAGGCGCATATATAGAAATACACATATGTATACACACACAGAGATGCAACTTTCCGCAGAAGCAGCCAGCGAGGCTGCCGGAGCTCCTTCCCCATCACAGCCACTATGCCGGCCCCCAGCGTGAAGCGAAGCGGAGCGGAGCGGAGCGGCCTCACAAGGCTCCAGCAGCGCGGCGACCCCGAAACCCTCTCACCAGGGCCCGCCCCGGCCCCTCCCGGCGGGAGGGCAGCCCGAACCCGCAGCCCGGCGGGGCAGTGCCAAGGCCCGGCTCAAAGCCGGTCCCCACCGGAGCTTCCCCCACCGGCCGCCGCTGTTTACCTGCTCCCAACGCGGCATGAGCTCCGCTCTACTCCTCTCCGCTCCCATTGGCTCCGGCGCGCTCTGGCTCCAGCGCTGGCCAGCGGGACGAGCGCGCACGCCGATTGGCCACAGCGGCTGCCGCTCGGCGAGCGTCCCCGCCTCCTACCCAATGGGAGAGAAGGGTGGGACGAGGGACTGCCAATAGGAAGGCGGTCCTCGCCACTCTCTCTCTCTGAGGGTGAGGCAGCGGGCGTGGTGAAGCCGCCATAGCGGGGCGGGTTGGGCCTGGGCCGCTGTGGGCCGGCGGGGCTGCGCGGAGCAGCGCCCGGGAAGGAGCTGTGGCTCTGAGCGCCGCTGTCAGGGCTTGTTCCCTCAGCAGCAGCCCTTGGGTGGCCAGGCGCTGCCAGTGGTTCTGTGGAAACGATGAGTGTACCGGTAACAGTGAGCTCTCTGGTACAGCGCCCTCAGCTTCCCCTCACGGGTAGTGACCATCCTGGAGGTTTATAGTGCCGGTGAACGGCAGATCTAAACTATTCGCGTGAAAATGCCTGGCTTTACACCCATAATTGACGTTTTTACACGTCATGTAACTGAGCCACGGGCGATTTGAAGGCATTTAAATGCTTGTCCACAGGCTTCAGTAAATGGGAAAGCCATGCGCTAGTGCACATCCCGATTGGAATGAAAGAGAACGGGGGAGCATAGAAGAGTAAACAGAGAAACAAGAGGAAATGGCCACAGAATGGTTCTTTTGGAGTTACGTCTGACCTCGGCTCGGTTTATAGCTCAGGGATGAATAAAGGAAAACTACAGACATTTTCACATCATTTGCTACGGGTGTGAGAAGTTGGTGTTTTCAGAGTGCAAGTCTTTTTGTTTGAGGTTTCAAAGAAATCTAGCATGATCGTAAGCGCAATAATCTATCTACAAGACAGATGAAGCTGTTCTTTAGTCAGCACACCGACCACTCCTGCGCCTCTGCTGCTCCCATCACTTTATCAAGCAACAGTTAAGTGAAATTTAGATGCTGGCAGCTCTGCAGCACTTGTTCATCTGTGGAGGCAGAGACACGAACTGGAGTCATCGTAAAATTCCCTCTGCTGCTGTTCGCGCTTAGGGAGAACCTCAGGCACAGACACGGGGGGGATTGGCAGCAGAGCTTCACATCCGTCTTTGCTTCCTGCCATCCGTGATGATCCTGCGTATGAAAGGAATGAAGGGTAAGGTGGCAGTGAAGGAGACGTGAGGTACAATAAGTGAACTGCCCTCAGTATATCATTGGGGAAAATGGAGTTTTCTGCAGGTTCCAAATCTAAGTTGGCTGTCACGTTCCTTTCCCTGAATTTCCTGCGCAATATTGGTGATGATACACTTTCCTTACACCTGTAACCCTTGTTTTGAGCCACTTTGTACACAGAAGCAAGTTACATGTAGAATTCCTCAGCACCCCCAAGAGCTGCCTATCGAAGCATGGCAGCTGTTCTTTGCCAAGGTAAAGTCAGTCAAGGGAAACTGATAAACTCTGTGCTTGCCTGCACTTTTCACTAGCACAGTATCAGAGCTCTTTGGAATAGGTTTCTCTCAAAGGCTGTGTCTTTGTGCTGAGCTCCTTTCCACTGGACGCTTGATCCAGCTGGAGTTCTTTTTAAATGGGAATTTCTCTGCTGAATTGAAATAATAATAAAAATATGTGTTTTAAAACACTTTACATCTTCAAAGCCAGGGCATTGACAATGTGAACTGTGCTGCTCTTTGCCTCACTGGTGGCCAGCCAGTCCATCTGAGCCTGCCCAGAGTTACCACTGAGCCAGCAACATGCTCGTTGCAGTGAAACCTCTGCCCTGCCATAAATCTGTGCAGGCAATAGGTAAATTGCTTTCTTCTAGCAGCTGAAGGGACGGGAACTGGTTTTACAAGCCCAGTTGGCCTTTCTCAGCAGCTTTGGAAGCTAAACTTGCAGCTCTTTCTCTTCTCTTAATAATGCTGCTCTTGAGCATGAAGGGCTCTGGGTGAAGATTACATTAACATGAACTACACAGGCCTGAAGTTGAGACAAATAAATTCCTCGCTTCTTTCCATGCTCTCACTGGATCCTCCCTTTTGCTCTCACCCTGTTGGACAACTGCAAAGAGCTGTAGGTCCTGTGCAAGTCAACAAAGGGTTTTCAGGAAAATTGCATGTATTGCAACCTTCCTGAAAGCACAAGAACTGATGGCTCTGAGGCCATGGGTCTGTGAAACCGAGAGGACGCACATTCTGCCTGCCTCCTTTGTAGTTTTCAGAGGCAAAAAGCTAGCTTAACTCAATAATCCTCCTCTGTATCCTAAAGTGGGTTATAAGAAGACCAATAGTTGTTTCAGTCTCTCCTTCCTTGAGAGTTACTACTGTACTCATTCAGTCAGGATGTCCCTTCACGTGTTTTTTCCTAGCTGCATCATGAGAAGCATCTGATCCGAGACTAAGTTAAAAGACTCTTTGAGCTAAGCCCTCATTCATATGGCCATCAAAAATATTTCTGCTGCTTTTTCTCTTCTTTAGACAGATCAGTGAAGTAATTTCCTTGAAGGATCTCTCACAGAAAATGTCAAGTATGCCCGTTCCTAGGAAGAGCATGTGACAAGCTGCATCCCAGCTTTTTGACTTGGGAGACCAGTGTCTCACCAGAAGCAGTTGTCACCAGGCTGATGGTTCTTCTGAAGTACACAGGGACATTCTGTGGGGTTGCCCTCATGGGGTCCATTTTAGTACTTGGACATTTACAGCAGGAGATCTCAGGGAGGTTTTGGTGATAAACTGTTACAAATATATCTAAGGAATTGTGGCTGGTTTATTTCAGGAGGTATAAATAATACCCGGAAATAGGGCTGCTGACACAAATTCAAACACTGAGATGCTCCCTTGGCTTTCAAAGGGAAACAGGCACAACACCATCTGTCAAAATAACATTAAAACCTCTCATGCTTACACAGAAGATATGGACAGGGTCAGGGCCAGCACATCTGAGGTTTTATGCTAGAATGGACAGTACTTTCCAAGAGGCTTGCTCGGTTGATTCCACTCTGTAAGTCTGCAGTCCCTCAAGGAAAGGCCATTACTGAACATCAAAGTAAACATCCTTCTCATAACTGAAGGAGGTCTGGTCACTCATAAGATCACGTAGCAAGCAGCCAGGGCTCGTGGTGGTGTGCCACGTATTGGTGGATGGGTATCACGTATTGGTGTCACACCAATAGAGTCATCTCACACTGGTGTATCTATGAAGCCCCAGATCCAACTGCACAGTTCAGAGTCATGCTTCAGTACTGAAAAGCATGGTATAGCCTTCTGTCTAAAACAGGAAGAAAATACAGATCTAAAGTCCCCTAGACTGCAGACTATGGATCTGAGTCTCAGAAGCACACCTCCATCACAAGGGGTTGCTAACCAGCTGTGTTATGAATGTTCACTCAGTGCATAGACCTGAGATCATCTCCTGGCCCATTCATTCTAGGGACCACAGCATCATAGAAGATGTGTGTTGATGTGTTAAGTGTGCAGATGACTGCTCTCTAATGTATGTAGAAATGAGCTGAACACGAGACCAGACTCAAACAGACAAAGCCAAAGTAGTGGCGAGGGAATGGGAATTAAATCTGGTTAAGTGTGCAGTCACAAAGCAATCAGTGACACATCCAAATCAATGCAATGCCACCAAAGTCTTGCTTTTGAGCACAGGCCCTTTGCAGGCCCACGAAGCAGGAGCAGGACTGCTCAGTGGAAGTGCCTGTGCTTGTCTGGGAGCAGGAGCAGAGCTGCCCTGGTGCCTTCTGGACCACTGTTTCAGTCAGACAGTTCTCCTGCCTCCTAATATATGTACAGAATCATAGAATCATGGAATGGTTTGGGTTGGAAAGGAGCTTAAGATCATCTAGTTCCAACCCTCTGCCATGGGCAGGAATGCCTCACACTAGACTATGTCACCCAAGGCTCTGTCCAACCTGGCCTTGAACACTGCCAGGGATGGAGCATTCACCACTTCTCTGGGCAACCTGTGCCAGTGCCTCACCACCCTCACAGTAAAGAACTTCTTCCTTAGATCTAACCTGAACTTCCCCTGTTTCAGTTTGAACCCATGTTTTATAAAGTTTTGTTAAAGAATCAAGTATCTCTTTAGGAGACAAACGCACCAGCCTGAAAAGCGGTATTGTGCCTTTAAGGTTCTTGGTATCTCTTTGGCTTTCCAGATCTTGGAACAAATCCTTCAGAAAATCCCAGGCTCCAAGAAGTCAGCAGACCTGTTCATGTGACTTGGAAAACTGTGAGTTAACACTGCTCTGCTCTGCCTCGAGTCAATAATAAATCAATAGTGACTTTAACTGAAATGAGGTCAGTCCTGAGAAAAAGGGCAGAGACATGTCTAGCATCCTTTAAAAACGCATATGACAGACAAAATAAGACATTCCCCATAACTGTGCAGATCACGGAATCACAGACTCCTTTGGGCTGGAAGGGACCTTAAAGCTCATCCAGTTCCAACCCCTGCCACAGGCAGGGACACCTTCCTCTAGAGCAGGTTGCTCCAAGCCCCTGTGTCCAACCTGGCCTTGAACACTGCCAGGGATGGGGCAGCCACAGCTTCTCTGGGCACCCTGTGCCAGCGCCTCAGCACCCTCACAGGGAAGAATTTCTTCCTAATGTCTAATCTCAATCTCCCCTCTGTCACTTTAAAGCCATTCCTCCTTGTCCTGTCCCTACATGCCTTTGTAAAAAGCCCCTCTCCAGGTTTCCTGCAGCCCCTTTAGGCACTGGAGCTGCTCTAAGGTCTCCCCTTAAGGAGCCTTCTCTTCTCCAGGCTGAACCAGCCCAGCTCTCTCAGCCTGTCTCCATTGCAGAGGTGCTCCAGCCCTCTGAGCATCTTCGTGCCCTCCTCAGAACTCGCTCCAACAGCTCTACAGATGAACCTGTATAATTTTCTTTGGCACTCTGCAGGTAGTCATCGTGGGGAGGACGTGGGTAAGGAATGTCCGTTATACACTAATATTCAAAGAAATCCCTCCCCGGTTGTGCTCCGAAGAGGTCCCCCCTCCGCAGCCTGTAAAGAGAATCCTGCTGTATACACTAGGGGGCAGAGGCCTCCTGTGCAGGGACGTCTCCTTGGCAGCTGGATTTGCTGTCTGACACAGGCACATCTGCAGCCTCAACCCAGTTCCACTCTATGATAATCCTTTGAGGGGATCCTTATTGTAATCTGATTGCTATGAAATACATGCGGTGCTCATGCAGCCCTCTGTGGAGAATTCAGCTGTGAAATGTCTCGTGTTGCAAAACTCCTGACACTAGCAGAGCAGTTGTTTGGCAGTCACGTTGTTTGCTGGATTTCACCACACTGTTCAGGCACTCACATTCAGCCCAGCTTGTCTCTGCTGGCAAAGTCGTATCATGACCAGTGTTCCCACTGCTGGAGCTACAGAAATGGCAAGAAATGTGAGAGAATGTAGGCAAAGATGTATTTTTCACTACGGGGTGAGGGGAAAAGTGTCTTATTTGGATTTTTGTTCTTAAAAATAGCAAGGCTTTCTCACTTTCTGTTTCTAAATGTCACTCATGTGCTCATGTTAAGCAGCAGTCTTCCAAAGAATCCATTGTCACACTTCTGCAAGCTTCTCTGCACAGAAGCACTTAGAGTAGTTTATTTTACTAACTTTCAAAGTACATTAGTTTGTTTTAAATTCCTTCCCCTTCAGCAGGAGTGGCCATCCCTAAAATAGCCTTTGCTGGCATTTAGTTTATTTAACTTTGCATTAACACCATTTAATCAAGCCTTAAATTAGGTTTTGAACCTATTTAGTTAAGCTGGTTCTAGCCACTTTGATTTTCAGTTCTGCAGTAACTGAGGAGTTTGTTACACTTTAAGATAAATGAAATAAGAGAGTTCATACAGGGATTTGCTACTGATCAAACAAGGCAGGTTTAAGCCACATTTACCACTTCTTTGGACAACCTGTTCCAGTGCCTCACCACCCTCACATCATACTCCTTTTTCCATTCCATTGCCATATTATACCCAAATCATCTTGGTGTTCCCATACATATCATGGATGCTTTCACATAACAGTAATATGTGTTTCCAGAGCAGCAGAACTTTGCAGGCACTCATTCATGGTCAGAAATTGTCTTCATGAAACACAGTCTCACAGGCAGCCAGAGTTGACTGTTGGTGATGGATAAGCTGTATCCATTTGAGCTTGTCTGTGTTTGTCTCCCAAAGCCCATGTAGAGCCTGGAGATCATTTCAGCCAGGGCTGGGCTGAAGTGCTGCTGCTATTTAACAGCTCACATAATGATGTCCAGTAGTCAAGCAGGGAAAAATGAAAGAGAAAAGCACATAGATCTGATATCGTCAAGGTGAAGTTAGCCTGGCAGAAAGCCATTACTCAGTAGAGAATTACAGAACAGAGGGCATGCAAAGAAACAAAAATCACAAACATTCATTTGAATACAAGCTACAGGTTTTCCACAATGTCTGGAGCTATATTTCCACACGAAGGACTAGATGTTTGCCCAAATAGAAACCAAATTGTGGTCCCAATATAAGAAGGAGGGAAGAATAGCAGAAACACCAACGTGCTGTAATGGAGCCACTGTGAGCACCTGAGCAAAGGGAGGTGTTGCACCAGAATTTGGATCAGTGCTCAGGGATGCACTCTGAATTCCCTGACATGGGCCATCTGCAAAGCAGCCCTGTGGAAATCCAGAGCTGGGGCAGGCAGCCTGCTTGTGTTCTGCATGGTTCAGTCAGGAGCTTTTCCATGCTTGAAATCCCAGTGCTCTGTGGCCACATTGCCTGACAGTCACCAAGCAGTTCAATTCCAGCATCTGTGCTGTCGCTGAAGGCAGCACAAAACTCAAGAAGACAGAGGGTGGGTGTACTGCTGTCAGAAGAGCTGCAATACCCATCTCCAAAAGACACATTTCTGCATGACATGAAGGGAAGATGCAGTTTCTTCATCTTCCCTATCAAAGCAGATGAGTTTACTCCTCCAAATGTCAGGAAGAAGCAAATGCAACACCGCAGATACCTCCATGTTAGTTGTGGATGACTTACAGATTGTATTCAAATGTGACTACAAAAGCTGTGATAAATAATGTCAGAATCAGATAGATTATTTAAAAAGAAGAAAGATGCCTTCAGTGTAATTTAGAAAAGGAAACAGCAATGTTGGTGACTTTCTATATGAGCAAGAGTAGCATATGAGACCAACCTTTCCCATGTACTCATTTGAGACATTTTGGGCCTTGTTTTTCTACATGCTGAGCAGACTATTCCACACTTTGTGATAGTCATGGGGTTCATCAAAGTAATGCCTTTCATGAAGGAAACCAGACTGGTTTCCTTTTAGACATGCAGATACAGAGACACCAAAAATCACCAGCCAGTTTTAAACATGTTGGTCTTTACCTCTCCCTGCCTTCGTTTTCCATTGGGAATGATGATACCCTGAGTGAGAAGTGCCGTGAGGCACCTGCTCCAGGGAGCAGGGAGAAAAGTGCTGTGTCGTGAATGGAGATGCCCACTGTGCTGCACACAATGCCAACACTTAGATCATTTCTCACCCACCTCTGCTTTCCTCCCTGAACAGCATTTCTGTCTCCTGTGCCTTTCTCAGAGCTTTTCACACTCCTGTTTATTCCAACATTTACACAGGAGGTTCCATAACATCATTGGATTCATTTCATTCTTCCACTTGGTGCAGCGATCTTAAAAGCCAGTTAAATCCTTTCACCTCTTAAAGTAATTTCCTGTCTCAGAAGGCCAGTGTGACACTTTTTATAAGCTCAAAGCCTACACTGCTCATTCAGGGAAGATTCCTTGTGAATGCTGAATCAAGTCTAGCCTTCAGATCCCAATCTGCAGTTGAAGCACTCAATGACACAGCAGATGCACTCAGCAGGTGATGGCAGATGAGTTTTCCTAGACCTTGAAAAGGTGAACTTGTTCCCACTGTAGAGGTTATATCTGAACACAAAACCTCTGTTTGATTCTAATCCCAGTACTGAGCTAATGTCTCTAATGTCTCTCTTGTGCTCTTCTGAGAGTGAGGAGAGCCTTTAACCACTAGAACCAGAGCAGTTTTGCTGCAGAAAGGAAGTGGGAGTTTTGAGCAGCAAGGAGAGAGGAGCTTGTGGCTTGGGCACTGATTTAGGATGCTAGTAATCTAGGCTCCCTCCTAGTTCCTGCACAAACTTCCTAAATGTTCCTACAGGACAGAGATAGGAACCTTTCTGAGCCCCAACTTGTTCCTTAGAGAGTAAACTCTTGGACAGAGAGACTCCTGCTTGTGATATACATGTGTTTTTCACTTACGTCAGTGAAGTTCTGGCTCTTAAGGTTATTTGAATACATTTGCAGTTTGGTGGCTGAGCCAAATAAATCAGAGTTGAGCTGAAATCAGTTTGAACTGATCCACAGCAGAGATATCTGGGGTTTATTTGCATTCACGAGAAGAGCTGTAAAATGTCGCTCTGAAGTGTGGAACATACTTGAATAGTCCCCAAATTAAATCTGTCCTTCTTAAAATACTTCGAGTGAAAACAAGTTAAATAGCAGACCAACACTCTAAAATTGCTGATGGTAGTGGCCACCTCTCTGGCAAACACAAGGACTCGTGTAGGCAGTGTGAAACCCACAGCTGAATATCTTCTCCACATCTCCCATTTCTCTTCTCAAAGCTGTTCTACATCCACCAGATTCAGTCAAAGGGAGGAACCTCGCCTAATGTTAGAGTTTGTTTTGTCTTGTGCTTTGATCTTGTAAAGCCAATACATTTCTGACAGGCTGAAATAGTTCCTTTCAGTGTTAACAACATTAATGTAATTTTTGGGTCAGCCAAACGATACTGCAAAGCTGATGGATGGTTAATCATCCTAAGAATGTGCTGAAAGAGGCCAGTTGTCAGCATCTCTTCCTGTTCTTTGTTGGTTTACTTGAATTATCCAATGGATTCCTATAAATAAGAAATAATCTTCTATTGAAATCTGAAAGAGAGTGGAAAAAGCATAGAAATGATACCAGCCTCCTGGGGACTTTTCTGGAAGGACTTCACCTTTCTTTAGTATGAAATAAAACTTATGCTCAAGGGATGTACCAAATACTTTGATCTAAATTTTAGCTTACAGTCTCGGGAGGCTTTTTGCTGCAAAATATTTAGTGTGAAGTCTGAAACAAGCATAAGTTGACTCATGGAAGAAAGATTGAATCATAAAGAATAGCTACTTGAACATACACACCAATGAACCCAAACACCTGCAAATTGTAAAACTGGCTCTAAATGCCACGTGAGCTGACCAAAGGAGAAGGAAAAGCTAAAAAGAGTGGCAGATGGGACAAAGAATGGATAATCCAAAATCCTTTAACTCTGCCTCCTTCAAAACCATGACTTTTTGGGAGGTCTGCAGTCCAGTTTGTGCCAGAAGCTCTGAGAAAACACATCAGACTTCTGAAGAGGGATCAAGATGAAGCTCTACACAGACACCTGCATGATTGCACTGTCCATCTCGTCCCAGAAAGTAATGCATCTTTCTTCACCTTTTCCTAATGTTTTTCTGTGCTTCTGCCTCCCTTGTCATCCTAACTCAGGGTCTGTCCTGCCAGATACTGAGCTCACAGTGGTGCTCATGCTGATGAATGCTGAGTGCCTTTGAAGCTGTTGGAGCCCTGATGCATCTTGCATCAGGTTGTCCCCTTGACTTTTGTCACAGGGTCTCTGTTTTTCTGGGTTTGCAAATATTTCCTGGTGGTCAGCAATGTTATGTGGAGATAAACAAGGATATGAGCTGTTCTTCAGGAGGAGAGAGAGAAAGAGGAGGGAAGAAGGAAGGAGGGAAGGACAAAGGGAGGGAAGGAAAGGTAATTGCTTCCTGATGGTACTTGCTCCTGTGAATCCCAGGGTCACTGATCCAGTGCTGAGCATCCAGTGGTTACTGAACGCTGGGCCCTACCGTGGCATTTCCAGTGTGCTGTAAAAGCACATCTGCTCATGATGGAGACAGAAAGAAGAGCGTGTGGCTCCTGCAGGACAGCTGTGCAACTTTTCCAGCTGCAATGCTACTGTTTATCCCAGATGTAATGTAGGATGGGCAGAAGAACCCCAAATCTCTTCCCTGCAGCCCCTGCATTGACTCACCAATGATTGGGTTTGTGTGAGTGGCCCTTGGTGCTGGTGCATCTCTTGGGTTTGCCATGTGCTGCCTCTTTGCTGGGTTTTGCTGAGCACAGCACTGGTGCCTGAGGCTTTTGGCTCTCCTGGGCTGGAGCAAACCACTTCCTCTCCCTGAAGGAAACCCCCAGGGTGTAGAGAAAGTAGCTGTGAGACTGCAGAGACAGGACAACTCAACTGGAGGAGTCTCCAGTGCCGGGGTCCAACCCCATTGCCTGCAGCTGCCCTTATTGCTCTCTCTGCTGCTGCTTCCCCGCATTGCCTTCGCATCACACTGGCACTGCTGTTGCCCTGGTTTCTGCCTTGTGCTGTGGGGAGGACTGGCCTCACCACCCCAAGTGCTTGGAGCTCTTCCATTTGTAGCTGCAGAGAGTTACCTGCTCAGTCACCCTGTTTACATCACATTGGCTTGTTAAAAAGAAAGGCTGTCCAGTGTGCTTACCTTAAATGTGGGTGGGGAAAAGATAGGCCCTTTTTACAGGGCATGTAGTGACAGGACAACAGGGAATGGCTTTAAGCTGAAAGAGGCAGGGGGTGGAACTACATGATCTTTAAGGTCCTTTCCAGCCCAAACCGTTCTATGACTCTCTGATACCTACCCAGTGGAAACTGATTTGAATTCAGTAGATTCTTTTGTACCTTGTATGTAAATCCTTGCCTTCAGTTTTTGAATAGTACGAGTGAAAATAGGAAATATGTTCCTTGGAGACGGTGCTTGAAGGGATTTTGAATTGAATTCTGAAAGAGAGAACTTGATCAGTTTCTATCCTAGAGGCAGCTGAATTTCTAACCTAGGTGTACAGTGTAAGACCTAGTCCATAGCCCATTTGAATCAGTAGGTATTTTTCTATCCATGTAACTGGGTAACATATGCAGACTATGATCTGTGTTTCCTGCTACAGTTGTTAGCCTTTGGGGGATTTTTCATGGGTTATCTAAATGCCACAGAAAGAGCCAAAACTTAGTTCAGATGTGCTGTAACCCAGTTTATGGGACTCTTCCCAGAGACTGCTCTGCTTTATTAGTCTCAAATTATGATGATTATTTCCAATGTAACCAAAATTAATTAAAGGCTTTCAAACCCCACTGATACTCAGAATTGCTGCAATAATTTTGAATTTACTTATGAAAAAGCTTTCATAATTGTAAATGCTTAAACATAGTAATAGAAAATATTCGACTATAATCACATCCTTCTGTAATGATTTGGAAAATTGAGTGCTGTCATAGCTGTTCTAAATCTGTTTGCCTACAATACAGTTAATGTCTCAGTTAAAATCAACCCATCATCAACATTTATGCTCATGGCATGTTATATACACTTTGAAAGGTATGAAAATTAAAGTGGGAAATCAACCATCAGAGTTATTCCCAGACCAACCCATCAAGACTGCCCTCTCAAAGGGCATTTATCATTTATCATTGAGAATGGGTTAGACCAGATGTGTGCTTTTTAAACTGATCCATTGTTGGAGACAGAACTTGACAAAACCTCAGTTTTTAAACAATGCAAGGCTGCACCTTCCCCTTTTACAAGTTACTGTACCAGGCAAACACCTCTGATTCACCCCAAACTGGAGAAAACCCCTCTGAGAATCATTTCAGCATTAATAATGAGAGGGCATAGCTTTGACAGAGAAAAAGATGAGAGCTGTTGATCAGTTTTTAACAGAAAATGATTGTAGTATTGACTTCAGGCTCTACCGGCTTCTGTAAACCTGGGACATGACATCTGTTACCAACTGCCAGGCAAATGTCATCAACAGGGAAGTGTCCTGCACCCTTCCTGCAAAGATCCTCAGCCTTCTTCTTCCAAAGTGGCCAAAAGCTGAGACACATTTCATTTCCATGTCAAGGCAATTGTAATGCATGTTCACATTGACAGCTTGCATTTGGAAGACTCTAACCTTCCTCCATCCATGTTTCATCTGAACCAAAGATCTTTCTCTGATCACCTTGGGACACTGAAGCTGCCCAGCACCACTTTCCCTTTGAGGGAAAAGGGATGAATCCCTGCTTCACCAGGGCTGTAAGGACTCCCTTGGTCCTTGTGGTATGTTTTCCTTGAATACACTGCAACTGTAGATGCTACTCAAGGCGTTGCCGTGGAAGTTATCTTTTCCACTAGAGAGCAAACAAGCTGGAGAATACGGGAAAACAGAGGCAAGTAGCCTTACACTGCTGTGCCAGCAGCCAGCAAAGCCATCACTGCAGGTGTTTTGTTTAAAAGAATAAAAGAGAAATGTAATATTTGATGACAAGCTAATGTCAGAGTCCATGACATCACCTGCTTTCAGCTGCTGACGCATCATGTGAAAGAAATGACTTTGGACATGGAAGAATGTGAATCTAACTACCAGGACAAGTAACTGCATTCAGAAAGGAAGTTGGAGGGAAGGATTTATCAAGTGTTTGGTCAAATTAAATTACTTTACAACAGCTCCAACTCCCAATTCCCTCTGTCCCCGTCAGATTCATTACTAAATCCTCACAGCCTGATTGCGCTCCTGTATGATTCAGTCTTTCGGTTTCCCCATGAGCAGAACTGGCCATCAGCATGGTTGAGGGGAGGGGAGAAAATGGCATGGAGGGAAACCAAAACTGCTGACAATTTAGGAGTCAAAGTCCCTGGCATGGGTCTCAAGGACTTTGGGGAGGCTTCCAAGGGCACTTACCACTTCCAGTAACATGGGTGTTTTGGTGCTCTCATTCTCCTTATCTCAACTTCCAGAAATATTCCTGAGAGTTCACCAAACCTGTGTATACTCATCACTTCCCATCCAGATCGATTTCCCTGGGAAAGGACAGAGGATGGGATTGTGACAGTGCAGGTACTTCAGGGCTTTTGAATCAGAGGTCGGGAAGTGTAAGGCCAGGTTGGACAGAGCCTTGGGCAACATGGTCTAGTGTGAGGTGTCCCTGCCCACAGCAGGGGGTTGGAACTAGATGATCTTAAGGTCCTTTCCAACCCAAACCATTCTATGAGTCTAAGATTCTATGCCACTTAAAACTCTGCAGGTGAAATCACTGTTTAGACAGTAAATCTGATGGCCGGCATTTTGTTAGAGTTCACCTCCTGCTCTCTAGTGGTCCCAAGTGTGCAAAGGAAACCCAGCTGCAGCAAAGTAGAAGCTGATTTTTAGAAGACTAGAGTTTCACTTGTTATTCTGAAGTCCCTTCCAGTGTCTCTCCAGCAACTATAATGGGATGACATCCAGAGGAGAATGGGGCCCAGCTTGCTGAGCAGGACAGCTCTGATGAACTCCATTCTTTGGTTCATCAACAATCTTTCTTGGAGGTTTCAAGTCTGAGTATGCCCATGTGATGTTCCCTCAAAAACATGTGAAGTTCCCTCCCTGCCTAACTCGGCAGCCTCACATAGGGTCTGTTCCTGCAAAGAATCCAAATTTCCACTTGTCTAAAGTCTGTTCCATCAAGTGTAATAAATCTCAGCCTGCTCCATTCTTCCTCCACATCTCTTTTTGACACAGTAAAAATGGCACAGGACTCCCTGATGACTGCTGTTGCTAGTGACACAAATGGGACCTTTCTTACTGGATTCTCTAAGTCTTGTTCAGCCCCATCCATTGCCTTCACAGGGAAGAAGAGGAATTAAGCAAACTTGCCTCTTAATGATAGATAGGGCTGTAAAAAAGAAAAATATGTCATTGTTTTAACATTTTGTTCCATTTAGAAAATGTCAGAAATATAAACCAGAAGGAAACAAAGTGGTTGGGTTTGTTGGTTTAGGGGTGTGTTTATGTAAAACACACTTGCAGTCCAGTCCAGAAATGACCCTGAGGAGAGTTAATGAAATTTGGTTGTGTAGCTGAGGAATGAAGTGAGTATCTCTGCCAACAAACGGTGGGTGTTTCCAGGATACTGTCTCTCCTATCAGAAAGGGTCATTTCAAGACATTTCCCTGGCAGCTTTCATTAATCTCCCTCTCTCCGAGCCAGAAGAGAGGAAGATGTCAGAGCTAAGCTCTTGCACTGTTCTATTCTCCTATGCAGGGCAATGGTGACCTCAGCCAGCAGGAGAGAACATAAGGGAACTGGTGACCCGCTAACATTTAGTCAAAGGGAGACACACTGGTAACGTGGATCCTGAGCACTCTGTCCAGGTGCCCTCTTCCTGCTCCTCCTAAAACAGCCCTGAAGAACAGCAGTTTCCATCTGTTCTCAGTGGGGAGCAGACTACAAGGGCTGCAAGCTTTCCCAGTGCCTGCAGCTGGGGGTGCAGGCTGTGGTCACAAGGAGGGGAGAGGCAACACCTCCATCAGCCTCAAGAAGCCACAGTCTCTGAGGGCACAGCAGCCTGTGTGGCATCGGTGCCAGCAGAGCCTCCCCAACATTCCCAGTTCTCCCTTCTCCGTGTTCTTTTTGCCCAGGCAGGTTTCTCTTTATCCTTCTTGCCAGACAAGTCCTGCACAAGGCCCATCGGGCCCATGAGGAACAGATGAGCCTCTTTGTGCCTCTTCTGCCCGCTCTGCCTGCTTCAGGCCAGCTGAAGTCCTACATTAGTGCTGCTGTCAGGGCTCATGGCAGAATCTGGTTCAGACAACAAGGGCTACAGGGCTCTTTATAAGCTTGTCCAGAAAGGAGGAGAGCAAAGGATTGAGGGATGAGTGGGAAGTAAACACAGGGGTTCTGCTGAGCACTTGCAGGCTGCACGCCTTTTCTGTCCTTGCTTTTGCATGCCATTAAGTTACTATATGCAATTAAGTGAATTCCCCTTGGAAGAAGAGAGCAGCCAGTTGGAACTCTGTGGTGTCTGTCCCCATCCAGCAGGAAGTGGGGAGCGAATACAGAACATTTAGGAACCCATTAGAGCTGCAGTCTAGCTCATCAACTCTCATTCAGCATAATGGACAGTAATGTCTTCTCTCTGGGCCAGATCTCCACCTTCCGCAGACCTAATGGCTTTTTAGATATATAATTTCAAGTAGCTGTTAGTACCAGCCAGGCCATGAGATATCTTTCACCTTTTCCAAAGGAAAAGAAGAATGGAAAGCTCCTTCCTTGGAGCCCAGGGAGTTGTGAAGAGTGGCGAACTTCATGGTGAGGTGAGGGACCACCATGAAGTGGTGAGATCTGTGTGCTTACTCAGGCACCTAAACATGGGCTTAAATGCTTCGATTTACTTACACAAAGGTGAAAACTCCAGGTGTAGCAACTATGGTAGTAGAGTGGGAAATGTCAATGATCTGAAACTCTGTAGTCTGCAGCGATGGCTTAAAAATCCATGTGCCCTCTCAGGGATAGATAACTCTGCAGATCCAGGAGCAACCTGGATCTACTTGGAGGAGGTGGAAGGGCAGCACAAGAGGGAGCCTTGTCCTGGGCATACCAGCTGGGGGAGGTGGGAGCACAGCAAGGAGAACTATGCTGCGTTGCTGAATTTGCTGCTTGAATCCAGCACCGGGAATGCAGCTCCGAGAGCAGTTCCCAGCTCCGGGAGTGGATGTCTCCAGAGCAGAGGCAGGGGGCAGCAGGGAGACACAGCTCGGGCTGGAACTAGTCGGGGATGGAGAAGCTGCTCTTGGCACTGTTAAAATGCGCTCTTACTATGCCTGGGCACGCAGGTATGTATGTATAGAAACTTGTGATAGGGCTGAAAATCTCCCTAGGTGGACGTATATGCTGTTCTTTCCATAAGGGCTTTTCTGACCTCTAGCACAGAGGAAAAGCACAATCCAGTGTACAGATCTCAGCCTGTCTGGGAAAGATGTTCTTGCTTGACACAATTTTGTGTGCAAGGACTGGTGTTTTCCAGTGCCTGCTATAATACAGCTGCTTTTCAGGGTCAGGCTCTGCTGACCTTTGCAGTTTGTTGTGTGGCAATAAACAGAGCTACATACAGAAAATAGCACAGATAGAGCACTGTTGTCTGGCAACATCATTTAGGAATATTTCCACAGCTCTATTCCTTTAGCTAGTCAAAATTATGAAGAATCAACCTAGATCTGCCAGATTATTAAACTGTGCTGCACTTATTCACAGCTCAGCTTTTTTCCTTTCACAGACATAGGAACAGACAAGGGTAAACATGTGTCCATCAGAGAAACATTATGGTAAATCCTTAAAATCAATTATTGTACCATAGGCAAAAATAGATCCTTGGAGAGAGCCAAAAGGCTTTATTTTGAGTTAAATGCCCACAGCTCAGTATGGGCTTTAAAACTGTTAATCATGTCTTCTTCAGTGCCCTCTTCCAGCTTTTCAAAACACAGAGATCACTCATTGCAGAGTGGAAACTTGGACAGCATTTCTTGTGATTCCATGTTCATCTCATCCCTAAAAGGTGCAGTGGAATCTCACAGCCCTGGAAGCTGAATATCCCTGTCGTATCCTACCAAACCCAACCCAGTCTATATGTGATACACTGCACACTTGAAAACCAGCTTGTGTTTTTCCTACTGGGATCCTAGCTATCTCAAACGCATGCAAAGCTGCCCAATTATGGTTGTGTGGTCACACTCTGGGGGAATAACTGTGACCTGTAAGGAGGAAAAACCTCTTCAGACAATGAAGCAGTATTTGAATTCTAACTGCTTATCCCCTCAACCACAGAGCCAGGTACAACTTTTAGGAGCCTCAGGGTCTAATAGGGAAGGATTTCAGTTGATAATTTCATTTTGAATGAACCTCAGTAAAACTCACTACATATTTTGTGTGCTCCTAGTGCCTCTAGTTCAGTGTGTACAGTAAAGAAGGGAACATTAATGCTGAATCAGGGCTTACTCCCCAAACATGCACATGTTTGTATGCTTGTTATCAGCCAATGTGCCATTGTAAAGCCCTGCTGCAGCGCAGGGCACCCACCTGTGGTACACACCAACTGCAGGGCTGGGCTCTCCTCGGGCACCAGGAAAAACCAGGAAGGGTGGCACTGAAACTGCTGGGCATATCCAGACTTAAACCCAGTGGGCATTCACATCAGACCTTCACATCTTCATCCTCAGGAGTTTAGTAGCTGAGGGAAAAATAAAGGTACCTCTGGTGTATATGCATTGCATCAGGAGGAAATATAACATCCTGTGCTTGTTCTAGGGTTCCTAAACTTTTTTGCCCATTGTGTGTGTATATAATTCCTTGCCAGACTACTTTGCTGTGCTTAATAGATGCCATACATACCTTAATATTTTCCATACATACATTTTAATCTCTTGAGCTCTGTAATAGCTCTCCAAAGTCCTGCTGCAAAACCTGGAGCCATACTGATGTTCTTTGCCCAGCACTAACACTCTGCATACGTGTGCTGTGCATGGATGTATCAGATGTGTGCACCCCTTCCTCCAAGCAACCCACATGTATATGCAACTTCAGGCAGGTCACAGCCACAAATACTGTAGGAGGTAGAGGATGTCTCCCTGTTTCACAGGCAGGTGAAACAAGGCAGAGAGGCACTAATCCTCCTTGCTAACACCCCACAGTGTGGCAGGGGCAGAGCCAGGACCAGACCTCTGAAGCCTTTGGCTTTCTTGGCTGCACTGAGCTGTAGCACTTGGTACAGTACGGGGTGAGGTGCAGGCAGGAATGTGTGGAGGAGGCTCCCAGAGAACAGAACTGGTTCCTTTATGCCCTGGGTGGACGTACAAGCTCAGGCAGACGTGAGTACAGTACATAGACTGCCCTAAATTACATTGACTTGCCACAGGTGTCTCTGCATGGTGTTCCTGATCCCTGAACAAGAGCTGGCACAGAAAATGCTAACCAGTCACTGCTTAATTCTGCCATTATAGGTGTTCCTGTAGGATAGGGTAGCAGGAGGGGGGCAAATGACCAGGTAACCCAGCTCAGAGGTTGCTGGCAGCTGAGAAAACCAGCGTCTTTCTAACCTATTTTCCCACTGAAGCAATGCAAAAGGGCTGGTGCAAGATAAACATGCCTTTTCTCAGGCCTCCAGCCATCCCAGAAGTGTGCCATGCCTGTGACACTCACCTGAATGCAGACAGTTCTCAGCATGTAATTCAGTGTTGTGCTTCCTGTTGAGTCTTCTGTGGTAAAATACAGCCAGATTTATTCTCCATCACACTGGCATAAACATAAAGCAAGTCTGCTGACTGTAGAATAACTCTGTGTTTATCCATTTCTTCCTGTATTTTACCTGATTGTAAGATTCAACTCACTGGTGAGGAAATGCTGTAAAATACTGGCTTCCATTGCAAGGATGCTGACAGTCTTTCTGATGCTGAACTGGATGAGCAGTGACAGTTTGGACAACTCATCTTTGAAACACAGTGAAGGCTGTCTTGTCCAACCAACCCAAAACATGACAGAGAGTAATAATCTAAAAAATGAAGCTTATAATAAAAGGAGAATGGAAGGAGGAGAGTACTTCAGGATGGTAGTTGTTTTATTATTAGATGTTATTATTTTGTCTCTTTCTTTTTACAATTGGATTGATTGTGGTCATTCTGTCCTGTTCTGCAGCCCAAACCATATTACTTGAGTGTCTCCAAGGATTTAAGTGAACTGGATGACCGAGACCTATCATGCAGCTGTTCTCCCCTCTCCATGGAAGGAGGTATTTCTGCAGGACAGGACCTCATTGTGGTAAGGTATTTTGATTTGGGGTGGTTTTTTTTCACTTCTTATTGTGGTTTGGATTGGGGAAGGGGTTCTTCTTGCCTGGAGAAGAGAAGCTGTGTGGAGATCTCAGAGCAGCTTCCAGGATCTGAAGGGGGCTACAAGGATGCTGGAGAGGGGCTGTTCATCAGGGATTGTAGCGATAGGACAGGAGGTGATGGGTTCAAAGTTAAACAGGGGAGATTTAGGTTAGATATAAGGAAGAAACTCACTGCTGTGAGAGTGGTGAGGCACTAGCACAGGCTGCCAAAGGAAGTTGTGAATGCTCCATCCCTGGAGGTGTTCCAGGCCAGGTTGGACGGGGCTTGGAGCAACCTGCTGTAGTGGAAGGTGTCCCTGCCCATGGCAGGGGGTTGGAACTCGATGAGCTTTAAGGTCCCTTCCAACCCAAACCATTCTATGATTCTATGATTCTTCAAACGAATACATGTCTCTCTGGGTTTTCCCTAAGGAAAACAGGTCAGGAGAACGAGTATACCAAGCACGTAGAACACATCTCTATTGCCAAGCCTCAGGCCCTCACAACGATGTGAACATCATCTTCATCTTCACACTCTGGTGACATTTTAGATACTATCCAAGCGCTCAGCATGGCAAGCTTCAAGATGGGGACACTGCCCTTGACTCCAGAGGAAGAGGGTGTATAAAGTAGCAAAGGACAGTTCTGCTTGTGTCTGAGAGGGTCACCAGCACCATACTGGTCTGCCAGGGCCCCCCTAGCTCTGGAGGACTCTGTCCAGGAGCACGTTTTAGCAATACTGAAAGCAAAATGTTAGGAAGGGTCACGGCAGAGGCTGAAAGGAGTAAACTAGCCTTGGCTGTGCTGTCTGCTTTTCCTATCCAGCATTCGCTTCCTGCACAGCTGGTCCCCGCTCCTGCCCAACAGCCCTCTCATCCGGCTCCTGCTGCAAGAGCCACCGCTCCCACCGGCAGCCAAACCTCCTTCCCAACACGTATCCACACACAGCAGGGCCCGTGCTGCTGCCCCTACAAACAGCCAGCATGCTGCCCCACACACTAGTCATGGGGCTCAGCGAGCACATCTGGGACAACAACTCTGAGGTAAGACATGATCATTAAGGTGTCTCTCTTCAAGCACACCGAGGTGCTGGGAAACCATTAACTTGATATTTCTTTCCCCAAATGGTTGTAACCCGTGGGTCAGTTGGAGATGTTATGCAGTTAGGACAGCTCCATGCCCTTCTATAAGTGTGTCCTCGCTTGATTTCAGGACTAAATACATGCTGCAGTGGATGGATATATGCCCTTCCTAAGAGGGCATTCCTTTTTATTTTACTGGCCCCACTCTCTTGCACGAGGACAAGTTGCCCACACAGAAGCTGGCCAGACCAGCTGTTTGCCTTAACCCAGCCTGCCTTCAGTATGCTCAAGCACTGCAATGGTTTTCTTTGGAAGCAGGACATATAAATTCAAAGGAAGAACATGGCTTAAGGAGAAGCAAGATCTTTCAAGACCCAACATTGGGCTTTCAGTTGAAGAATGTGCACTGAGATTGCAAGTGAGTCAGGGTGGAACCATCTTTTTGTTCTCTGAACAGCACCTAACACAACAGTACCAAAGCCATGGCAAAGGCTCCTTGGCAGCACCAAGCGACTACAGCAGAGCTAGTGCCTGGAGACCTCTGTCTGTGCCTATGAAAGGAACTTTTCTCCTTTCTTGCCTCCATCCTTGTCCCTGGATTAGACTAGCAACCTGTTTCCATGCTTTCCATTTAGGCTAACCTCAGACGCTTGGTTTCCACTTGATTGAAAACAAGTGTGCTGAAAGCTGTCTGCTCTTTCTTTACCATATGAGGTGGACTGCTGCCTGGCTCCAGTCTGGAAACAATTATTTCCCTCCTGTACTTACCCATTATGAAAAGTCAAAGGCTTATCCCTAGATTTTTTCCTCTTTCCACTTTTATTAGGTGCTTTCTTCGTAAAGAAAAGCTTGTAATTGTATATAATGCCCACAGAACAGTTCTAGCTCTGGATGTCACATATTTCTGCTACACGACAAAAATGCTGGCGTGTTTTAAGGCCAGGTTTCCCTTAGGGTGTTTTGTATCAGTCAGTGTGCCACAGGGAATTCACCACTGGTGATAGGATAGGGTGAATGTCCAGTGATGCTTTACTGTGGGAGGCTTTAAGAAAGGGCTTTAAGCACCCACTGTGGTTACACTGGTGTAAATATTCTTAACCCCAAAGGTCAAAATATCCATACACAGACGTGGGCAGTGTTTGCAAGTACGTGCAGATGCTGTTAGCATAGCACGGTGCAGCTCTTATGCAAAAAGGAGATACCTGCCTGTACTCTGGATTTATTATTTCTTCCAAATGTTCCCACTTTTGGATGTGTGTTTGCAGACACAAGGGAGCGAGAGCAACAGATGGCCAGAAGCTGCAGATCTTTGAACACAGGGGGAAGCTTGTGCCCATGAATAGTGCCATTATACTCAGCACTTTGCCGAGAAACATTGATCACATACTTTAGTTCATGAAAGACCAGTTAGTTCCTGACCGAGCACAGACACTGAGGAAACGGGTTGGAGTGGAAAGAGTCTAAAAATCCCTTTTCCTGCACTGAATTCAAAATAGCGTTTCTTTTACTGGAAAAACAAACATAAGCTCATTTTGGGTGTCTCTGTCTGTCTGCCTGTGGGATTGGCAACCCACACCTTCTGCAGATCCGGAGACCTCTCTACCTCTGTTTATGTTCTAGAGGTTATGTCTTAATTACATCTACCTTAATTACAAGAAGCTGATCCGCTGTGACATCAGTTTCCCTCTCTAGGGGAAATCCCTAGCTGTGAAATCCTAGCAGAGACAAACTGCTGCTGTTCTTTTCTTCCCTTCTGCCTCCCCTTGGCCAGTGCAGACCAACCCCAAAACTGCATCTGGGCTTGACCTTGACGACTCCTTTGAGAGCGGATGGCAGCGCCTGCTCTCCTGAGGTGCTGACGTACGGACAGCTATTTCCAATGAGTTATCTTGATACAGAAATCATGTTGTACCACAGCCAAGACCCTGTTCCTTCTGCCAAGCAGGACCCGTGCCTGGGGGCCGCAGGAGCTCGGGAAGAGCTATGTGTGGCCTACCACGGGCAGTGGCCAGCACAGGTTAGCTACGGCCCTGCCTAAACCTGGGGCAATGCCACGGCGAGAGGATGTGCCTACAGCGCCGGTGTTTGGCGCCTGGGGCTGTGGGGTTCATCTCCCCGCCACAGGACGCGCTCACCCGAAGCCGTGCCGCCGGGCAGGGGGGGCTTTGCACCATCCTGGCTCGGGTGCGGATGCCCAAGTGCTGAAGAGCAGCAGGACGAGGGAGACGGTGGTTGTGGCTGGGGAGGGGGATCGGCGCCGAAGGGCTGCGCTGCTCCGTGCCTTCGAGCCGGGCGCCTGCGGAGCCGGCGGCCGTTAGCTCCGCGTTCCGGGGATGCGGGTGGAACGGGGTGCGAAGGCGGGATGCGGGAAGGGGGAAGCTGGGGGGATGCCAGGCGGGGGGGGGATACCCCCACCCCGGGACCGGCCGGGGCTGGAAAACAGCTTCGTGTGTCTTTAACCCACAGCGGCCAACACGCGGCGGCGGCGGTGTGGGGTTTTTTTTTTTCTCTCTTAGTTAACAATGGAAACTTTTTTTTTTTCTCAGTATTTCCCTGCAGCCGAGCGAGCAGAGAGAGAAAAAAAAAGAAACTTGTTCCGCTGAGTTCAACCCCAGACAGGCTCACAACTTCCTTCCTGCTCCCCTACCCCCTCCCTCCGCTCTCCTCCTCCTCCTCCTCGCCGCTCCTCTCCCTCTCCTCCTTCTCCTCCTCCTCCTCCTCTCTCCGCCTTTCCAGCCGCACCGGGAGCGGGCGCCGGGGCCGCAGCGCGGACCTGGCCGGAGCGCGGAGCCACCCGCGCAGCCGGAGCGCGGAGCGGGAGAACCCGGCGTCCCCCGGCCCGTTCGCTGCCCCGCGGGGCGAGGAAACCCGGCTGGACCCGCGGAGCGAGCCCCGCGCCCGCGGAGATGGGTCCCGCTGCGCCCCGCGGCCGGCGGCGGCACTAAGGGAGGCGCGGACCCTGCTCCCAGGTAAGCGGCGGGGGGGACGACATACGGGACGGGGACGTGGCCAACCTCTCGGCCGGGGCACCCTGGAGCTGCCGCCCCGGGGAGGAGAAAGGGGCGAGGTGGGGCCGGGCGGAGGGGCAGGGGGGTGCCCCGGGGCGGAGGGGGGTGTCCCACACCCAGTATCTGGCTGAGCAGCTTGTGCCGGTGCTCGCTTTGCTGGGCGCGTTGCAGTGCCGGGGATCCCTGCAAAGAGTGGGTGTCCGCACTGCCCGGGCTCTGCTGAGCCGCACGCTGCCCCCAGCAGTGCCTGGGGTGATGGGGAGCCTTTTGGTAACTGCGGGCTGTGCTGAGACCTGTGGGCATTTACCTGCGAGGAGTTGCGCAGGGGGATGCACAGGGGTACCCCTGACAGCATCGCACGCGTGTGCTGCCAAAGACATCTACACCCATAGCCAGAGGTAGCACGCGTGTGCGTAAACATGCCTGCACGCTCATGTAGGCAGCGTGTTTGGGTAGACCTCGTGAGTTCTCGTGCTCCAGCATGGGATGGGGGTTGCAGCTCCAGTGGCATGTGGAGCAGACGGACGTGAAGGAAGGTGCACTGAAGTGCAGAGGGGCACGGAGAGCCAGCTACAGAAGTCGAGTCTCTCACATGCTTACACACAGACACACACAGAACAGGGCAGACACCACCACACATCTCTGTGTGGGGTCTGGCTGTGACTTGGAGGCGGGTGCAGCGAAGGCAGACGTGCACAGGGAGGCATGTTTAGGCAGGGCACGCGTGAAGATGTGCAAAGCCGTGTTGTTGCACATGGCGAGTTATGGCAGTGGTGGAGACGTGGTCCCACACCATAGAAAACTGCAAGCAGGGGACATTCATGTGTGTCACTGAGCAGAAATCCATGCTGGAGACTTGATCTCAGTCAGAGGTGACAAACTGGAAGGTGGCGAATGGGAGCTGTTTGGAGTTTTTCCCTTCTTTCAGCTCACACCAGTTGACCACAACTCCCAATTTCTGTTGTGGGAACAGCTGCTGATCGTGTGTCCTCTCCGACGCTGGTGCTGCAGCTGCCTCCACAGGCAACCTGGAGAGAAGGCAGGGAAGGCAGGAAAAGGGGGAAACAGCCCCAGACTTGATTTCCCCTTGGCTCAAACCCTTCTGATAACCAGGCTGGGCCATGTCCCCAGGGGTGGCACACTGGGGATGCAGGAAGGTGTGTGCAGGGACTGGAGGGGGGGCACACAGGAAGGGAAGAGTCCGGCCAGCTGTGTGCACAGCTGGAGGGTGAGCTTAAGGGGGGTGCAGAGCTATTCTCACTGCTTCCCTCTCTCTCCCTCCCCAGCCGCCCTGTTTTATGGAGCTGCAGGCCGCGGCCAGCCCAGCTCCCCTGCTTCCTCCCAGTGATGCTGCTGGTCCTGGCGTGGAAAGACCCTCGGCAGCCCCAAGGAGCCTGAGCGCCGAGGCGGCAGCGGCGGCGGCCCCCCTGTGCGCCCCAGCTGACTACTATGGCCGTGTACTGCTATGCACTCAATAGCTTGGTGATGATGAATAGCAACAGCGAGGTGACAAGCAGCAGGAGCAAGACGCCGCCTCCTCCAGGACAAGTGCTGCCCAGGGGCCCGGAGACACCCGGCAGCTGCCGCCCGCTCCCCGTCTTCAGCCCGGCCCCCGGGTCGCCCCGCTCCCCGCACCGTGGCCCTGCTTTCCTCTTCCCACCCATTGAGGAGCCCCCGCGTCAGCCGGGCAGCCCCAGGGGACGGCGTGGCAGCCGGGGCGAGGAGGGGCAGCCAGGACCCCCCATGGCACGGCAACTTCAGCGGGAGCTGCACAATGTCCAGGTGAACCAGAAAGTGGGGCTCTTCGAGGCACAAATCCAAGCGCACAGCTCTGCTGCCCAGCCGCCACGGAGCCCCCGGCCATCCCGATCCCGACCTGCCAGCCCCACGGTGCCAATGGTGGGACTTGGAAGTGGATCCCAGCCACAAGCCTATGAGAAAAGTGAGGCCCCTGATGTTGGTGGGGTGCAAGTCTGGCGGAGCGCTGCAGAGCCCTCGGGGAGGTCGGTGGTGATCCCGACTGTAGGGCTGGCAGCAGGCAGCAGCCCCCTGGAGCCATCAGGGCCTGCGCCACGGCAAGGTGAGGTAGTGGTGGCCCCCACAGGACATGAAGGCCAGTGCCCAGCCATCAGCGGGAGCATCCCCGCTGTCATTGTCACGGACCTGGGGGGCCCGGAGGAGGAGGCGGGCGCCGTGCCCCCCGGCAGCCTGCCCGTCCGGAAGCTGTCGTCATCCTCAGCCTCTTCCACGGGCTTCTCCTCATCCTGGGAAGAGTCTGAGGAGGACATCTCCAGCGACCCCGAGCGCACCCTGGACCAGACACCAGCCTTCCTGCAGACCCTGGACCAGCAGAAGCCCCGGGTGGTGAGTGTTGCACCAGCACTGGGGAGGTGGGGCGAGGGCTGGCAGCATCCCCGCTTGCAGGCAGAGCTGCGGCGGGAGGGCAGAGGTCTGTCGATGCAGAGGTCTGCAGAGAAACTTTCCATTTGCTCAGCGGCATTTGATTTCGCTCACATGAAAAGCTGATCCCTGTTCCCAGTCTGAAAATTCCCTGCTGGCAGGAGAGAGCATCTGTACCCATCCCACTGTGCACGGTCCTTGCGAGGCTTCCCCGGTGCTGCATGCTGCCTGCTGGTGCGCTTAACATGCACCCACAGACTGCAGCCTTCTGCTGACATGTGGTTAGGAGCCTCAGCTTTCCGTCAGCACAGCTTCCCTGGGTGCTGGAGGTTTCCCATGGTTTACATGAGCCTAAAGGGAGAATTTATTTCCTCCTTGGAGTCAAAACTGTGTGGGCCAACTGCCTGTTAAAGTTTATACTGATGCCCATCATCACAGTGTCCATATGCCTTTCACGTGGAAGCAAAAATTTCTAGAATTTCTGGTAATTCCCCCTTTTGAAGAACACTTTTTGCTGTGGCATATCTTATATTTTAGGCAAGTGTATTTTTATTTGGTATTTACATTAAGCTCATTTGTTCCTGGATCTTTGCTGTGGGGCTGGTTGGGAGGTTTCAGGTGAGAGAAAGCAGCAGTGTCGTATCACCCTTAGAGCAGAAAGGTCTCCTCAGAGAGAAGGGCTTTGATGTGCTTTCCAAAGGCAGACACTCCTGGGATTTCTTGTGTCACCTGGGGAGTTCATTCCACGTCTGAACGCTCTGCCCTGAGCTGTCACACCATTTATCCGGAGGGCTGAAGCACTGTGCAGGCTGCGCATCACGAGGTTCTCCCACCAGCACGTGGGCTCTCCCATCCTCTGGCTGTGAGACGTTACACTGATTTGAGCTCAGCTCTGGAGCCTCACTCTGACAACCCCTGAAAAATGCAGGACAACCCACTGGCGCCTTGATCTTAGAGTTTGATAAAGGCCCATCAACTTGCAGTGGTGTGGGTTCGCTGTGTTTAACTTCCCATAGACACATGACAGGGAAGCTCTTGCTAAGCTCAATGACACGAGGAAGATGAGAGCAAGGAAATATCTAAGTAAAGGGAAGGTATCAAACTCATGAAGAACTGACAGACTGTGGTTTGTAAAACACTCGGCAGGCTGAAATAAATACCTTTACTTTCCTATTTGTTTTGTCCTGTTCCAAGAACTCGGGCTCAGTTCTGCTCAGGATGGAGAAGCAGTTGAGTAAAAGCACTCTTAATGAAGTTACAAGTCTGTGGCTCATCGTCTTTGCAGACAGTTTTGTATCTTGGGGCTCTTGCCTGATGAATCAGCTTGCTCCCTTTGGGAGCTGCTACAATCACTCTGCTGATTAAGTTCTGCTGGTTTTGTGTGCATGAGCTGTAGTAATCTCTGCTCTATTCTCCATACTAATGACTGTTCCTACTGCCAGATCCCACTCACTGATTTGCTGCTGAAAACAGTTCGCTGATGGGCAAAATCATGCCTGACGCTCTTGTGGAAAGCTTCCTGGAGCCTCAAGCTGACTCTGCACAGCCTCCCATGGCCTCCAGTGAGCTCAGCCAGGCTGGTGGCTCGGCAGAGAACAGGCAAGGCTTGTTTGTATTGTCAAAAGGCCTGGATCAGAGCGAGCTCAGATCAGGTCTAAGATCAGAGTAACTCTGCTGGGCTCAGTGGGACTACTCCAGGCTAGATGAGATGAAGATCTGGTCCAAAATATGTCAGGCAGCCTGAGGAGGTGCACTTGGTTTTGTGTTTCAGTGCTGGAGCCCTCTCAGCAGGAGCAGCTGGGCTAATTTACACAAAGTGATACTTTGTGCTGGGCTCCACAGGTCCTGTGCAGGGCTGATCACTGGCTTTTGGTGGGTTATAGTGAGCTTCTCAGCAGGATTGTGCACCAGTGCCCAGTAATTCAAGGCTGATTCATATACATAACACCCAACTTTGTGTACCAGTTGGCAGCATCTTCTAAATCCATAAAGACAGCAGAAGACAGCTACTGAAGCAGTCTCAGGTTGCACACTCATTTGTTTTCATGAGCTCACTATTTCCTTTTAACAACGCACAGGGTCTGGAAACGAGTTGTGTAATGAGGGAGAATGTGTGAGAAGCTCTCTCTGCCAGTCATGCTTTTCCATCAAAACAGATCCTGGGAGACCGCAACTGACAGAAACCAACATCATGGGTCGGGGTTGAGTAGATAAACGCTGGGCAGGTAGGGAGTCCTTCCTGTCTGCACCAGGAAGGTGCTGCTGGCACAGGGGACGGCTCTGGTACCTGGAGGAGAGGTAATGACAAGCGACAGGAAGGCATTTCTTGCTGCAGATATGGTCTGTGCTCCATATCTCACATAGCATGTTTACAGGTTTGATAAACAGCAGACTTGCTTCTGCCCTTCCTTTCTGGAGGCCATCTGGCTAAGCAAATCTGTTAGGGATGTCCGGCTGTCTATTGCAGTTCCTCCTGGCGTCCCCAGGAAGCGGGCAGGTCCCTCCGGCTGGCACGGACTCATCCTCCATTTGTTCTGCAGGTAGGAAACTTCATTTGTGGTTGGGCCTGCAAATTGGCCAGTGAGAAATGACATTGCCTGGCGAAAGGGAGGGAGGTTCTGTGGCCACTATTTTGGACACGGTGACCTGGAGCAGCTCTGTGGCTGATACGGGCTCTGCCTTTGTTTATTGGAATGGTTTAACTCAGTGCATTGCCTGTCCCTGGAGTGCACTGGTGCCCAGTGGGCTGTGCAGCACTGGGAAACAGTGGCCCTGCCATGATGACAGCAGGCTTGTGAGCTTGTGCTCAGTAAGAGCAATCTGACATTTTGCTGTTGTCTCATTGCAAGTCCACTTAAGGTCTGAGTAAACCTCCACGTAAGGGCTTTTGCAGCTGTGGCTTTCCCCGGGCTGCGGGCTGCTGCTGGAGAAACCCCACGCTTGTTTATTGATGCTTGCAAGGTTTCAAAGACACTTGAGCCGATGACACTTCGCAGGCTGTGTGGGAGGGGTGGCCTGTCCAGGCAGCACGTTGGGATGGGGACATTGTGGTTTGACAGTGCTGCCAAGCAGCGCCTGCTGTGTGCCCGCTGTGACAGTGACATGGGCAGTTTGGGGAAGGAGCAGGTGCCTCTGCTCACCCACTGCCCAAGCCAAGGGCACACAGTGGCTGTTGGGAGATGCCTGTCTCCATCTTGGCAAATCTCATGCTGAGAGAGGACTTCTCCCCTCCTGGCTGGTCACACAGGTTGGGAGCGTAGGGGACTGAGAACGTGCTCCCCTGTCTCAGGCTCCATGTGGCACAGGCAGCCTGAGGCAGCAGCCCTGCTCCTAAGGGGGATTTTACACCCTGAGTCCCGTTCTAGCTGTGACTCCCTTTGACTTCAATGGGAAAATACAAGTCTATGAGTTTTGCTGATCCTGGGGAACCCTGTTTGCTCCTTCCAAGGAAGAGCTGATAGACCAAGGTGTGCTTAGCAGCAGGAGGCTTGGCTTGGAAGCTCGCTGTGCCCCTTAAGCAAAAGATATTCCGATGCTGGTCATTACAGTGAGTCGTCCTCATCCTAAATCCCCTGGTTGGTCAACTCCTCAGCAGCTAGACACAAAGCAACAGACACATGGGGGGAAAGGCAGAAATTGTGCAAGTGCATACTATAGCAAAACGACATGTCAAGGGGAAAAAACCACCCTCCTGGAAAACCAGTGCAAGACAGTGCAGTGTTCTTCCTCCCGGCTTTCCCACAGCTGCTGTGGAAACACAAGGACTTACGGCAGAACAGCAGTCAGGCGACTCTGGGTAGATTGTGAAACCTCTGCTGCTTTCAACAGGCAGAGCAGCTTGCTCAGAGCAAGAGGCTTCCCTTAACCTGTGCAAAATAGCAAGAGCTTTTGGAAAAAGCTAATGGTTGCTGCTGACAGGCGACTTTTTAATTGATTTATTTCTTTGACTCACAATGGCTGTAACGCATTTCTGAAAGGAGCCGAGTTCAGAAGGGGTTAGTGTCAGCCAAGGGCCTGTGGGACCCTTGCTTGTTTCTCTTTGACCTGTTCCAAGGCATAAGCTGACAACAGTGCTCCCGATTTGTTCCTATAAAAATCAGTCAAATTAAACACACTTTCATTCCCATTCCTAGCTGTCACCATGATCAGGAAGTCTCCGTGTAACAGAAACCATGACCACATGGCTATGGTGATGCATGCAAGCCCCGTGAATGTATATCTTTATGCTGGCTGTGTTTATGTATTCTACTCCTTCCTCCCACCATATTTGTCTTAAAAGCTACTAAGCTTATGAGCTTGTGAGTGGTATCACCAATTTAGTATCAATATAATGTCTAGCACGTTAGGGCCCTGCTTGCTTGCTCTGAAGAGTGACTGTTACTGTACTAATGCATATCATTGACCAGGGAAAATGCTTGGCATGCTAGGTAAGCTACCAGAGGATGGAGCTTCCTTCAGCCCTGCTGTGGGAAGACTAGAAGGAAGAGGAGAATGAGGTGGACACCCCTGTGTTTCCACTGTTGGAACCCCACACTCAGCAGACTGAAAGCACAGTGTCTTTTGTCTGCTGGGACGAGATCAGGACCCTCTGGTGCTTGATGGGCTGGGCAGAGCTTCAGGCTCCTTGCAGATGGAGGCTGAGCACTCCAAGGAGTTCACAAAGCACCACTCTCTATTTGGTAGCTTATCTCCTACCTACTCATGTGGCCTTCTTGGGAAATAAGCAGCTTTTTTATGAGCTTCCACCCACAGAGGCTAAGGGAAGATGCTGCCGTTACCCAATGAGAGACATACAGTGCTATTTCAAGTCCATTTTCATCAGCACTTTGAAGTTCATTGGGAAGGGTTTCTTCTGTGCTCACATTCTCCATGATTGACAGCACAGGAATTACATGGCACGTAGCAGATCCTTTTCACAGAGGGACTTACTTGCTAGCACAGCTGCCGTCTCTTGCGTATTTTGTTTCTCAAGCAATTTCACACTGAAAGCATTCATAAAAAGTGGGGGAAAAAAGCCCAAAGCATTTCCGAGGTGCAGGAAGAACAAACATTAAGCCCATCATCCAAACAGCCAGGTTTCTTCCCTTTCTGATGGGAATGGCAGGATATCAGGAGCTTGCCTAGGTGGACCCTTTGGGTGTTAAGCTGAATGTCTGCAGAGTGAAGACCCTGGATCAGTGGAAACTTAACAGTTTTGTCTTTACCTTCTTAGAGCCTTGCAATGACAAAACCCAAACAAGGCATCGTCAGCACCTGTCTCATGTTTTCCATATTATTTCTATAATGTGTTAGGACAGATTTGCATGCGAAGAAAATATTAGCCCAGCACTGAGCTCTCGCATGCCATGCACTGACTGAGAGCCAGTGCTGAGCTCATGTTTTCTTTACATGTAAATCTGTTCTAACTCACTAGAGAAATAATGGCAGCTCTGTGTGATGTTAAATGTCACTTTGGCTAAGATTAGTCTTCTGTAATGGTTAGAGATTATTTTGTTTATACCAGTAGGTAAATTTGTGCAGTAAATTTGTCCTGCTTTCTTCCAATGAAGCCCAGCCAAGCTTTCTAAGAAAGATATGTTAATATTTAACAGACAGTGAAAACTAAATGTTAACATTTTCAAATCTCTGAGTAACTTTGCAGCCTAATCTCTTATTCTCAAGTGTGACTTTTTGGACAATAGGTCATTTGAAATGGCCCTTTTATGGAAGTCATCTTGCTTAGCCTCGTTGGATGTCTCCTTAGGATAAGTCTCCTCCTGAGGCACCTTTCTTCTCTGATGAGATCTTGAGGACTAGCCCAGAAGTGTGCTTAAGACAAAGGAATGTGTTTCTAAAGTCCTCATGGATGTCTTCTATAAACTTTATCAGAATGTCATTCTTATCCAGCTCCATAAAAAGCCAGGTCATGCATAACCTGCACAACAGCTACAAGTGGTTCAGGAGGCTGCTTCAGTCTGAGCTCTACCAGCTTCAAAAGCAAGTGCCTCTGATTTGGCTGATTTTAAATCAGTGTTCAGGCAGCAAAGTGTGTGATCTGCTGTGTAACAGGGGTGATCACCCAGCAGTGCCTTTCAGCATGAGCTGGTGTGAGTATGTGCAGAAGCTCAGGGTCTCCGGCCGCAAGCTTCAGCCCAAGTGTGTGTGCCATGAATGCACTCCGAATTGGTGCAAGCTTTTGGAAAATGTAGATTGCAGCTTCATCTTTCCCAGCCACGTTGGAGTTCACCACCACAGGCTGCACGCCTGTGGAGATCCTCACTGCAATAGTCAGCCATGGGTTGCGTTGACTGAGTGCTGCTGTTTCCTGACCTTACTTTCTCAGAGAGAGGCAATATTGGAGTCTGAAGCTGCTGTAAGCTGCTAAGACCCATAGTAGCCTCTTCCCTCTCACAATATTCTTTTCAATGTGATCATACAATTCAGCCATGAGGAGAAAGAAGTGAGTTTTTTATAGTAAAGAACATTCTTTTCATTAATGACGTGGAAGAAGAGGCAGCCCAGTAGAAGGAATTCAATTCTTCCTTTCAGATCTAAGATTTATTGCTGGCCAAAACACAAGGATTGCTTTTGGAAGGAGATCTAGGGGGTAAAACAACAAGTGCTCAGCACTTACAGCTTCTTCTTGTAGGCAGTACAGTGTATTATCTGATCAGTAGTACACAACAGGAACTGCATTAGTATTCAGCACCGTTGTGGTTTTAAGTAATAGTAAAACATCCCTCGTCTCCCTGAAAGACATATATGGGCTCTGGAGTAACGTACTGATGGACATTTTAATGGGCTTCATTCAAAGGGTAGAATCAGATTGTCTCTTCACTGTTGAATTCACACATCTGCTTTGGAGAGAGGTCAGCACCTGCAGCTGCCGTGGTGTGGACCTCGTTGAATTGATGTGAGTTTTGCCTAGGGTTTCATCTTTGGCTTCTGGGCTTTCATCCTTGACTTTTAAGTCTTGTGTTTGAGGTCTTGGAAAATAGTGCTCTTGGGCTGTGTGAAGCAGGTCTCAGCCTTGCAGTCTTCACTGCCACGGAACTCCCTGCCGCTGGAATGCTTTGGGCTTTGCCTGAATGAAGACCAATGTGTCAATACCAAGAGTAACCAGCACAATGTCTTGGGAGGATGGCTCCGCCAGGGAGCAGGCCCAACCCTCTGCCCCCCGTCGGTGTGTGCAGAAGGGGACAGCAGAAACGCAGCACCGAGTGGAAGTTAGCAGAGGGCTAAACAACGGCAGCGCCTACCTTCAGCATCACCTCCTTCTCCTCCCCCTTCGCTTCCTGTCCCTTTGCCCTTGCTTGGGCAATTCATCTGCAGCAAGATAGAATCAAAGAACCCTCTTCCTTTGCTAAACAATTCGCTCCTTTTGTTAGGGTCAGATAAAATGCTGATAAAAGCTATTGTAGCTCCACCGAAGCCAGCAGGAGCGTGCTGCAGATTTGGTCCTTGATATTTTGCACCTTGCTCCCCCCTGCATGTATCCAGTTACATCTCGAGGTAAATCCAGCATTATACTGAATTAATGGACCAGAGACGTGGTCCCCATGGGGGTTTTGCCTGTTGGAAGGTGCAGCGCTGCAGAGCCTCTGGGGACAGGAGTTCTGTAAAGGGAAGGATCTGCAGGGTGACTTCTTGGAAAGTGCATTTTAGGGTTGGGTGTTTGTTTTCTTGGTCCTTGCTAAACAATCTCCAGTCCCTGCTGCTCGGGAAGAGGGCAGAGCAGAGCCCGGCCTCCAGCTCACCGCTGAGCCCTGTTTGCTGCAGCTGCACTTTGAGAAGGCATTCTGGGGAGGTGTAGGAATTGCTTTTATCCCAGTGAGCTAAACACATTCAAAACATTTTCATTGAACGGGTATTTAAATGCAGTGGCTGAGGGAGCCCTCAAAAGAGAGAAGGTGGGGTGACGAGGAGGGGCAGGGCTGAGGAGGAGGTGAGCAGGCTCCTTCTCACCATGTGGGCCATAGCAATTGCTCTGCTGGCAGCCACAAGCCCCATTACATGTCCAGGGGCATCCTCCCACTGCAAGCAAGGTACAGAGCAACCGGGGGAGAATTAGCAACACGTCCAATTGTAATAAGGTTGCTATTATGGGTAATATATATTTAACGCTCTGCAGGGACCATTCAAACCTGCATCTGTAGGAAGGGGAAAAAAGTCAGGTTTGCATTTTTGGCAGCCTGCAGATCAGAGAGTCCAATCTGCAATCACTCCTGGTATGTTTTATGTGGGTGGGTTTTGTTAAGTTACAGGCAAAGTTATTGCACCCCTAGGCTACTCACATTAAACGCTTCTCCAATTTTAGCAACATTCTTTCCAGGCTCAGCTACATTTGTTTTTATCTTCTCTATGGCAATTGATGATCTAAGTCTAAAATGTATAACTCCACAGGATCTCCTGTTATATATTTCTTCCACAGCTGTAGCTGAATCAGGACAGTATAATCCAATGACATGTTGTAATGCCTAAAGTTTTCTTTAAAACATTCCATATTAAAGGAGTCAACAAAGTTTACATATCCAAAGTAATAAGTTTATACAATAATAGCGACAAATCCCAAACCAGGATTATATCTTGAAAGCGTTTGGGTTTTTTTTTCCTCCTATCTTCTCTGGTCTGCCTAAGGTCTGTTTGTAGAAAACTCAACAGGAGAGATAAAAGATGCTGAGACAAACAACTTAATCCCCTAATAATGTCAAGTGGAAAATCCAACGACAGATTGGCAAGGAACTCAAGTAACTGCTGCAAAGTGGCCCTTGCTGAGGACTACAGAACTGGTTAAAAGGCTGAGCTTGGGATATAATTAGAGATGAGCCTGAATCAGTGCCCAGAGGTTCAGACATTTATTTGAACTCTGAAATGGAGCCCAATTCCTTTTTATTTTTTAATCCATGCCTGCATAGCATCAGCTTAGCTCCATGGAGGCCAGTTCAGCATCACCTCATAGCTCACGCTGCCCTTGGTCCTCACACAGAGTGGCCATGAAAGGCCCAGGGTGGTATTTCCACCTCTGGGTGCTGTTGCAGATGGGAGCATGGGATCCTGCCCAGGTAGGTGCCTGTCACACAGCACGAGAAGAAGGAGAACAGGGCACCGCTTGCTGGCACCACACTGGCCTCTGAGTCCCACCATCTCATCCTGCTCTTGCCAGTGCCTGGCACACACTGCATCCCAATGCAGCAACCCCCATTCCTGCTGCTTAGGGCAGTGTCGGGCTGCCAGTAATAGATACACCTGGAAAGTAAGGCATGTGGTCACAGAAGTAGGAGGCCCTCAGAAATGCAATTGCCAAGCAGCTTCAGAAAGAGCCTGTTAATTATTATCTCCTTGGAGCTGTATTTACTTAGAGCTGACAGCCCTTCACCCTAGGGTTTCGTGGTAGGAATGTCTTACTGGGGTGGAGACCAGGGCGTCCAGAAAGGAAACAAAGGAAAGAGATTTTAGAACTGTGTCTTATCTCTGTCCACCTGAATTACGGTTGTATTTTAAAAGAATATATGAAACCCATTGTTTGAAAAAACCCTGACGAGTGTCCTCTCCCAGCTCCATTGTTTTCATGTTCTCCTAGGAATTTGTATATAAAATGTTCCCAATCCAGTTTATCTCTCCCTGCTTGACAAATCCTGTATTTCCCTTCCGTACTTTTAGCCGAGTGGGAACTAACCTTGATCTTTTCGCAACGTGAACAGAATTGCCTGGTCGGATGTCACATTCCCACCCTCACACACAAACAAGATGTACCACCACTGAAAATAATCTCTGGGAAGCTCATACATTCAAGATGAACTTCTGGAAAAGCAGCTCTGAACTGAACCAGACCCTCTCCCAGAGGGAGGGAGCAACTAATGTTGTTTGGCTCTAATGGAAACCCCCTTGCACAGCAGGTTAAAACAAACAGTCTGAGGCCAGGGCTGTAGCTCAGCTCCTCCACCATTAGGAGCCCCTCATCTGTGTCTCATCTTGAAGAGAAAGGACTTGGCCTCTCTCCTCAAGGTCCCTGTTCTCTCATGTTGCCCTTTGTTGCTGGAATGGCTTTTCAAGCCAAGGAAGCATGGGAGTCCAGGTGGTCACAAGTGACCATAACGTTGACCATGTGCTGCACTGGTAATGAGAGAGAAATGCAGAGGTAGCACGATGCCACCTTGTCTGTTCTTGTCTGTCCCTGTATTGTACAGCCTAACCAGCTCTCATATTTGGTCTTTGAGCTTCTGGGCAGCTTAAAGGCAGTTCCAGATCCCAGGTTTGTTCCTGTGGATGGGAACCCTTCCCAGAAGGGAGAAATCTCAGAGGAGCCTGTTTAATATAGGCTGATCTCATGCTTGAGCATACGCAGGAGTTGACCTTTCAGCACTGAAATAAGAAGTGATGGGAATAGAATAAATCACAGCCTTGAAAGAAAAGCCAAGCAGCTCAGACTTGCACCTCAGGAGAAGGAGTCAAGGTGAGGAGGATGAGAGCTGCAGAGGGGCCGAACGACAGGTTCACAAAGCCATCTTTCAGCAGTGGATTTGGCGGACCTTTGCAGAGTAAGCCTGCAGAGGAAAGGCTATTGAGATGTGAAACTGAGATATAAGGTGATGAGCCCTGGAGGTGAGTTTTAGTCGGGTGGCTAGGTTGGAAAGACCTCTGTTATCCTGAAAAAATCTGCAAGGTTTACAGATAGGTTGGATGCGAGGA
This sequence comes from Strigops habroptila, assembly GCF_004027225.2. Lineage (NCBI taxonomy): Eukaryota > Metazoa > Chordata > Aves > Psittaciformes > Psittacidae > Strigops > Strigops habroptila. Next base: position 35,033,848 of record NC_046359.1, read on the forward strand.
CTGAAAGGGATCCAAGTTTTCCACTTGCTAAAAGTTTCAGGGTAGGAGCAAAACACTCCCAAGTGAGAGTGGTAACATTTACACTCACGTCGCAAAGGCAGAAATTGTTCTACAAACTGCCAGGCTGCAAAGAACCAAGCCTGTATATTGCATTGCAAGCCTCAGAGCTGTCATGTTGCCATTGAAACCAAAGCCAAAATTCCCATAAACTTGATAGGAGGCAGCTCCAAGCCCTGCCATGGTACATCCCCTTAACCTTCAGGGGCCTGGCGTTGAGTGCAAGGTTTTTCCAAGAGAACCAAAACTCAGAGCACTCCCCTAACATCCAGAAGCCACAGCCCAATGAGGAACTTCCTCTGTGTGGTGGCTTCTGCTGGAGCCTGCTTCCCTGACAGCCTCAGGAGAGGCGTTTTCAGGGCAGCCACCACGGAGAGTCAGGCTGATCTGTGCCACAGAGCCCATCCCTGCCTGCAGAGATGCTGGCTTTGCCCTCCCAACCCACTCTTCCTCTGAACCATCTGTGGTGTATCCCCAGGGCAGTCGGACCCGCAGCCCCATCCATCAGACCCTGGCAGGACAGAAGATTGTAGGAGCTGGCTGGAGCTGGAGGAGCAGTTTTTTGGCAGAGAGGAGATTTTCCAGCAAATGTCAAGGGGGAGGGGGAGTCAAAATGATTCACAAATTCAGACACATTTTCTGAATAGTTCTGGCCTAGAAAAAAAATACAGAGGTGGGGGAAGAGGGAGGGAAGTTAAAAATAGCCATGCGTGTCATTCTGACACTTTCAGAATGAACTGTTTCATTTTGGGAATGGTTTGTTTATGTTTTGCAAGCATTTCAAATGTAGATTTGATTCAAAATGGCATTTTTTTTTTCACTTCTAAGTTGACCTCCCTGCTAAAACATGTTGCAAGAAGAAAAGAGAGAAGGTTTTTTAGTACTTACATAACCCGAAATAAAACACCTCCTTTTGCTCTGGCTCCAAATGAGACATTTCAGAGTTTTCCTTCCACAGCCCTACAATTTTAGCTGCGTTCAGCCCAACCTGAACATCTCCTCTCCCCTAGTGCTTTTCTGGTTGAGCTCTGATATAGACAAATCCATACTCCATCCAGCTCCCAACCTTTAAGTCTAATGCCATGGAGCAAGCACTTTAATCTGAGGTCAACCACATGTTGCTGTGATTCAAACTGAAACCTGTGGTATCAAATGAAGAAGAGCTGTAGGGTTTGTAGATAACTGGCAGCTTCTCCGGAGGATGCAGTGTCGAACCTCAGTTAGAAAAATAACTCAAACTCCTGGGGCCCTCAGATCTGATCTAGAAATCTTCAGAGGAGCTGCAGACTTTCACTCCCCCCACACTCACACCGCTCTCAGTCAACTGATTCATTAAAGGGAAACGAGCAAACAGCCAGTAATTACTTTGCTGTAGCCAAAACGTGCCGCAGAGTTTCCCCAGGCAGAGGGGAAGGAAAACACACATTTGCTGTACGATGACGTTGTCAAGTTTACTCTTCCTCAGTTTTCTGCCTGGTTGTGCCATTTCCTCAGGGGGAGTCCATCCCTCGGTGTCTGGGGAGGAGCCTTCCTTGCTGAGATTTACCTTGAGTGTCTTCTGAGCCCCTTTCCTGTGTGCCTTGGAAGGGTTAGGGCACAAAAGGAGGAGAAAAAAGATGCCACGGTGTGGGATGGCAGAATTTGTAGCAGCAGCCCCGCTTGGGCAGGGGCCATAGGAAAGACCTCTTCCATTCCTGGGAAGACCCTGGAGGTTACCTGCAATAGGAAGGTTTGTAAGTATTTTTCTGGCCCGCTGTAATTTTAGTGTTACTGAAGGGGAAGATCTTATGGTGTGGACAGGATACGGATGCTTTTAACATCGAGATGTAGAGGCGAGGCGCTGGCTGTGCTCCCTGCTGGCCCAGGCACCCATGGGAGCTGCAAGGGCTCTGCACTTACTCTTAAGTTGTAGGTCCCCCTGCAATGGGGCTGATTAGTGCCTGCAACAGGACAAGGAATAGAGGCCACAGTGCATGTACCAGCTCTGCAGCTCCCTCGACCATGCACTTACTGTTAAAACACTGCCAACTCAAGCTCTCCCCAAAACAATGGGGATTGCCTTAAAAACCACCGAATGTTTCAGAGTTTATTTGGAACTGCTGTGTTTATTTGATTGTTTTCCTAGTTTTTATGCCTTTAACTCGCACTCAGGACAACTTTTCAGGCTTTTCTCTGCAAGCCAGAAGGCTAGAAATGTACTTTATTTTTAAAGATGGAAGCTTGGAGTCTCAGCCACCTGATGGCAAGGGCTGGGGGCTGTGAGAACAAGGCAGAGCTCACGCTAAAACTGCAGGAGTGGGCAAATGGACTATTGAAATAGCTGCTTCTCCTGGTTGAGAAATGAAGTGAATGGAAAGAAAGGCCAGAAGGGCAGAGCATGTAACACACGGAGAACGCCAGCTCTCCCTCCCTGCCCCAGCCAAAACAAAAAGCCCATACACAACCAAAATGAAATCAGCCTTCCTGTTTGGGCATGAGGCCTGGGATGGCAGGTGGCATCCGACTCTCGCAGCTCTGCCGAAATCCAAGCTCAGCTCCCAGGGGAAATATGGAGCTAGGGGCACAGATAGAGATACGAGCAGTCACCAGTGAACAGGGACCATACAAACAGCACATGGAGGCTCACACCATTTCCCTGTCCATTTTAGTTTGAAAACTAATCACTTCTTCTACAGATAAAGGTGATTCAGAGATTTTTGGCTCAGGCAGCTGCCAGGAGATGGGAAAACAGCTCTAAGGATATTAAACTTATAGTGGGGAGGCAGCGCAGAACCAGCGCTCCAGTGCAGATTGTAAGATTTAGCAAAAATCTCAACTTTCCAACTAAACAATTGCATTTGGACAATGATCTATGGGCACGTAGTGACAGGACCTGGGGGAATGGCTTTAAACTGACAGAGGGGAGATTGAGATTAGACATTAGGAAGAAATTCTTCCCTGTGAGGGTGCTGAGGTGCTGGCACAGGGTGCCCAGAGAAGCTGTGGCTGCCCCATCCCTGGCAGTGTTCAAGGCCAGGTTGGACACAGGGGCTTGGAGCAACCTGCTCTAGTGGAAGGTGTCCCTGCCCGTGGCAGGGGGTTGGAACTGGATGAGCTTTAAGTTCCCTTCCAACCCAAACCATTCTGTGATTCTATGATTCTTAGGCTGACAGTGCTCAGAAAATACCAGACAGGGTTGTTGAGCTGTCCTATGCCACCTTGTCATTGAATGGTGCAGAGGTGCTGTGTGAAGTGACACCAGGTGTTCTCTAGCAGCAACAAGGGTATTTGGATTTCAGTTTACTCTCATTGGATATGCTGACACGTTCTCCAGTTTGCCTCTTGAATTAAGATGCTGCAGTGTTCACTTCTCTCCTTTCCAGCTGCTGAGGTATGTGTCTTTGCTTCTCCAGGGGGAAGGAGGCGAGATGATCTTGAGGTCCTTTCCAACCCTAACTATTCTATGATTCTAGGATTCCTCTTTTGAGCTTGCCCTTAAAGCTATGACATGTTTAAAGGGAATTCATCCCTAAAGCAAAGGCATGGATGTTGGGTGTATCCCTCTTCCTGTTGGTGGGCTGTGCACTTTTCCCGGGTGCTTCATCCGCAGGGTTAACTTCATGGAAATCACACCAGGAGGGCAAAGCTTGTGTACAACATGCAGATGGTCATCTGGAGAGCAGCTGCCTTTGGAAAACTAGCTAAAACTACTGTTGGCGTAACAAACAGAGTATTTCCAGGATATAAAATTAAGGGAGGAAAACAGCTTTACTGGCTATTGTCAGAAAACAGAGGCTTGCATAATAACAGCAACATTTTCCATACACTATGCAATTAAGTTACTTGCTTGGGAATTAAATTGTAAGTCAGTTTAGACAGCGTGGCCAGCTGTAACATAACACACGGTTACAACACACATAGTGAATGTTATTACTTGGTGTCAGTGTTTATTGAACGGAGTGGGGATTTGAGAAACAAGCTTTGGCCCAGGAAACACTAACAATGTGATGGCACTTAACGTCTCTAAAGCAGCACAGCTTAGGATGTTAGGGAATAAATTCTCCAAAGATAAAACACTTTGGAAAATACCTGCTAATCCCTTTAAACCCCTAAAAGACATCTTATTTTTCATCCTGGGAAATGATAAACCACAGATTTCACCACTAATCTCAGAAAGATCCTGTGGTTTTTGGACAAGCAAGGGAGACTCCAGGTGTAGGTTCAGTGGCTGACTTTGCAGCAGAGGTTCCAGCTGATCTCACTGGAAAGTGTTTTATTTGCTGCTGTCTGCTGGTCCCTTGCTGTCTTCTTTTGCTACTGCAGGAACCAGGGCCAGCAAACAGTGCTTTCCTCTCATTTTTAGGGAGAAGAATTGATGCTCTAGAATGTTGCTTCATCTCAGTTGCAAGACTGGAATGAGATTGGGCTAAGTCAACTCTGTTGTAGCTCCGTTGAGTCTGGTGGGCTTGCATGAGGGATAAATCTGATCCAGAGTAAGAATAACATGAAACACACATATGGGCTGGGTTAGTGCATTGTTTATATATGGCCAGACCGTGGAGATCTGCCTGCATTGCAAAATTCCCCTCCCAGCTGGTTCCATCAGGGATCCTTTGGGAAGCACAGCACGGCAACAAAATGTGGCACAAAGAAGGAATCTCCCCTCTCTTGTGCTCGCTGGTGCTCAGAGCTGAGGACCATGTCAGCTGTGGTGCATGGGCTCAGCTCAGCAACTGTGCTGAACCAGCATCTCAGGGAGCAGCACAGGTCAGATTGCCATGCCCTCCGATGGGAGTGAGCTTATAAATAGACTTTTGGAACAAAAACAGGAACCATCCACCAGAGCTATTTGTGATGACCTCAAAACAAAGTTAGAACTGGGTTTCTTTCTCTGCTGCTTAGCAGAGCGGCTGAGCTCTCCAGCAGAACAGGAAGTAGCTGAGGAGCTGTTTGAGTAACCGGAGTCGTCAGATCAATGGAAAAAGTGGTTTGAGTGCATTTTGTGAAAGTGCAGTCATCAATTTTGAAATTACTGCAGTTTCTGTCCCTAGATCAGGGCTGTTGTTCCTGCCAAGGGGACACAGGTCTGCCACTGCTCCGTCTGAGAGCAAACAGAGCGTTTCTTTTTAACAATGCACACGATGTGCACCCAGGGGTGAAGCAGAAATCTTCCCCTTTGGTGTCCTTGGATGAGATTCCACACAAGTTAGTCTCTCAACATGATCAGGATCCTATGTACTTTTGAAATGCCTACCGTGCCATTTGGAAGGAACATAAATTTGCTCTTATTGGGAGTTGGCCATGGGGAGGTCAGGGAAGGTGAGGAGGGAGGGAGAGGGCAAGAGACACCCCTCAGGGAGGAAGATGCACGGAAGATGCCTCAGAATTGAGGCTGGTCCTACATGTTAGTGACACTTGCAGCTTCTTTTCACGTTTTGCAAGCTCATCTGAGAATTGAATGAATGCCAGATTAATCTTTCAAGGGAAGCGGAGCTGGGTTGAAAATATCTCCAGCACAGATAACTCAAAGGAAGTGCAACTTTTAAAAAAACATGTGAAATGCCTCTAAGAATCTACCTGGGGTTTCCTGTTTTCTTCTTTTCCTTTTTCTTTTTCCTCCCCTTAGTCCCACGTTTCGCCTCTTTGCTGCCTCGTCATGTCACCACTTACTTTTTTCCCCCCTCTCGTTGTTCCCACAGAGGCATACAAAGGGTTTTCGATCCCGTCACATGCTCCAGCTGGAACCAGAGTGTGTTTTCTCCGGGGTTTTGTCAGGTTTAGCTGCAGGCGCTCCCCGGCTTTGCGCTGATTGTCTTTTCAGCTGCCCTCCGCTTGCGACACTTCGCGTTGCAGCCGGGCAAAGGCCGGTGCGAGCTGCAAGGCGGAGGCGATGCCGTGAGTGCGGGGAGCGCAAGGGGCTGCAGGGGTGCGGGATGGGGCGGCCGTGGGGAGGGAGCGGCGCGGCGTGGGAGAGCAGGGGGAAGACGGACAGGAAGGGAGCGAAGGGGAAAGGCAGGTGGAAAAGGGAAATGACCGCGGGGGCCGGGAAAGCTAAACAGAATACAAGGGAAGCTGCGAAGCCATCTGGGAATCTGCTTTAGCCACGTGTAAGTCGCAGGCGTCCTTGCGGCTTCCCGCTCTGCGCAGAGCGGAGCGGCGCCCGGAGAAGGCCGGGCAGAGCCGGGATGGCGGCGTGCGGCGGCGTGCGGTGAGCCGGCGAGGGGACGCGGCTGTGGGGACACGGGGGGACAAGGGGACGTGAGTGGGTGCCCCGAGGTGCGGCACCGGAGCGGGCAGAGCTGGGGCAAGAGGTTGGTGGAGCCGCCGCTTGTGGGTGATGGCAGGGGCAGGGCGGGAGGAGAGATGGGTGCTGTGGGGTGGAGGCAGGATGGGAAGTCGGGGAGAAGCCGAGTGCAAAAGCTGATCAGGGGATGGAAAAGGAGGAAACTGAAGGGAAAAGTTGTGTGAAAAGTTGCAGGTAGTGGAAAAAAGCATCGTGGAAGGCTGACATGGCGAAGCAGGGTACAGTGAGGAGAGCTCGGGTAAGATTTTAAAAGCACTTAATGATGTCTGGGGTGGGATTTGTGGCAAATAGCTAGATCTGAGCCAGCCTCCCTTTGTGGGGAGAAACAGGCCCCTGCAGAGCACAGTGTATGTGACCTGCCTGCACAGCACGAGAGTTGCCGAGGCTGAGCAGCGCTGTGACTGTAAAAGGATTTAACTAGCATGGATGCAGTCATCTACACTGAACATGGCTAAAAATAGGTGAGATGAATTGCAGTCCCGAGGACAAAATGTTACAGTGAATGAATACAAACCATCTCACGTTATTTAGCCGGGCGCGTTCATGCCTCCTCCGTGCGTGTGCATGCTGGACATGTGTGCCTAGGTGCAGGGTTTGTGCATGTTAAGTGCAGATCTGAACACCAGCACGTACCTGTCTGGGATGTTCATGTCTCTCCTGTGCAGAAGCCTCCTGCACCTCAAACCCTTAAAAATTGGGCCATGGTGCTGGAGCAGGCTGTAGTTTCTCAGGTCTCTGCGATTGTATCATAAATCGTTCCTAAGAGTCTCAAGAAAGAGCAGGGAGATGTGCTGCTGTTGCAGGGGGTGCTGCTGCTGACCCCATCGCTCTCCGCTTCACTGTGAAGAGGCTGCAGGGTTAATCCAGACCCTTGCCTGGTTTTTGCTGAGCTCTGCAGGCTGCCTTCAGCCTCCAGCAGAGGTGTGGGGGTCACTTTGCTTTAATTCACACCAGGAGGTACCAGCGTGGCAGGGAAGAAAGGTACCCAGTCCCTGGTGGTGCCGTTTCCCCATGCCACCTTGTCCTGAAGGAGAGACAATTTGTCTCCTCTGGTGAGAGGACTGGTTAGGAACAAGTAACACCGCATCTCTGCAGGTCACCCATGGAACGTACTAAGAGAAACCCAGGCACACGCAGTTATTTCATGGGATCCCTCACACATGGACTAGGCTGGCGTGGATGGTCCGAGCAGGGCATGGATCTGGAGCCCATCTGCATTGGAGGTGTCCTTGGGCTGCCCCAGCCAGCTCCCTGCAGCCCTGTTCTCCTTCCCTGTCCTAGTCCTTGACCTCGTCCTCATCTCCAAAATTAGGTCTGCAGGTCCCTCGCCTCATCTTCAAAACTCTCCGTGCAATTAACTTGCACAGGAGCGTCCTTGGCAGAAGATGCCCCCCAAGGATGGGCAGCGACAGGATGCGCGCAGTTTGACTGTAGCGAGGGCTCACGGTTACTGGTAGGAAACACTGTGAACTTGTGTCTCTGCGCCAAGACAAGAAGTGGCCCTTTGCTCATGGAGGTTGTGAGCCTCTGGTGCTACCTGAGCTTGTTCAAGAGTCTCCACTGTGGAAGTGAACAGATTTTTCATCTCCTGAGGGTGACTTTGGGCTTTTAGTGCTCGGGTTTGATTAGCCACAATTGAACTCTTTCACTTAGCCCTTTACTGCAGGCTGCTCATTCTCATGCTGCGCATTTCCTCTGCCTGCAAAAGCACTTAGAGAAGCTTGGATCCCCAAGTCACATATCCTCAATATTTATGCCCCTTGGATGATTCTCCAGGGAAGCTCTTTATCTTACAAGTCAAGAAAAGATGTATATTTGTCAGATCTAATATTAACAGGGTGTGGAGTTCATTCTCAGGCAGCAGGTGGGTTAGAAAACCTTATTTTTGTGCAGTTAATTCTGTAAGAACTCCCTTCCACCTTCTCTATGCTTTCGTTTGCTTCTGTGTCCTGGTGTCTCAGAAGACAATGGTTTCTGTGGGCGAATGGCCATCCTGAGATCGCTTGCTGGCAGCCCTTGTAGGAGCAGCACAGAGGCGGCCGTCCCTGGATTTCCATCTTCGTGTTGGCTGTTGAAACACTTTGTCTCACAAGAGCTATAGGGTATCCCCCCACTAAATTCTTTATCCTGTTCAGAGGGGATTAGTGAAAAGGTCCTGGTAAAGAGCACTGAAGTCAGGAGATATGCAAAGTTTATATGTGGGATTATTTAGCCTGCAAACTAATGGGCTTCAAGTGAAATATCTAAGATCATTGCGAAAACTCTTCCATTCCTTCCTCTCTACTTACTCTGTCCGGTAATAAGACATACAGTTTGCGTGATGAAATTGCAAGGATGTGCACGCAGCCTTGGAGAAGAAATTACTTGTTGGTTCTTTGCAGAATTCCCATCCTGGGAACTCTGCTGCAGACCCTCTGAGCCCACTCCTCTGCGGGGAGAAGGGGCTGTGGGTCCATCCGAGCCGCCTGCTCTCAGCTCTGCAGGCTGAGGTAAGGCAGCCACATGTGGGGTTTCAGCAGCAGCCATAAGCTGATGATGTGGAAGGAACAGGATGGGATTTCTGCACGGCGTGGGCAGCATTGCACAACAGCCTCCAGGCCAGGTGGCCCGGGCTGTCTGTGCTCCTCTCTGTGCTCTGCCGATGGGCAGGGGGCTGCAGAGTGTGGCCCATGGCAAAGGCCAGCAGCTTTCTGCAGGGATGGAAGGCTGTAGTCTAAATGAGAAGGCAACTCCTTGTGCTGCTTCATCTTCCTGGGAAACAGGAGCACGGCTGAGAGCAAACACACCGAATGGTGTTCGCTCTGATCTGGGCCCCATAGGCTGTACTGCTCTCATGGCCGAAACTCCCAATAAGAGCATTTGCCCAGTTTTCTGTTAAATACAGCACCTGAGAAGGTGAAAGCCTTGGGTTTGTAACTCGTTAGACCTAACATCACAAATGATGAGGTGCATCACACAGACTAGCACTAGCCCCATGGTAGTGTCAGGCACTGCAGGAGCAGGACCCCAAAGGGTGTGTTTTTCCCCCAAAGCTGGTGTGAGCTCCAGCAGGAGCTGTGCAAAGCTTATAGCTGTGGGTGCTATCAGCAGAGCATCCCTGAGCATCCCGCACTGCTGGGCTTGGGGGGCAAAGTCTTCCCCTGGTGTGAAGTCCCCGAGCTGCCTTAGCCCAGCTCTCAGGTTTACAGCAGCTGAGGATCAGGCTGCAATCTCAACCGGTGACATATAAATAACACACAGCTATGTTAGAATACCCCACCCTTTTCCTGCAGTTTTAGTTAGAGGGGCAGTGCTGCTTGTGATGCTTTATTGTGACAGAGAATGAAGAGGAACATGGAAAAACAAGGTAATAGACTGTTTGGTTTAAAGTATGGAGCTAGGCTTTTTGTCTAGGGAGGGGGAGAAGGTACGCTTTCTTCAGTAGGTGTTTTTAGATTGTATGCGTTCAAGCAAGGAGGAGTGAAGTAGACCCAGTAAGTGCTATATATAACCTTAATTGTGGTTGTATCTAAGGAAGAGTTTAATTGTGAAAGCTCATGTGTGTGCTGTCCTACATTGCCCCACTCCTGGGTGGCATATCCAAATGAAAAAAATTTTCTAAGCATACGGTGCCTGATGTTCTGGCAGGGCTGATACTCACACACCCTCCTGGCTCAGGTGTGTTCTTCAGCATCCAGAGGCCGTCAGTGAATAGTTCAGCTTCCAAAGAGCGAGTGCAGCACAGCTGGCATGGGGGCGACCCCGTATGGGCAACCATGCAGAGAGCTCAGGATTCATGGGTAACCATGAGAGAGCTCAGGACCCTTGTCAGAAGCGGTACAGTGTGATGGCTCAGGGGACCATCCCCTGTGGAAGCTCATGCTGGCTGGCTGGCTGCTTCTCTTAGATGTGTTTGAAACTTTTAAGCCATCTATTTCTGCTCTGGAGCTTCTGTACTTGCTCCAGTTACATCAAACACTGCTATGGCAAAGCCTTTAAAGGTGTGTTTAGAACTACAGGGTTCCCCAGGTTTCTGCATACTATGTGAGCATCGCTCAGACTGAGCAGCACTGGCCCTGGGCCCTCAGCTGGTTTGTGTATGGCTGCGTGTTGCCCTGTCAGCGCTGGGACTTCAATCCTGCTCTGTGTAAGGAGGGAAACTGCTGGAGCTTCACTAACTGACCTAGAGGTTGCTATGAGGTCTTTAAACAAGAAAAGGAAAGTCTCAGGGCTGGAATAAGAATGTTGTATGGGACGAGCCTGAGGCACATCAGCAGGGCTTTCAGGCAGTAGTTGGTCCATCATATGCCCTCATACGGGAGCTGTGCAGTTGAGGTGCTGGAGCTGTGCCCCAGCTTCCAGTCCACAGGCCTGCATGCTTCATGGAGTTGGCCTGGAAAAAGCAGGATTTGCAGGTGGAGCTGGGTGATGGGCATGTGTTGATGCAGGAGACATTCCTAAGGGTGAAGCTGATGCGCTGGCACCAGAACAGGGAGCTGACGGACATAGCAGACGGCTATCAGCCAACTTGCAGCCCCAAGGAGTCTTGGGGACCAACATGCATCATTATTTACCAGAGGAGGGCTTTACTGGGACTGCACTGCCTGCTTTCCCACACCGTGCTCACTGTTCTTCCTTACATTTTTCTCTGGATTTGGGTAGTCCAGGCAGCCCTGTTGGATGCTTCTGCATGCTGTGTGCCGCTGCGCTGCACAGCCCTACCCTCAGCATCTCCTCTGTGGCAAGGGTTGTCTTTTGCTTCCTTGGTCCAGCAAAAGCTGTTCCTCCCAGGTGGGCTCTGGCTGTGCCAGGATTTCCACAGAAACTCCCCCCTCCTCCTGCACTGGGATTTTCTCCTCCAGTTGGTGGGACTGGCTCTGGTCAGCATCCCATTGGGCTGGAGCCCTGCCAGCTCCCAGCCAGGCTCCACTGCCCATGCACAGCCAGTGCAGGACAATAGGGGTTGTCTCTGCCTGGCTGCTTGCTGCTGCGGCAGGCAGCCCCGGGCTCTGCTCTGGGGACAAGGAGTATTTCCAATCATGCAGGAGTTTCATCTTTCAATCGAGGGTCTATTACAGCTCCTTGCAATGATTAGCTCTGTGAATGACAATCTATAATTTGGCTAGTGCTGGGCTTTCTCTTTCAAGGATCACCTCCAAAAGTAACTGCTGCAGGAGCAGATAAGTGAAGTCGGACATAAAAGCAGATGTTACAGGGGTGTGTGACCGCAGGGATGCACACTGCCTCGTGCTGAGGGGAGTCCTTAACCTCTCATGCGAGAAAAGAGAAGCAGTGTGCTTCCTTCTTCTGGTGGCAGCTTGCCAAGGTGAGCAGGTTAGCACTGATAAAAACATCTCTCTCTGCAGCCCTCAAACTGAGGCATGCAGGTTTCCTCTTCGGATTTGCATTTCTCTTGCAGCCCCTTTCAGCTGGTCCGAGGTGCAGTAACATGCAGGTGGAAGAGCCCTTGCAAGGTTAACTGTAAGTGACTTGAGGAGGAGCAGGAGCACGCAGCCAGGCACACACATCCAAAACCCATAAACCTCACCTTCTGTTACAGGGGAGCTGTGCTTCTTGGCATGGTGTTGCTCTCACCACACAGCTACTCAGTGTGCTGCAGTCATAGGTGGTGGCAGGAGTAGCTCACCAATGCGTATGGCACACATGTGCCACACATGAGTTGAGAAGGGGGTTAATGTCATGTGTGCTGTGCTGCAGAGGGTGCATAGGGACAGAAGCTCTTGTATCTGAGTGACCAGAAGTGATATCCCCCCATCAGCTCCTGCTCTGTGGTGTGAGTGCTTCCCACCCATGCATTAACAGTGTATTTACACCACATGGACCCAATTCCAAATCTTCTTTCAGTTTTCCCTCCATCCTTACTGGAAAGCAAAGCTCTCACTGAAATTTAAGTGAAGCTTTTTGCAAAAAGGGACTGTTAAAGAAACCCCAAACAAACAAACAAAATCCTTCAGGATTTGGCCCAGTATGAAGGTTACTTTTGCTTTTAGTTTCACAGAAATGACCAACACCCCTAGTTGCTCTAAGAGTTGAGGTCAGAATTGAAACAAGATGTTTATGGGATGGAGGAGTGAGAAAGAGCTGGTGAGTCTTTAAACCTGCTCTCAACAAAACCTGACACAAAAACCTGCTCATTAAGATGGCTGGTCATGGGCCAGCGGGTGGCATTCATTACAGACCATTACAGAGTGGTGCTAGACACTGTGTCCTGCATCCTCCCTTCAGCCTGGTACCCAGGCCTGCAGACAGGCTCACTGCAGCCTGGGGGAGGCTGGACTGCACAGGGATGCTCCATCGCAGGGACCCCTCTGGGGGAGCTCAGGCTGGTAGGCTGGGACCTATGGTACCTCCATTAGTAGGGGACATTCTGCACCCTGAGCATCTGCCCTCAGGTTTCTCTGTAGTAAGCACATAGACAGCACAAGGGGGAATGGCTTTAAACTGACAGGGGAGATTTAGAGTAGATAACTAGGTAAAAAATCTTCACTATAAGGGTGGGAAGATGCTGGCACAGGGTGCCCAGAGAAGCTGTGGCTGCCCCATCCCTGGCAGTGTTCAAGGCCAGGTTGGACACAGGGGCTTGGAGCAACCTGCTCTAGTGGAAGGTGTCCCTGCCCGTGGCATGGGGTTGGAACTGGAGGAGCTTTAAGGTCCCTTCCAGCCCAAACCATTCCATGATTCTATGGAGCTGGTCTGGCCCAGCTTCACCTGCTGCACCATCACTGGAAGGGATAGGTGTCCCACCCTCCCAGCATCCCTACCCCATCCATGATGCCAAAGAGGACAACTGCCCCAAGGGCAGATGTGTTGGGTCTTGACTGTTGAGTGTGGTTGCTACTACCAGGGACCTAGCACTGCTTCCCTGGATTTGGATGTTTTCCTGAGCATTGTGCTGATCCTTATTGTCCTTTTCCCCGCTCAAATTTTCCTTAACTGCCCTTTCTCCCTAGCACGTCGGTGCCATTAACTCCAAGCACCAAATCCAGAGGGGCACTGGCAGTGCTAATTTCCTGGGCAGGCTCCTGAGGGCTCTGCAACCTCCTGATGAAACTCCTGTCCTTTGGTGGAAGCAGTTTGGTGGTGCAGCAGTTTCTGCCTTCAGCCATCTGAGGTGACTTGTGTCTATCAGGACTCAGGCAGTTTCCTTGCTCCCGAAATGCAGAAGATTCTATTAGATCACAGCATTTATACTATGAGATTTTGGTGGTAATGGGTGATCTTTTCATCTCTCTTTGTTGTACAGGATGTACCACAAGCAGGCCCCGATTCCTGTTTACTTTAAACACTATCGCAGCATTGCTGCACAGACTTTCCTGATTATTTCTCCTCCCCTGCCACAGGCCTTCCAGGTTTTCAAATGTTTCTTATTTACACATCACACAAGTCAAAGATATTATAATCAATATGGTAAGGAGGACTCAAATACAAACCTTTCCAATAGAAAAGAGACTGACGTAATTTGTCCAGAGGAGGTGGATATGGCCCCACCATGACTGCAAGTACTGGACATGCTGCCCTACTTTTTGGGAGCTTCTGGGGAGCAGCAGAGAATGGGGGTGGGGGGAAGCGTGGGTATGAAAGTTGAGCTTCCCAGCATCTCCTGGCTGATTTGGGCCTCTCTGTCCTGTTGTTTAAATGGGACCCACAGGCTCTCAGCACTTGTTTTTGTGAGCACGTGGTGAGGCACAGGAGCCCTTTGCTGGGAGTTGTGGGGTGCAGCCCCCCAGCTGGGGATAGCAAACATTGACTCACAGCTCTGTGGGAATAATCACATCCTAGGCATCCTTGACAGAATCTCTGTGGGGCAATTGAAGCGAGCTCCGTTATAGAAATGAGGAAGGCTTGGCGGGGAGCTCAGCACCCGTTCACTTTGGGTACCGCTGTTTTGTAGCCTGTTTTGAGATGGGCAGGGCTGAAGAGCAGCTATTGATCAGGACAGTGCTCTGTGCTCATAAACACTGCCTGAAGGGTCTCAGCCCTCCACAGTCCAGTGTAGTGACCCTGAGGGAAAAACACTGTCTGCAGCGAGCATACCCAGTGCTTGTGACCTGTTTAGGAGCACTGTTCAGAGCTCCTCTAGGCTCACTCCTCAGCCCTTAGGCTCACACCGCAGTTTCCCAGGCACACATGGCCCTCCATCAGGCAGCCTTTAACATGGCTCCATAACTCATTTTTCTTCTTTGTCTTATTTATGACTGTAAAGTTTGTTTCTTCCAGTCCAGCAGAAAACAAGCCGATGTGGAAAACAATATGTGATTCAGTTTGCGATGGTGCATCTAATTTACAGGAACTGGCTCCTTTGTACAGTACATGCTGTGAAATAGCAGGTCTGCCTTGGCACTGGCTGGACAAACAGAGGTGACTAAGCAATCCAGTTGATTTATGGCAATAGCCTTGCACAGAAGGTCCGGGAAACCTCTGGGAAAACTGCCTATAGCTTAAGGAATTGCCACCTGCGAATTATAAAGCCTCCTGGGCGCAGCCGAGACCTGTTGTCAGAGCCTGAGGAGCGAAACATGAGGCAGGAGAGCACCTAGTTTTTCAGGCACCGCTGCTCCCAGAGCCTGCCACGTCTTGGGCTGCTGGCAGGTGAGGGAAGAGCCTTTTCCCAGCGGGATTGCGATGCAGAAGGGCCCGAGGCGAGCCAGCGGCGATGGGCTGTTGTGGGAATTCCTGTTGCAGGTAGGGTTGTTGGGATGGACTGGGAGGAGTAAAAGGTGCTCGGAAAGGTTGAGGCATGGCTGATTCTCTGTGCTGGGGGAAAGGGGAGGTTTGGGTAGAGGAACTGCTTGAGTGCTGCAGAGCAGGGGAAGGGCTGAGGTCTGCTTTCAGGGGTGCCGAGTGCCTGCGCTCCTGGGAAATGAGTGGGATTTGAGGATGCTCATTCCTTGTGTCAGGCAAATCGTGGGCCACTGGCTGTAGGTGCAGAGAGTACTTCCATGAATAAAGGAGCAAAGTAATTTACTTGATTTAACTTACTCTCATGATAAAAGGGCCATCCATCATAAACAGCAATATTTGCGCAGTCTCTGAACATGAGCTGTGGTGTGTCTGTGGGCTGCTGTTAGACTTTAGATTTGGGTTTCTTTTTGCCTGACCCACTTGCGTCCTCAGAAGGGTGTCCCACAGCCCCACCACCCTGCAATTTAGGTTTTACTGGGTTAAACTGCAGAGAGATTTTCGTTCCTAATGGCAGCTGAGATTCACTGAACCGCTGTAGGAGGAAGCTGTTTTGAAGGGCTTTTTGGGGTTAAGCAGGTGTGGAAGAAGCTCAGTACAAAAGAAGTGGCTGTTTGAGGGCATTCACTGCGGGTTGGGAGGGGAGATGGGCCCAGCTGGCAAGGGCTGCTCTGCCTTCCCTCCTCCTCCTCTTCCTCACATCCCACCAGTGCTAGCCCTTTTCCTTCATCGCTCTCCACCCCATGCTGGAGCACACGGGCCCCTTGTTGCCCTGCTTTCCTGGTACCTTGCGCTGCCTGTTTGGCATGCCATGGCCACCCTAGAAGTGCTGACAGTGTCTTAGCTCCATTCTTAGCCCCCAAGTGCTTTGTGGGGTGAGCAAACCTGCAACAAAGCCCATCAAACACCCCACCATGTTTCACAAGCTGATGCCATCACTCACTGAGAAGGACCCTGCCTGCCCTTCCGCTCAGTGAGGACAGAGCACACTGATCTGTGGCCCTCAGTGGTGGTGTGTGACTGTCCTAACAAGGATGCAGAAACAGACATCCCACATCATCAAGGAGATGTGGGGTTGCAAACACCGAGTGCAGTCATTTCTTCAGAGGTAATAGGAAAACAAAGGGATAAATGCTTGCCACATCTTCTAGGAAAACAGGAATGACCTGCTGGGAGGGATGGCATGTTTCCCATCTGCCATAGCCTATGAAGTGGAGGGTCTCTTTTTGGAGACGCAGGGCTGTGTTGGGTTGCACCAGGGGCCTCAGCTTTGAGGGATGTATTTGGAGAGAAATGGTGCAGAAAGGGTGAACAAAACTAAAAATCACAGAATCACAGACTGGTTTGGGTTGGAAGGGACCTTAAAGCTCATCTAGTTCCAACCCTTTGCCATGGGCAATCCACTAGACCAGGTTGCTCCAAGCCCCTGGAGCATCCAGCCTGGCTTTGAACACTGCCAAGGAGGGAACATTCACAACTTCCTTGGGCAACCTGTTCCAGCACATGAGAAGCTCATTGCTTGCACTTACAAGTCTGAGTGTGTGGGGTGTGAAATACAGGATTTGCTGGTGGAGGGGAGTGGAGAGCAAAAGGCAGATGCTCTGCCTGTTGATCCAGGCACAGGTGCTGAGGTATGTAAAGCACCTCACAGAGTGGAGGAGGAAGGAGTTTGGCAGCATACCATGGAAATTACTGCCTGTCTCTGAGAGGGATTGATTAATGAGATCAGGTAGGGACAAGGCTTGCCAGGTTACAAGGACTTTGCAACACCCTCCCAGCTTCTTGTGGGGCACCACCCAGAAACACGGATCAGAACTCCACCTCGGGAGCGCATTGGACGTGTGGCCCTGCTGCACATCTCCATCCCTTAGGTCCAGGGTCTCCGTGCCGGCCATGAGGGATTCCTGCATGTGGGCTGCTTCACCAGAGCAAAACAGGGGCAGAGGAGGGAGCAGGCATCAGCCTTGCAAATCAGGATTGCCTCCTTCCGTCCTTCCGTGTGGGCTGCAGCACCCAGAGCTGGCTCGCAGACTCCTCCGTGTGCCCTCTCCTACATGCAGGTGCTGGGGTGGAGGTTTGGGCTCCTGTAGGTACGTTCTTCTTCATGTCACACATCCCACAGAGGATCAGTGGACGCTTGATGGCCAAACGTAGCAGCATGAAGGCACTGCATAGGTTCATAACCTTCTGGAGCTACTGACTGTGCAGTTAACTGTGGAGAGAAGCACTTGTGTGCCTCTGAAAAACCTTGTGCAAAGGCTTTAATGTTCATGTAGCTATTCTTCTCACAGACAATTCCATGGCATGTAAACTCCCAGTATCTGCTAAACAAATCTAAGACAAACCTCAGGGAAGCTGTGCAGTACAGGAAACCTGTCAGGTGGGAACAGCATTCGAGAGCTGCTTCTCTGGGGAGCTGTAGCTTTCTTTCCTGTGCATTTATCTGCTGATAGCTCGGCTGTCAACCGAACCACTCGCCTTGAAAACGTCTCTTGCCAGACCTGGCCCCAGCAAACTGGCTGGGGAGCACTGAGGCACTGGGAATAGGGAGATGAGGGCTTTCTGAGCGAGCCAGGGACTTCTTTTCTTGCTCATGGTGGATTTGAGGGTGGGTGGGTTTGCATTGCTTTTTCTAAGTCGTGGTAGAGTTGAAGCGCTCCAGGGGCTAAGGCTTTTTACCTGCTGCTTTGTGAGGTGTCACTCACATGAAACACTCATCTCAAACTAGAGAGGTTGATGGGGCCTCTGCCTTTCCTGTTCTTCTTCTCTGTGTGTGTGTTGAAAGGAGCTTAATTTAATATGGTTGCCCTGTAGTTTAGAAATGTGCTTGTGCTAAATGGCTGTCTGCTAGATTGCTCTTGCGAAGTTTCCTCTGGATCCCATAGAAATAGCAGATGTTAATGCTCAACAGTGAAAAGAACAGCTTAAAGTTCAAAGGAAGCTTTGCATCAGACTGGAAGGATAAAGCCAAATCTTGACATTTCCTTGTCAGAGCTTTGTGTTTGATTGTAAATCTTGATGATGCATGTGGCGTGGGTACGCACTTCATCACCACCTGACTTTTAATGCAGCTGTAGCAAAAAAGCACGTTCTCATGTCTCCCTCTTTGTCGTCCTCAGCTGGAGCAAGCGTGTCCCAGGAAAAGAAAACAAACTGGCTTTTTCAGGCTCAGGCACTTAAAATAGGTGCTTTAGGTGGTGGCAATCCTGGGATGCAAAAGATGTGGGTCCGCTTTCTCCTGCTGCAGCATTTTGGTTCCTAGGAAGCTCTCTGTAAATGAATCAGGGGCCCGTGACCTCATTTGCAGTAAGCTGTGAGAGGAGGTACTTGCTGACTTTTTCTGCAGAGATGTCTGATGAAACCACAGAGTAAATAATAGGAACAAATATTTCAGAAGGACCTTTCCCTTGGGGTTCGTTCCCACTGAGTCAGTCCCTGTTACATCAACAAACAGTGCCACTTCACTAACTGCAGGAGTCAAGAGGGCTGAGCGGAAATCGCAACACGTCGGGCTGATTCCTCCTTTCCCCCCAGCTGGGTCATCACCATGGCTTTCAGTTTCCAGCCTGCTGCAGTACGAATGTGAGTACACATTGCTGCCTGGCCTTGAATTCAGAAAGCACTGATGGTTTGTGGTGGTCCAACCTAGTCCCACGTCAAGAAACTCTTCAGGGCTGTGCCTGTGACAGCTTTTGCTCTACATCATCCTCTTCAAGATGAGCTCTGGGGTAAGCCACGTGCTCTGGTGAGGCTGCCTGTCCCTGTCACACTCGGGTGCCAGTGCCAGGGCAGCGGGGCTCATGCCCTCATCCTGCCTCTCAGTCTTACTTCTGCAATTCAGTTTCTGCTCAGAGCAGGGAGGTCTTGCCCAACGCTGGGAGCATGTGTCTGCTGTGGGCTCCTTGCACTGTGTTTGGTCTGTGGGTTTTAGAGGCATGTTTTTCGGGTAGCCTGGCTGCCTGAGAACTGCTGTGCGTGGTTATTCAAGGCAGGCACTGGTATTAGAATCCAGGACTGGTGTATGCACAGTGCAGGGCTGGGATGGGGGCTGATGTATATGGCACAGTCGCTTGGCTGCTGGGCTGGAGACAGGATGCGCCCAGTTTGGGAAAGCTCTGCACCAACTGTTGGTCCTGGAAAGCTAACCTCTTCCATGGGGAGAGAGACCATTGCTCTTAGTGTGATATGAGTGCTCTGCTGGTCTGGCTGGGCTTCAACCTGGGACCTCCGTGTCTCTGAGCATGAGCTGGGAATGCTTGGCATGAAAGAGCAGTTTCCTGACCTACAGAGCTAGATGCCAAGATCAGCTGGTGGGATCAGAACAAAACAGCTTGCCTGCTGGACCTGGAGAAAGTACCTGGTGTGAGGATCCTGCCCATCCGCTGGGAATGGGCCGCGCATTGGGAGTGCAGCACAACTGGAAGCTGTCATCCCAGCCACGCAGCCCTGACAGCTTGTTTCCATAGGGAGCGAGGCGTCGAGTGGGAGCCCTGGAATTGGCTCTTGCTGGATCCCACCAGGCAGCTGCAGCCTGTTGCAACATGAGGGCACGTTAAGGGACTCCGGAGCAGAGGATCCAGATGAGGCAACAGCCCCCAGATCCACAGGAAATGGGATTATTAACAGTTTTCTAGCCAAACGCCTCCATAGCTATGCTTTTACCGGGAATAAAATAGGCGCAGAGCTTTTTGCCTGTATGTGGGCAGCCCATTATAGGGGCTGGAAATGTCCCGTTGGTCAGCGAGAAGATCACAAGTGTTGGATCCTGTCTGCTGTGAGCAGCCTGTGCTGGAGGCACCTTTGCAGCCAGCAGCAGGGGTTCTGCTTTAAGAGCAGCAAAGCCACTGAAGATCTGCTCAGCTGGCCAGTTTACATTGCATTTTCCCCACGTGTAGGTCCGAGGTTACTGGGACAATGTTCTCCATTGGAAAACATCCACTAAGCCCACCGGAGAGAGGAGAGCGGTAAGAGAAGGAACAGCACTGAGGAAGCAGTAATAATGGCATCAATGGAAAGTATTTTTCAGCGAGCAAAGTGCAGACTCGGGACAGTGCCAGCCCTGCAGACTGCTGAGTCAGCACCTCGTGCTCCTGTCTTGCTGCCCTTGAACCTCCTACCCTGCCTTCCTCCTGGAAAGGGCACAGTCTGCGTTTGCTACCTTCTTCAAGTGCTTCAGATGAATTTCCCCGTGTTCTGGAGCTTGCAAAGCTCTGTGCAGAGGGAGAAAGCCCAGGCTAAGCACAGTAGTTGCAGGGGTAGCCTGGAATAGTTCAGAGGTAGCAGGTTTTGTGACTGGTCAGTGCTGGGCTCAAAACAGCTTCTAAATATTGCTGAAAAATACTTTGGTCTAATAACACCTTTCTGTTTTTCCTGTTTTCCCTAAGCTCACATTCTTTGTCTCTGGCATTTTGGCTGACTGTCGAATGGATTTATTGCTCTAATAGCAGAAAATGACCATCAGCAAATCCCTGTGTTTTTGCTGCCCCTAAGGCAAACTGCTCGTTGTTTCTCTGTACTCCAGAGCACAGCTATTTCATGGGGTGATTTCCCAGCCTCTATGTACAGTCTGGCTGTGGGGATGGGTTCTTCCCATGGCAGAGTTCCTGTACCTGTGTTTTGGGGTCCTGCTGAGGGTGACTTTTGTGCACTGAGTGAATGCATGACAGCAGTTCAAGGGGGAGATGTTTGGGGGTTGTGTGTGGGAAGCACTGGGGAGAACCAGGATGCACATGTGGCTGCAAGGGCCCTAGTGACAGCGTGTCCTCCCTGGTAAGTGCTGTGTGCTGGGGAATCCGCTTCAGCCAGGGCTCAGGTCATGAGGAAGGACGAGGTGTTTCTGGTGCGATTCCACACCCTGATGGAAGCACATTTCCAGGGCAGAGCTTTGTCCTATATCAGGTTTTGTACATCCATACGCCGCCAGCAGCTCGAGCCATTTTGGATATCCATGTTGGATGCAGCTGTGCTCATGTGACTTCCTGGGCTAAACTTTGTTACAGGGGAAAAAGCAAAGCCTTTTGTTTACCCGTCTCAATGGAAAAGTTTAGTTCTGGCCTGTCTCGCCAAAGAAGGAAGGAGTGTGCCAGAGTGATAGTACAGCGGATTCTGGCTGCTGGCGGAGCAGGGATGGAGCTGGCTGTCGGGCACACCATTGGCATCACACCCTGGCTGTGCAGAGTCACCATGGGGCTCGGGGATGCAGTGGGCATCTGTCCCTTTCTTGGCTCTCTCCATTGTAAGAGATGGCTACACCAAGGTGCTGAGTGAGTCCTTGGTGTCTGTCCAGCAAAAAATGAGGAGGGGGAGAAGCCAGTGCTGCGTGTGTGGGATAGGAATCAGTCAGGAAGGGAAACATCTTTGACCATGTATACTCAGAGGATATAGCACAGTGCACAGTGGGGCCCTGCTTCTTTTTGAAATGCCATTTTAATTAGAGTAATCACAGCTCTGGTATCAACCAGATCAATCATCATTAAAATGGCTTTAAGCTGACAGAGGGGAGATTTACATTAGATATTAGGAAAAAAAAGCCTTCCCTGTGAGGGTGCTGAGGCACTGGCACAGGGTGCCCAGAGAAGCTGGGGCTGCCCCATCCCCAGGTTGGACACAGGGGCTTGGAGCAACCTGCTCTAGTGGAAGGTGTCCCTGCCCGTGGCAGGGGGTTGGAACTGGATGAGCTTTAAGGTCCTTTCCAACCATTATATGATTCTATGAACTCTCTCAATCACTGTGTGCAGCTGAGAAAGTACACAGCAAATGTGTGCAGCCACCCAAAGGGCAAAGCTCAAAGACTGAGCTTTAGGACATATTTCCCGTTCAGGTTTTTTATCCCATTTCTTTCTGTTCTCTTTGCCTTTATTCAGCTGCTAATGGCTCCCGAGTGTGGGATGCTTGCTGGCATGGCTGCTCTCTTGCAGGGCTGAGTGGTACAAGGTGCCCCTATGGCTTTCATTTACATGGGTTGACACTATTACAAGGTTAAATTACAGCCAGGCAATTAAATTCAGTGTTTTAAGAAATAGACATGTTATGTGGCTCTGGAATAGTGCTTTAAACAGGGCTCTGCAAAGGGAAACTCATCCAGGGTCTGAATTTGCCCCATGTTTTCAATGCACGAGCTGCTCTCCTGTGCCCAGCTGAAGCAGCGTGGTTCCCCCAAATCACAGCCTTCCTGCTATGGCCCAAGCGCAGCACAGGGGTGCCGAAGGGCCCTGTGCGTCCTGAGCAGGATCTCTGGTGTACAAAGGGCAGGCTTGTCTGAAGAGAGGGGTGGCTTGTTCATGTTTTCCAATGGGACTGTGAGACTCGACAAGACCTGACTCACTAAATCCAGCTTTTGAGACCAGTCCCTCGGAGTAGATAACTTTTTATGTTGTCTTCTTCTTGATCTAAGTAAGAGACAGCGCTGTGGTGCGAAGGTGCAGGTGATGCACATGCGGAGCCCCATGTGTTCGTTACCCATCTCCCTGCACCTAAAGCTTTCTGCTCAAAACGGAGAGCCCACGTGGTGAGCTCCACTGCCAATCCCAAATCCCAGCACTGACTGCTGTGCGGCTGAAACACGGCTGCAGCTTCCCTCCTGATTTTGTCCAGATCCTCGCTCCTGCAAGTACTTCTGCTCCTTTCCTTTGAAGCTGTTTGAACTCAAATTAACAACCCTTTAATGCATCTTCCAAATGAGCCTCTCTTAGCTGCTTGCCGTAGCTATAATTTTCTAGATGCTTTCAATGACCCTTCTCTACAGAACACCAGAACCTCCCCTTCCACCCTCCTCTAATCCGGGATGTGCTGTTCACTGACTTGTGATGAATACCACTTTGTTGTTGTCTGGCACATCAGCGGGTGTCACAAATAATCACCTCATCAACACATTTTTTGTTAGTACCTCTAACACCCAGCTATTAAAAATACCTTAGTTCATTAGCAAGACACTGTTTCCAGCATATAAACTTTTCCATTCCAGAATGACTGACTGTAATGCCCTAAAAAGCTTACAGCTGTTTATAAGCTAAATCAAATAGGACACCTTCCATCTACTTGTGTCCCATGGCTACAGGAGAGGGATAGACCTGTGCTGCTGTTTCCATAGGCATGTGTTGGCCAAGATGAAATGCTTTTATTGATGGATTTTTGGTTCTTTTGCTGTGCCCATAGTGCCACTGCCTGGGCAGCACCTCTCGCAGATTTAGGTCTTGTGAGATGTTCACATCTGGTCTCGTTAGCTGGAGCTTCAGTGATGCTGGGGGCACTGCTGGGTGCTGAGGTGTGAGCGGACTCTCACTAGCGAGGTGCACCATCTTTGCATAGACAATTCCACTTGTGATTAGGAACACAGAGGATTTACCCATAAGATTTGCAGAGCTCCTGTGCAGAGCTCTGCAAGTGCTGGTGTATGGTCAGTAGCTAACCCTGAGGCGGCAGTCGTGCTCTTGGTCCAGGTCCATGTGCAGGAAGAGCACCAGAAGCAGTTTTGCTTGGCCAGCTCAGATGCCAGCCCAGGAGAAATGAATCCTCCTGCCTGGTGGTGGCCTGGGAATGTGTCCCTGCTTAGCCATGCATCTGATCCATGTAGTGCCGATGAAGCACTGGTGAGGAGCTGTGAGCCCCCTCCCCAGTGGTGCTGTCACTGAGACTCAGATGTCTTGTGGTGGCCATGGCCTGAAGAGCTTCGCCTGCTCTAAGAGGGAGCACATGAAGCCTTTTCAGCAATTCCTGTAGCTGTAGCATTGGGAATGCCACCTTCTCATCAGTAGCTTCCTGACTTGTTTTTTCATGCAGAGAGTCTTGTTGTTTGTGCAGGTGAAGGAATCCAAAATGGTCTTAGGCAAAAAATGAAGATAGCACTTTTATTAGTAGCTTGCCATTCAATAGGAACAGTACATTTGCAAACCAATACAGGCCATTTTCTGCAGATCTCTCCTTGTCATTCCGTGTAAGGCCAAGAGAGACCCCAGCAGCCATAGGCTATTGCACACAGTTGTGACTTTGCAGTAGAAAATCAGGTCTTCTCCTCCACAGGCCACACAGAGGCTCTGAGCAGTGCTAGCCAGCCAGGCAGGCAGGGGAGCTCAGCAAAGCCACCAAAAAGCAACTGAAAGGTGACTTGTGATTTCTAGTTGATCTTGGTACTATTTGGTCATAGACTGTGAAGGTCTTGGCACTTTTCTGTACAGAGCTGGACTGGGTTTTCAGGTAGGAAATCTCCAAGGGAGGTATGGGGGACTTCTAGAGATCATTCCATACATGAAACTGCCTTTCTGTAGCATCCTTCCATTCCTAAGCAACTCAAGAGCTCGGAAATGCCTAGGGCTTTTTTCCTTTTCATTTTTTCCCTCAGGAAGGGGCTGTTTCCTATGCCATGATTCAGTACTACTGCACTAGTACTTCAGTTCTGTGCCTGTCTGCCAGCCCCTGACCCCGAGGACAGGATTGCCACGCTGCGGGCCAGCACACTGATAAGTGGTGGGCTTTGCAACAGCAGCTGCAGCCTCTCGGTACTTGCACAGTACCCCAGAGTGGTGGGGAATGAACCCTGCAGGGCAGGAGATCCCTGCATGGGAACAAAATGCTGGGATTCCTGCTGCCCACAGCAGGGAGGCACAAATAGGATTGCGAACGCAATAACTGAACCAAAGAGGAAACCTAAGATGTTAATCCTGAATTGTCACAATGGAACTACGCCCGGAGGAGATGTGTAAAACAGTCCAACAGCTGGACTTCTAGGGAGCATCCTCTGAAATATTTGAGTTGTACTTGGAATGGATATGCCCAAAAACTGGCTTGATGATCCCCAGTTGCCCATCTCTGAGGCTGGGGGGTGTGTGTGTGTTTAAAAACTGCATGAATTGCTGTGTCTGGTGGCTTTTAATAGCTCACAAGCCTGGCCTGCAGCTTTGAGCTGCTGTGGAAGCTGGGTAAGCCATGACCAGAGGTATCACATACATAGCACTGGCTTTCTGCAGAAGCTGGGCAGGCTGCTCTGAGCTGTTGCTCAAGGGACCATCCCTGTGGTTGCCAGCACCTGGCAATGGGAGGAGAGCTTCAGTGCTCGGGGTGGGTTAAAATCCAGCCATGAACTACGATGAACTTCTGCTGGAGAGACGTGACACCAACCGAAGCATGGGAGAGCCCTTATGGTGAGCATCTGCTCTTGGATGGGGTCATGTTTTGCTCAGGCTGTTTCTGCTTGGGCACATGATGCTCTCCATCCATGCTGCAAGGCAGAGGTCTGCCCCAAGCGTGTGCGGGGCTGGCTAAGCCCTTTTAGACTGCTCTGGGGGTGATGGTACAGCAGTGGGATGGCATCCCTGCGGGTGGGACCCCAAGGAAGGGACTGGCAGCAATGCTCACGCTGTTGCAGCCACATTGCCATGGTCCCAGCAGGTCCAGGTACCGCATGCAGCACTTTGGAGTGAGGATTGTGCCAGCACATCCTCCCTCAGGAGTCACCACTGTGCTCCCTAGGGAAAACCACCAGGAATTTCTGGTTTCCCACCCACACCTCACTCTGCTCAGGACCTCAGCTTTGCTATACCCACACTCCAAGAAGCGTAGTAGTAAGTGTGCCCTTTTCTAAAGCCAGATCTAGAAACGTGCTCAAGTTTATTCTGAACCAGGCTGACTTCTGGCTCCGTCACGCACTCCTTCACTTAAAGGTGGTGTAAGTAAGTAGCATGCAGCACGCCCTGCAGGATCCTGCCGTCTCGCTGATCTCCCGATAGCTCGTGCAACAAAGCCACCTCCTGCTCTGCAAGCTTCAACACCGTGTAATGGAAAAATATAGAAGTGGGGCCCGGCTGTGCGTCAGCGGGTGTCTTGGCAACCTCTGCCTGCCCTGGGCTCGGCAATAGGCACGCAGGACTGTCTGTCTCTGCTCGGGGATGAAACGTAGTGTTAAGCATCCCCCCTCCTCCCTTGTGAGGAAGAAGAAGGAAATACCAGGGTTTGCTGGTGTCGCTGGAGCTTGCCGGGTGCTAACAAAGCGGTAGTTTGTGAGTGTTGCAAAGAATTTCATCGATCTTCAAAGCAGGGCAGAGGCATCTGGCACTCGGCCACTTGTGTTTGTATCTGTACAGGAAAAATGCTGAGTTTCTTCAAAGCTGCCCCAGCATTTCCTATTTTTTGGTTAACAATGCATGTTTTGCTGTATAGCACCAAATGTCAACAAAGAACGAAGACCTATTTATGTTGCTTTGTAGTAAAGCTGAAGCAACAGGAAGCCGTGAGCCATCTGGGTGCCTTCTGAGCCCTACAAAACCCCTATCCCAAGTCAGCTGTAAAAAGCACTGGCTTCCCACCACACCAGCAGGTTTAATCTTTGATGGGGGAAGAAAATGGGTTTTGGGGATTGCCTTCCTGCCCTCAGCCCCTTGAGATGCTGTGCAGAGGACAGAATCCGAATGCCCACCTCTCAATTGCACTTGCATTCAGAGGCTTTTTGTTTCTTGCTGTCGTTGGTGCTTTCCCTTTTCAGACAGCATTTCGGCACCAGCATGCATCTCAGTGCAAGTGCCTCTGCTGGTGCCTGCATTTTGCTGGAGAAAGGGACAGTGCCAAGAGCCCTCTGTGTTACTGAGGTCAAGAGGAGTCTGGAAGGGCACCAGCCCTCCAGAGTTTTCCTGTAGCACTGTTGGAGCAAGCCAGTTTGGCAAGAGTTTCTAACCTTAAGGACTCCTTTAATGCGAGAGCTATGGTTGCCAGCTTACTAAAATCAGCCCCAAAAGAACTGCTGCTCCGAGGTTGGTATTTCTGGGCTGGAGAATGGAGGACATCCAAGCTGGACGTGTGGTTTAGGTGGCAAGGTGCCGGAAAACACTTGGAGCGTGAGCAGTGTGCTATAACACTGCAGATGATTTTACTGCGAGGGCAGGTACCAACTGCCTGTGGTGGGGCATGAAGCAGATCTCAGCTCCGGAGGCAGAGGAGGATGCTTTGCACCTTGGCGTGCTGAAGCAGCTCATCGAGCTGTCACTGAGCGAGAGGAAGCGGCAGCACCTGCCCTCTCTGCTCCTGCCCTCTGCAGACACTCTCCTGGGTGTCCACAGCAGCCATGGGGTGAAGTGCTGGGCACTCACTGCTCACTCCCCCCCAGCCTCCTCCACCAGCTGCCGCTTTGGGAAGGAACCTCCTTTTTCTCTTTTTATTTTGATTTGGGAAAAATAAAATTAGAAAAAGCCTGTCGGAGACCAAGTGACTAAGTGCTTCATGTGCTGCTGAAGTAAATGAACAGCAAAGTGTCTGAGGGGAGAGGATGACTAAGTTTTTCTACCTCCTCTTCTGCTTCCTTCACCCTCTAAGAGGAGCTAAACATAGTCGCCTGCGGCAGGAGGACTTCAGCAGCCGGCTCCTGCCCACAGACACGGTCTCAGAGATCATGGGCTCGTGCCTTGCTGAAAACCCCGACGGTTCAGAGAACCAGGCATCTTCCCTGCGTTCATTTCTTCTCCTTCTTCCTCATCCCCCAAGACAAAATATATTTATAAACGCTAAGACACAATGAGCTAAACTCTGGCTTTGCTATATTCGTGTTTATAATGGGTTCATTGTATCGCTTCTGCCAGTGCCCTTGTGATTATATGGCTAGATATAACTACCCTTCATCATCTTGTCCTTTTTTGGATCAGAAAATGGCTTGAACATCCTCTTCAACTGTCACAGTGCTGTTCTGAGAAAGGCTATCTGGATTTAAATGTGAAACCCATGATCTCTACTTCTTTAAAGGATGTTTCAGTCTTTTTTGGCTCATCAGGGAGAAGCCGCCGCTTGCTAAATTGGTACCTGGGGGCTGGCACTGGAGTTATGTCTATAAACACTGTGTCATGCTGCTTGCTTTAAAAAGAGACTCTCTCAAGAGAAATATTTAGTTTAGAAACAATTTCACTTTAAAAAAAAACCAAAAGCAATTGGATCTCTCTTTATAAATGATGAACTTGAATTGCCTGGGTCACCCCTGGGTGATGCTCTGTGCATCCGGCGTGTTGCCTGCACCACTGTGGTACTCAGATCCCTCTTCCCACACATCCAGGGAGGGGGATGCCACAGGGTGCCCTTAGGGCACTCGGCAGCTCTGCTTTTGCCCCAGCTGAGTTGGTCCCCCCCAAACCTCAGCATCTTCCCCCTTGTGCCTGTGCCAGCGTCAGCCCCCCGGGGTGATCTGGGGTCCTAAGCTGGCTGACAGCAGGGCAGGGTGTTTCTCCTGAGCCAGGGATTCAACACAGAGCCGTTGCAGAGGCAATTTTCCATTATTAATGCTCAAAAGAAAGTTCCATTTTCCTGTTTCAGATGAGCATTTCCCTTTTTGGTTAGAGAAACCTCTTCCTCCCCAGCACCCTGTGGAGGGCTGTAAACATGTGCCGGAGGGGCAAATTTCTTTGCCAGTCTCTGTATTCCTTTTTCCACCCAAAACCCACTTCTGTGGCATCACATGCACCGGTTCCCAGGACATCAGGGCCATTTATATAGGAGCAGCATGGTTTTTCCTCAATTTCTTGGGAGTTAACAGCTGAAATCTCTTTTTCTTGCCCTGCCCCACCCCTGCATGTCAGCGCATGGTTGGGCTGGAAAATCCAACCCCGTGTGCCACGCTGGGATATAGGGTTGGGTAACCCTCTCTGAGGATGCCATCCCCTTCCCTAAGGGCTCAGGGGTGTGCCGGGCTGCAGCAGGGCTTGCCGGCTCCATGCACAAGCTTCAGAAGCAGCGTTGAAGCAGCAGTGTAGGAAAGCCCCATCGCTCATCACTACTAAGAAACCTCCTTGCCTGATGCCGTGACAGCTTCTTCCCCACCACGCCACTGGCTTTTCCCTGGTGCGGGGCTGCCCAGCGTGCCGGATGGTCTCACACCAGGCAGGTGTGGCAGGACGTTGGCTTTGGTGGCACAGGTATGTACCCAGCCCTGCAGAAGTCAAGCTAAAGTTGCTAAAGCTGACGTTTTTCAATGACTCATAACTGAAATGGTTGCAGGGGCGTGCGTAAGGCTTTAACTCTGAAAATGAAGCTGAGGATAAAGGTATTGCTGGGGCTGTGCTGAGGGCTGCTCGCCGTCAGACCTTCTGCTGTGGTGGGCTGGGGGGGCAGCATCCCCCTGTCCTGTTCTCCAGGGTCACTTGTACCCGCGGCACACAGCCAGGGCTCTGGCTCCGCTGAGCTTGTGCCACCCCTTGTCCTGGCTGGGCCAGGTGGTGCCAAGCACCCTGCCTGAAGAAGGGTGGGTACAGCAGGGTCTGGATCTGCATGGACAGGGAATAGGTCATTTGGCTAACGTGGATGGGGATATGCTCCCTGTTCGCAGCCTGACACTGCTATGGGGGGAATTGGGAATGAGCAAGCTGAGTGTGTGAGATGCTCTGTGTTTGAAGTGCTCCAGTGCAGCCTCTGGTAGATGTGCCCGGTGAGGAAGGAGTGATTGCAAGCAGCTTCTCCTAAAGTATAAGGTTCGTGCTTCTCATACCCAGTCAGGGCAGTGCAGCTGGAAAGCTGGTGGAGAAGAAAGATCTCGGAAGCCCAGGAGGTGAGCTTGGAAGCACTCCATGGCAGATGAACTTACATCTGTCTCATTCTGGTAGAGGGAAGCCCCATGTGTGCCCACAGACCCTGGTGCCAGGAGTAATGAATGCTGCAAGCTGTAAAAGCTGACCTGCACTGCCCTT
This sequence comes from Strigops habroptila, assembly GCF_004027225.2. Lineage (NCBI taxonomy): Eukaryota > Metazoa > Chordata > Aves > Psittaciformes > Psittacidae > Strigops > Strigops habroptila. Next base: position 35,063,515 of record NC_046359.1, read on the forward strand.
GCCTGAGCACCACCTTGCAGCACAAGGGAGGACCAGTCTATGGGTGCATGGTGCCTGTAACAAGCCCCTCTTTGCCTTCAGGTCCAGACCACTGTTTCTAATAGTGGGGTCAGTGCTGTTTCAACATCAGAGCCATATTTCCACTCCTGGAGGAGTTTCTCCTGGTTGCTATTTATATTTAGGAGCTGCCGAGGAAAAGCGGCCCATCCCATGGCAGCATGCTGGGGAGCTGTGGCTGAGGCAGGCTGTGCTCCCAGCAGCTCCTGCATAAGCAGAAACTCCTCCAGCCACTTAGCAGAGTATTTGCGGTCCCAGCTCTGAAGCAGGAGAGACAATAAAACTCTAAATAGTACTTTAAATTATCAAAGTGCTATCCAAACATGAGGGACTCCAAACACAAATGAAAGTGCTAAACTGATTTAAAGGGGAATTAAAAGGTCACGCCTGTTGAACATTCAGCTTTAGAGTTTAGTCATGTTTATGAAACTTAAAACTGCTCTTCTAAATCAGCTTTTTACACTTCATATACCCAGTAAATGTGGGCACAGTCAGGGCTTATGACTAATTTTAAAAATCTCCTATTCTAAACAGATTACCACATGCCATAGCCTGGCCCTTTATTTCTTCCTTCCATCTCTTCCATCCCACTCCAGCCCAAGGCACTTAAAACACATCCGAACATTTCACTTGCTCATGGAAGAGAGATGCATTTCTCACTCACATATTCCACAAAGTGAAGTTCTCTCATGGCCAAATAGCAGAAGAGCAGCAAGCTAGCTCCATGAGGGAGGGAACAGCAGTGGAAATGTTTTCTGTGTCCAAGACCAGTGCAAGCTGCTGGGGGTTTCAGCAACAGGAAAACTCAGTTCTAAGAGCCAGGCCTTTCTCATCCAGCTTCTCCTGCAGGTTGCTTCACTGACATTGCATGACTTGGCATTGCTTTTGCATAACCTTGCTTGTGCATCATCAGTGCTTATGGGCATCATGCTTCTAGGGTGTTGTATTTACAGCATCTGTATCAATTACCTTCTTGGTAATGCCTGAGGAAATACTTCAGATGGCTGCAATAGCACTGGAAGTCAGTGGCTGCGTGGTCTGGCCCATATCCACACTGCCTGGTAATAAGTCAGGCTGAATGGGTGAGTGATGTAGCATCACACTGTAGTGTGTGCCTGCTGTGGGCCTTGGGGGGCAGGAAATCCATGTACACCCCATTTCTTTGAGGCATGAGCTCTGGGCATTCCAGCTCATGTCACGGCCCATGTTAGAGTGCAGACTAGTCCAGTCCCAAGATTTCTGGGTCACCTCCTGTAGCAGACAGAGAAATCAGACTTAAAAAACCCAAGTATTAGAAGCTGCTTTGTGGTACTCATGGATGTTACTTCTGTGTTTGGTGTCTCTGACCCAAAATTCCTTTAAGAAGACTTTAAATGTAGCATCTTGGTTTAAATCCCTAAAAACTTCCCTTGTAGAAGAGGGTCTGTGGCAGCCTGCGTCCAGTGAGTAACTCGATCTCCCATTCTAAACAAACTAGATTGGCAATAACTGGTACTTTACCATCTCCTGCTGGTCTGAGCACCTGTGTCGCTCGCCAACATGCCCTGTGCCAGGGAACCCCATTCCCAAAGGACCCAGGGGTCCTGGCCATCTCTTGGGAGGACCCAGCTATGCCTACAGCTCCCATCCCACCTTCCCGCCTCGCTGACATGTAAGAGCATAGCTCTTGTGTGAAGGGTGTTTCTTACAGGATGGCTGTACTCTGCCAAACCACTGCTCACTGGAGCACTCTGTTGTGACTTTTAGGAGCTGAATCTCTTCTGTATCCTCAACTGCAGCTCTGGCCTTTAGGCTGCTGAGGTGGACTTCGAATCAAGTGACCAGAGACCAATGCAGTTGTTTGGTGTCAAGAAGGGCATGTATTCTGGTCTCAGCGGGCATGCTAGCTTCCACATTTTACAGTGATTTACAGTGGCAGGATTGGGCTCCCGGGAATTACAGTGGCAGGATTGGGAGGGATAGGGAGGTTCTTCCCCACCAGCAGGATGAGTTTGAGAAGCGTAAGAGCCAAGCATGGGCTCAGGAGTCCACGTCCCCAACTTGTGCTGCACCTCCAGAGGAGCCGATGAACAGAAATGACATTATGAACCAGAAAGACAGTGGGGAATACTCTGGAACTGGGAAAGGGATCAAACGCAAGTCTCCAGATGGAAACAGAGCAGTTTCCATCAAAGCCGATGACAAGTTCCCTGATACGGGGTCAGATGTTTGGAGAGCACATCGTGTTTCTCAGCTGGACGCCTGATCTGGCTGCCTACAGCTCTGAGCACCAGTGTGTTGCATAGATGGGCTGCAGCAGTCCAGGACTCCTCACAAATCAGGTCACCAAGGCCCACTTTTGGCTACCAGCAAGTATTTTTATCATCTGCTGGCTTTTAAAAGCTAGCTGCTTGCTGAGGAAGAAGCACTGCACATCTTAAGTAGCGATGCAACAAAAGTGATTAGCTCTTTCTGAATTATTCACTTACCTTCTCCAAGCTGAAAATGGCTTAAACAAACCTTATTTGTGTGTGCTTAATGAGTAACAAATACATTTCCAGAGATCTGGATCAGCTCCTACTCAGGAAAGTAGGCTGAAAGTGTCTAATGCTGGCAATTAATAATTCAGCCGGCTTTATGGGAAAGTCAGTTGTGGCTGATCTGCATTAGGAGATTTTCGGCTTTCCTGAAGTAAAGGAAGAAATGCCTCATGGAGACAACCATGGCTTTGAGGCTGTTCCTCTGTGCTCCAGTGCAGGCTTTGCCTTCACTCTCTCCTAGGCTCTTTTGGCTTCTTTCCTTCTTTGCCAAATTGGACAGAGAGGTCTAACACTCTGTAGCGATGAACCCACTGATGTGGGTCCCACACCACTGCTGTGCTCTCCTTGTGCTCTGTGGGTGAGGAGGTTGTAAATGTCCTTCTAGGTGATGGGTGACTTCTGTGCAGCTGGCTCCCACAGCCGCTCCGTTTCCTTCCATTGTGATAGGGGAGGTCAGACCGAAGCACTGCTGCTCACTCATCTGCCTTTGCTGCTTCTAATGCTTCTCGCTTCCATCACAAGCAGGAAGAGGGAGCCTGCAACAAGCTCCTGTTTTTTTCCAATACTCTGGAATATTGTTTCAATGATCCGAGCAGATGTTCCTGGCTTTCAGGTGGTTCTGCCAAGGCTCCTCTATTGCACATGCTGGTCTCTTGCAGGTGGCAGAAAAGGCAGTAGCTTTATCTCTATGAACCTCTACCCCAGATCTTTGGTCTTGGTGGGACTGCTCCCACTGGATAAAAGGGCATTCCTCACAAAGCCAAAGGGGAGTGGCTTCTCTCCTGTGAGAGACAAAGTCTTTGCTGGCTAAAATGAGACTATTCTGAAAAACAAAGCATCTGAAGTAAAAGAATAATGCTCCTATTGGGTTTTTTCCTCTCTCTAAATGAGACCTTGGAAAACAGCAGAAGCTGCGATGCTCCAAGCAGAAACTTCGACACTCCAGCCATCAAAATAATCTATCTAATGGGGTTTGGGGTTGGGATTTGGATTGCTGGGCACCCAGAAGTGCCTTTCAGTCACCAAACTGTATTTCCTTATATTCACTTGAGTGAAGTCAGTTGTTGGGCCTCACTTTATGTTTGCTCAACAATGGCCATGGGAGCCTGACTGGCATTGCCTCTGCCAGGTTTTGGGGAGCTGCTGAGATTTTTATTGAATGCCTTATGTGACTAAACCAAAAAATGCCTGCTGATCCAAAGCCTGCCCATTGCAAGCTGCTCCTCTGGCCAAAACAAGGCTGTTTAGCAGTTGTGCAGTACAGAAGCAAATGCGTTGGCAAGGATGAGGGGAGTTTGCATAGGAGGAAGATGATGTAAAACATGGGCTGTCACTTGCTGCCAGCATCAGGGGCACTCTGAAGCGGTCACTGGGCTCTTTCTATTGCTGCCTGGACAGAGGGAGAGGTTCAAGGGGCTGAGAGATGGCAAAGCCAAGCAGGGCATAACCCCGGCTCTGCACCACGTTAGCAGTCACGCTCTGGAGCACGTCACAGGAGGGTTTTCAGCCAGGATCCTGCATTTTGATCGCCCACATGCCAGGACACGTCAGGAGGAGGCATTCCGTGGTACCTGCCAGCTCTGCCCCGCTGCCCTCCGCACCCAGCACCCAGCACAATGAACAAAGCTGGCCTCCTCGCCACGCTGGAGGAGTGACAAGCTTTTTCCCAGTCAAGGGAAACAATCATCACTAGGGAAACCTTAACTACTTTTTAAAGACCAGAAGAAAACACATTCATTCTTTTAAACATGGAAAACTAAATGGCCTCTTTTTCCTTGGCTGCGTCCGCGGGGCCACGGAGCAGGCTGACACGGAGTGAATTCTGTGGGCAAACGTTCCCCCCCAGTTCTTTAGTTATTGAAGAAGAGGGTTCTCCAGCACAAAGCCTGCCCTTCTCAGCTGCTCACCACATTGTCTTTTAAACCAGCAAGGCTCCAGACACAAGGAGCAACTCGCCAACCCTCCTACTTGTGAGTGAAACATCCCAGAGCTCTTCTGAGCTGTGCCAAAAGCCCCTTCCCACGGGGGCTCCTGGCACCGCAGGGCTGCAGTTCTCCTTTTGGAAGAGCTGGAAGTGAAAGCGAAGAGCAGGGCAGGCCCCCAGCACCTCCCACCCACAGTAGCCCCATGGGAGGGTGGTTGGAGAGTCACCCTGGTGGCTGAGGAGCGAGCAAGGGTGCTGGTGTGGGTGAAGGGAAAGCCAGGGTGTCACTCACACAAGCCTCTGGGCTGCAGCAGCTCCACTGAAGCCAGGGGAATCCGTGGCCATTGGTGACACTACTGTCTCCTCATAGTTTTCCTGCATCTCTTCTGATCCTATGCTATTTTGGGATCTTCTGGGGAGAAGAGACCTGAGGTTCTTTTCACAATGAGGAAAATCATTAATTGAATACTGCTCCCACTCTTTCCCATCCCCTGCCCCAGCTGCGTAATCTCGCCTCCGATGGTGCCTGCTCTAGTTAATAAAAAGCACTGAAATACAGGTCCAGCTCCTGCTATTTCCAGGAACATTTGGTCCCATAAAACCATAGGAAACCATAATTTCAGCAAATTAAATCAGTTACTGCCTATCTGTCTGGCTGAATGCATGGAAAGGGAAGAGCGCCCCGCTGGCTCTGTGCACGGGGAGTAACACCAGTCAAATTCCACCAGCGTCCGTGCTGGGAAAGGGAGGCGACAGGCAGTCCCAGAAAGGCACAAATCCTGCAAACAGACATTAAAGGAATGCCGTATGCTATAGGGAAAATGTACAGTGAGCACTGAGCTCATCAGCCACTTTTTGTTTAATCTAATTAAACACAATATATCCTCTGACCTTCTGGGTTGGCACTAAATTCTCCTATGTTGTTCTTTCCATATGAAGCTCTATTGACAGATGGGGAAAGCCCAGAGTTTGCTTTCAGCTTCAGATAAGTAAAGTTAAACATGCAGCAGATAAAATTGTTTTCCCAGCACTCCTCTCCCACTGGCCAATTGTGGGTGCTCGCTGGAAGGGCTGAACTCCTCTGGCCCATATCCCACCTCCAGGTCAGGGCACCGTGCTCTGGGGCAAGGGAAAGCTGTAAGAGGGCAGAGGCAGAAGCAGAGTGCTGCAAGACCTGTAGAAGTTCATTTTTAGAGCTGGTTCTGACAGTTGCTCAGCTTCATTTCCATGTGGCAGATGATGAGGGAAAACGGTGCCGCTCCTCACTAAATATATTTCAGAGTCACTAACTTGCTACCTAACAGCTCTAATTTGCTACCTAACAGCTAATCAGTCATTTGCTGATGCTGAAACAGGTTTTGAATAAGAAGTGTGGAATTTCATCAGACACCACCTCGCGCGTGTTCGCTGCTTACACAGGCTACAGGCAGTCAACACGGCTTCGTGAGCTTTGCAGGAGGGAAAGCAACCACGGAGCTGGATCTGGGGGAGAGCAGGGTGCCAGGGTGCCACAGGCAGGCACAGGCTTTGATCATGCAAAAGAGTGTGAAGCATGCTCGGCTTTTGGCACGACAACCTGCCTGCTCACTTCCTTGTAGGCAAACGAGAAGAGCACGTCGCTGTCCTTCACCAGCATCGCTCGGTAACACCACCTGCAAAGCTGTTTTTTCCAGTGTGGGGAAAAGTCCTTCAGACTGAGTCTGGGGGGTCATTGCAGGTAACCCCCCCACCATGTACATACAGCTGTGCCTGTGCTCCTGGACCTACATGCAATAATTCCTTGAAATATAAACCAAAAGTTACAGAAGAGCCTGGAGGCGATGCCTTTATAGTTCCTGACAGGCCAGGTTAAAGAAGATTTCTTTACTGTAAATAGCTTTAATACTCCCTGTGTATATTAATAGTGCTTTGTATATTAATAGGGCAGGAGGCATGCAGCACAGAGGGGCTGTTTCCTGCACATGGCCATGGACTCCAGCCGGAGTGGTGTGAACCTCATGGCTCTGATTTTCCATGGCCAGCTGCAGGAGCCCCTCTCAAGTGTTGACACGACCAGGATCCCAAGCTGTCAGCTTTGAGATAGATGTCTGAACACAGGCCAGTGTTTGCATAAACACAGACCTCTTAGCTAGAAGCTCTCGAACATCCCCAGTGGCTGTGAAGGACCCTGCCAGTGGTTCACAGCCACATAACATCTCTCTTGAAGCTGCAGGGAAAGCATGAAGGATGACCTTTTGGAGCAACTTCTTACCTGGGGAGAATCTGCAGGCAAAGGGGGTGGCAGGGTCGCTGGGGGTATTGGCCAGTGTCACTCTTGAGGGAATTGCAGAGGGGATGGTCCCTCCTCTCTCCTTCAAGTGCCCATGTGGTTGTCCCCATAATGCCAGCAGGGAAGGGGCTGCATGAAGCCACAGCTTGCTGCGGTGGCCACAACTTGCCTCACAGTCTATTTCCAGCAAGTTGGGAGTGACTTGAGATGGACAAAGCTGCCTCAAGCTTCTCCATAAAATAAGTCTTTAAACATGCCCTTAAAACTTGGGTTGGAAATGCCTGGCCAAAGGTGTGCCTGAAACCAGGAAAATGATTCCCTCTGGTGTATAGCGATGGGGACATGCAACCTGCTTCTCATGTGGGTGTGCTCAGTGACTGGTTTTCTGTCTTGTGCAGCTCAGCAGAAAGGCTGTTGTGGTGTTTTGTGTCTCTGGGGGGCTCCGGGCCATTACCCTGGGAGTGCATCACTCCAAGGAAAACCCTGCAGGGGCAGCCAGGATGGCTTGTCCTGCCTCGGGGGCTGCTTGCCTTCATTCCGCCTGTGCTTTTTGCTCAAGGTTCAAGCTATAAAGCTCTAACCACCAAAAAACAGAATCTTGGCTTGGGAAGGCGCGTTGCCTTGGCGTGTTTCCTGGGACTGAGTGACTTATGGTGCTGTGCAGTAAGTGGGGGGAGGACTCCTTCTCCTTGTTTTAGAGGAGGTGGGTCCCGCTTTGGAGTCCAAACTCCCTCAGAGACTTTTTCTTCCCCCTTCTTTTTTTCATGACATCAGCCAGGACTTGCTGTTACTATTTTAAAAACAAAAGGAGGGGACACCCCCCCCCACTTCCCTCCCACTCTCTGCCAAAAGGAGAACAAAGAACAGCTAAAGCACACAAATTCTGGCACTCTGTTTGGAAATAAAAACATTCATCCTCATGTCAGGTAGGGAACTGCCCGGCCCCCCTGCCAAAGCAAGCAAGCTGGGCGGCAGAGCAAACCCGTGGCATGGAGGAGCCTGGGCGCAGGGGATGCCCGGTGTCACCCCGCGCTTGGGCAGCTGCTTGCCAAATTCCTGCACTGCTGTCCCAGTGCCAGGGCACGCCGGGACACTCCGGGCCACGGGCAGTCATCCAGGGAAGGGCCACCCTGCTCCTCCCGGGCTGGGAGGTGGGGAAGGACCTTTCTTCTTCCCTTCTCCCACCTCTGGTCCTCACCGTGCGGGCAGCCCCTGCCTCTCCATGCGATGCGTCCCCGCTCCCCAGCGGGGCTGGTGGACGATGCAGGGGTAACCCGGTGTGATTTCCACACTTTAAACACTAACATCTTTGTCTGGCTTCTTCCTCGCCATTTAAACATGTCAGCAGTTCCCAGCACGGATTCCTGTGCTGTGAGTTCACCCCCGACAAACATCCAAACTGCAAGTCGGGGCTGCTGGCTCTTCCCTGCCTGTCTGTGAAGCATTACTGGAACAGGGGCTGGTTCTCCAAACACGAGGAAGAGATTACTTGGGCTTTCTGGAAGGCTCCCTCCCATGCCTTCAGAGCGGAGCAAATGAGGATAATTTATCTGCGGGCTTCCAGCTGAACCCAGTAGCTCAGAGCAGCCAGGACTTACACCATCTGTTTGTCCCAGCTCCTGCAAGGAGGCATTTTTCCATTGTCACTGTTGCGTATTGTTTGCCTGATCTGTTTGCGCTGTCGCCTTCTGGGGCCAAGATAAGAGGTCGTCCCCCTGCCTTTACTGGCGGCATGTTTCCCAGAACAATCCAGGGAAAAGGTCTTGCAGGAAAGAGCCTTCGAAGGAGGCTTTCGTATGTCTGATGCAGCCCTTGTTACAGTCATGTAAATAGTTTTGTGCAATCTATCTGGCGAGAAACACAACGTGTCAGAAGGGAATTGTTCTCTAAAACCTAGTTATGGATGGGCCGGAGCAGGCGGGTTGGCCACACGTGGGTTGCCAGCTTAATGGACAAAGCAGCTGCCTTTCAGTGGGGAACAAAAGCCAGGCAGCAAGCCTCTGTGCGCTTGTGCGAGCATCTTCTGCTCCCTGCACAAGCTGGAGATGAGTTATGGGGCTGGGGAGAAATCCTGGGCTTCCTTCCCCGCTCCGTCTGCTGTGATCTAATTGCGGTACCCAAGGATGGGTTAATGTCCCTGCTGCTTCTCCAGAGGGATGCGGGGAGTGGAGACAAGGCAGTGCGGATGGCTGGGTCCTCTGCAGCGGCAGCCAACTGGAACAACACTGTAACACCATCCACTTCAGTGAAGTTACTTGTGATTTTTGAATATAGAGCCAAGGCCCAGAGGCTCCGGCTTGGCACAGAGCAATGGGAAAAGAGCAGCTTCTCTGTTTGCTTCCATCCTGCGCTGGCTCTGGTGCCTCTTCCCATGTCCAAAACAGCTGTGTCCTGCCTGAAGTGACTTTATGGATGGTAAAAGCTTAAAACATTGCGTTCACCTTCATGATTTCTTTTCCCCTTAGAGCAAGTCATGGCGGAAGATCAAGAATATGGTGCACTGGTCCCCATTTGTGATGTCTTTCAAGAAGAAGTACCCTTGGATCCAGCTAGCAGGACACGCAGGTACGGAGCGTGGGGAAGGGCAGAATGCAGGAAAGGCTCCTCATTATCTCAGGTTAATGGGCTTTGTTGGCCAGAATTGCTTCTGACTGCTGCATGAAGGTCACGGATTTCAGCTCCCATGTCTCTATCCCAGAGAGTGACTTACTTACCTAAACGTTAGGGAGGGTGATGTGAAGGTGCAGTGCTCTGTGCTTTCAGGCTCTCATGGCCTAGAGACAAAGATGTGAACCTACCACAAAGCACACAGAGGATGTGAAGCAGATGCATTGGGTGCTGCAGAGCAGGTCTCTGCCCTGTTTAAGGTGTGACATTGCTGGTCATAAAACTCTGACACTACATGTGGATCTGGCAGCCTGAGCTTGAAAGTCCCAGCCTGCAGGGACTGTATTGGCTGCAGGTATAAATTGAGATGCTTCCAGGGCTGCCTTTCTTGTTTTGGGAAGGCACAGCATCATCCCCCATCCAAAGCAAGTGTAAAGTGTCCCTTGTCACCCTCAGGTAGTTTCAAGGCAGCGGCCAACGGCAGGATACTGAAGAAGCACTGTGAATCCGAGCAGCGCTGCCTCGACCGCCTGATGAACGATGTCCTGAAGCCCTATGTTCCTGCCTACCATGGCGACGTTGTGAAGGATGGGGAGCGATACAACCAGATGGAAGATCTGCTGGCTGAATTCGACTCCCCCTGCGTTATGGACTGCAAAATGGGGGTCAGGTGAGTGGCTTTGGGGATGTTGGTTGAGTTGTAAGGTGGGATACTCAAAGCAAACGCATATCCTGGGTAAAACCCACTGAAACACACAAGTAAGAACACCAAGCTCACCTGTCTTCAGGAAAAGCTAAGCCAACAGAGTGAGAAGAGAGCCATGGGGAAGCCTGGGTAGGAGAAGGACACACCAGGCTTTTTCCTTCTCTGCTTGTTGACTGTCCCATGTGCCAGGGAAGTGGTTTGGTGCAGCAGAGGGGCCAGCACTCTGAGGTACCAGAATGGCACAGTAGCTTTTAGGAGGATGGCAACCTGCCTCTCTGCCACATGAGGACACAGCCAAGGGGCAGGGAGCAAAAGGTGTGGGAGATCTGCCCCAGGTGCTAGAGGGGTGAAATAAAGACACATGAATGCCACAGCTTCAGTGAGCGAGGCACTTTCCCTCTGCTCACCCTTTGCTCCCATGCACACTTGAGGGATAAAATGTGTGTGCTAAGTAGTTTAGTGCCTTTTATGCAAAGTTCCTGAAATGTTTCCTAACAGATGAGCAACATTACCCGTGTCCTCCTCGAGAACCATCTACAGATCCCAAGCTGCAGCCGTTTGGCCAGCAGCAGTTTTTGAGCTGACAAGGGTGTCCCAGAGCAGATGTGAGCAGGGCTGGTGACCCCGAGTGGCTGACAGCTTTGGAGCAGCCTCAGGCCACCGCTCAGCCCTGGGTCTGCTGCAGGCTGGCCGCAGGGTGGGACGAGACCCCCCTCTCTGGCTAAGGCGCAGCCTGGACGCGGTGGAGATGCTTGCGCTGCTGGAAAAGCTGATGGTTTCTGTGGGAGAGAGGAATCTTTATTTTTCCCCTCCCGAACTCCTGATGTGAAACTCGAACTGGCGTGTCGGGCTGTCAGCAGGGAAGAGGCGAGGAATACTTTCCACCGGAGGGGTGGAGAGAAGGGCAGGGGGCCCCGGCGCAGCCACGTGTGCCTGGCTGGCACATACCGTGCTGTTGCGGGAAGGAGACAGGGTCCATTCTGGACCCAGAGATGACAGCCATTAGAAGAAGACCTGTTGGACATGCTGCCTGGGTGCTCCTTTCCTCCTTTGGGAGGAGGAAAGCCTCCTGCACACAAATCACAGGTTGGGTGATTTGGGCACGTGGGTTTTTGGAGCTAAGATGGGCAGAGCAGGCAAGGGGGCAAATGTGCTGGGCACCATCAGCATCATCATCATTCAGTAAGATGGTGTTGTGGAAGGAGCTGGTGAGGGAGGGTGGATTGGGCTAATGCTGGGGCGAGGGGCATCCCCACACCTGGGCAGGTAAACTAAACCTCAGGGCTATTAAACCTCTCCTCTGAGCCAGCAGCTTGCTGCCAGGCAGATGCAGGTTTGGATTTTTGCTGCCAACCTGGCTTTGGGATGCAGCAGCCTCCTCCAGTCACCTCTAAACAAAACTTAGTCTTTCTTAAGCCCTGGTGATGGTTCAAGCCTGGAGCAATGCAGGGGGACCAAACCACAGACATAGACAACCTGTCATTCTCACCAAAAGGCAATCTAGCTTTCTGAGCAGCGTGAGCAGCACTTGTGAGCACACCGCTGCTTTATTGTGCACTTTCTTTCTACCTGCCCAAAAATCATGGGTTTGGTGATCTCAGCTGAAGCCTTTCATCATGTCTGTCTGCAGTGTTTGTCAAAGGGGCTGGTGCCCTGGGGATGTCATATGCCTGCCTTGAGAAAAGATACCAGTTTGCCTTGCTTAGCCTGTGGGAAACACAGGGACCTCATCCCATATAGTCTGCCTAGCATCCTCCCCATGCATTTTGCTTGGTTCTGAAGGTGAACCTCGCTCTCAGTGCCGGGATTTTGGCACAAGGGACATGGGGAGAGGGCACAGCCCCTTTGCAGAGCTGGGAATGGTGAATAGGAGGTGTAGAGCAGTTTGGAGGTGACAGATGGCGGAGTCATTCGTGTGTCATTTTGCTGAGACATCTTCCCCAGCTTGATGAATTGTTTGGAGAGAATCTGGGCACTCGCCAAGCTGAGCTGGGGCAGGTTTGGGAGCCACAAGAGGAGTTACAAAGGGGGTTATTACTGCTGCAGGAAGCATTATTTTGTGGATGATGATTTTCTGCATGCCAGAGTGCAGAAGTTCTCCACCAGCATTCTCTGGCTCAGAGTGGTGCTCCTCTGTAGGATGCATAAAGCCAAGGTCTTGGCACACTCCTCTGCATTCTCCATCCTCCTTCCCCCACACCCTGGTCCCAGGAGTGATGGTAAGCACCTGGCCAAGGCTGCATCCCTTCATCTGCTCCATTCTGTGCAGGAAGCTTTTGCTAGATAGTCCATTTAAAACAGACCTATACTGGGCAGAATCATCATCAGTGAAACAACCTTGGGTGGAAACACCCTGTTTAGCAGACAGTGAGGCTCAGCCCTCACTGTATGCAGGGTGAGGGGAGGGGAAAACATGGGAACAGCTTTGGCAGCAGCCACCCACATTGGCCAAACCTGGAGCAGCACCTAGCACCAAGGGCTGGGATGCTACAATCTCCCTCTTGCTTTCAATTCAGATGGATCCTAGAGCATGTGGGCACTTTTCTGGGCACACCTTGAAAGCCATGTTTAGTTTGTGAGAGCCATTAAGTCACTGCTCAGGTCTGCTGAGCACTGGGGGACAGGACCCCCAGGAACAAGGGGTAGCAGTAACACCATGGGCACCTGTGAGGAGTAACCTCCCTTGTTATTGCCAAACTGGTTGTGGTTCCTTGATGACCTGAAGATATCAGGTGTTAACAATGGGATGCTAATTAAATCAGGATAAATTCGCCTGCAACGAGGCTTGCTCCATTATTTCCTATGTTGCCTTATTCCACAGGGATCACCTATCCTGGCTAGGCCTGATTTCTGGGGCAAGGGCTGTCTATGGGCATGTGGCACCTTGTGTGATGGCCCTATGGCCCCGCTAATGTCCCCCCTCACTCCTTGCAGGACATATTTGGAGGAGGAGCTGATAAAGGCCCGGAAGAAGCCGAGCCTGAGGAAGGACATGTACCAGAAGATGATTGAGGTGGATCCTGATGCCCCCACTGAGGAGGAGAACGTGCTGCGGGCAGTAACCAAGCCCCGCTACATGCAGTGGAGGGAGACCATCAGCTCGACTGCCACGCTGGGCTTCAGGATTGAGGGGATAAAGGTGAGGCTGCTCCGGGTGTGCAGAGCAGGGGGAACAGCTGCTGGGAGCATCTGGTAACCAAACTCACTCACAGAGACACACATACAGCAGGCTGGTGGCAAGACCATGTCACATCAGGACATCCCCGGTCCCTGCAAGCCAAACCACCCTCGTCAGATTCCTGGCCTGGGGCAGAGCTGCTCTTCTGAGAGCACAGTTGACCTCAAGGCACCAATGCAAGAGGACAGTTTTAGCCATAATCTCATTAAATCAGCTGCTTGGTTGATTTCCTTGACTGTGAAATGCAAAGTGCTGTCCTCCAACTTGAAGGCTGAAATTAGTTGTTTGCTTTTGATACTGATGTGCTGCTAGACTGAGCCATCAATCCAAATCCCAGCTTGAATGTGTGCTGATCTGTGGTTAGAGCTGTGAGTTTATCCCCAGTCGATAAGGAGGATGTATTTACATCCCTGCCTGGAAAAAATCAGCAACTGAACCCTATGAAATGGGGTGAACACAAGTAGCAGCACTTTCTGCTACATGTGTGTAACCTGCTGACTGCGCTTGCTCAGAACTCATGATGCTGGAGACACCTGCTGGGATGCTTTTGTGTCCCCATTACATGAGTTTTTCTCCTGGCAAGCAGGCTTTGCTCCAGAGAGATGTCTGGGATGGCACTTGGACAGAGTTAGGTCTGTAACCTCGGAGCAGTTGTGTTAGGGTGAGAAGACTTGTGTGAACATTAGCAAAGGCTTAATGCCTTTTGGTAGCCAGCCAACATGAGTTAGAGGTAATACCATGCTTGAGCTAAGGGTTTCATCACATGCCTGGGCATGGCGTTGGCTTGGCAGCTGAGGGGAGCTCAGTGAAGCTGTGTCTGCAGCAACTCAGGCTTGGGGCACTGCTGGGGGCCCAGCAGCAGCTCAAGGCAGCCACTTGCTCTTGGCACAAGTGATGGCTTGATTTCTACATGCATCTTTGTTGGAGAAGTTGCTTTCTCTTGATGACAGGTCATTTTTTCTCCTCTCTGAGTTGGGCAGAATTCTCTCAGAATGTCTGTCTGGGTCTCTGCAGCTGCAGCCTTAAACTCCTGCACCTCTCCTGACTGCAGACTGTGGTGTCACAATGATAGAATTAAACAAATGAAGCCATCGCCTGAAATAGACTATACAGCAGATTTTGTAGCCTTTCCTGGTGGTTCCCCTTCACCTCACTGGTCAAACACATGTTAGACCACAGGTTTAAGAGGTGATGAGCACCTTTCCTGGTGGTGTTCCCCTTCACCTCACTGGTCAAACACATGTTAGACCACAGGTTTAAGAGGTGATGAGCAGGAGTGGGTCACTCAGAGCCTCTACTTCTGATTACCCACAGACCAAACCACTGGTGGGAAGGGACTCGTCTGCACTGCTGTGTGGGACAAAGTCCCTGGGCTGTGGGAAGCCCAGCAGAGCATACTGGGAGGAGAGCACCTTCATTCAGTGTTTCATGGCCAGCAGAGGACAGTGCATTTATCTCTCACTCAACCACCCTCAGAAACCCAAGGAGCAGACTTTGGGCTGAACCCCTTCAAGAGTTTTCTGGCAGCAATACGAGGCACCCCTGCACATCCCATGGCCCTGCCGGGGATGCTGCCGGTCATGGTGCCCCACAGCAGCTTTCTGCAATGCCTGCATTGGGTCAGGGCTCTTGCCTGCTCAGGCAGCTCTTCCCTATCTCCCCAGCTTTCCCAAAGACCCTTTTCTGCTGTGGATGCCTGCAAGCATGCTGTGAGCTGCTCTGGCTCAGGACAACCCGTTGCCTACTTCCCATTGCTGCTGTTTTGCATTCCTAATGCTGTTGTTTTGCTGATGCTTATTAGAAAACTGAAGCTATATAAAGAAGGATTGGGCCAGTTGGGACCAAAGCTCCAATGTACTGTTTCTTCTCCTTGTTATAAAGAGATATCTGTCTATTTATAGTTCAACATGATACACCCTTAGCCTCCAGCGGTGCTTCTCAGCCTGTGATCTGGGGACATTTAGGGGCCTTTACAGCAAAAACAGGTCATATGTGAACCACTTGAAATGAAAAGTTTAAAAGAAAACCAAGCCCAAAATCATATTCCCACACAGGCCAAAAAGCCCTGTGGAGGGAAATAAAAGCTATAAAGAAGTGGTGAGAGTTGCTCCTCTGTTTTGAGTGACCACAAGTGAGCTGCTGCATGGTGTGAGCAGTGAGGCAGCCCTTTAATTGAACAACATTGGGAAGTGCTGGCCTCCAGGAGTAATCCTGCTGCTGTGCTAGGGGCTGACTAATTTGATCAAGGCTCTAATTACTGTAATTCTCCTTAAATCCCTCACTTCTGGATTATTTTCCCCTAAGCTAAAGCATTAACAGTTCATGCTGGTTCCCAGCTGGCTTTTTTTTCCGGCAGGGATGTAGAGCTGGTCATGCTGTGCCATATCCTTGTATTTGCCCTGTTTCTGGGGTCAAGGCTCCACATTAAGGAAAACTCCTTCAATGTCCTGAGCTGCTAATGAGTCCTTGGAGGAAATTTTAGGAAAATATTATTTAACGACAAATCTCCCCGTGTTTTCTTTCCTGCTGTGGATGCTTCCCTGGGAAGAGCAGGGGTGAATCTGCCCTGCCCCTCGCTCATGGCTGGAGCCTGATAAAGGAGAGCACCTTGTTATGCAAGGGAAGGGCAGGATTTGGATGCATCCTGGATGCATGGGCTGGAAGAGGACAGAGGGGAAGGAGCAGTGGTAGCCTTTGGGACAGCATGGGCAGGTGAGGTCAACAGGCAGCTCAGGGTTGGGACCTTTTCCTGGCTGAGCTCTTGCTTTCCAATGTGGCCTTGAGGATCCGGTTCCTCCTCTTTAAAATGGAAATTTTCCTGTGCAAAAGGACATAATGACACTCCTCTAACTTTCTGGAGTAGCTTGAAACTGTTGGAAGCTGAAGCTGTTAATGAAATTACCACGCTAAAAGTAATACAACTGGTGACCCAGTTGAAGCTTACTGCAGCTCATTGCAAGAAGTGCTGTGTTCAGTACTGGAGTACTGTGTTCAGCTCCAGGGCCCCCAACACAAGAGGGACATGGACCTGCTCCAGTGAGTCCAGAGAAGGCCATGAAGATGCTCAGAGGGCTGGAGCACCTCTGCTATATGGAGACAGGCTGAGAGAGCTGGGCTGGTTCAGCCTGGAGAAGAGAAGGCTCCTTAAGGGGAGACCTTAGAGCAGCTCCCAGTGCCTAAAGATTTCTTGTCCTGGCTGACAAGAAATCTGGAGGGGCACTTTTTACAAGGGCACGTAGGTACAGGACAAGGGGGAATGGCTTTAAACAGAGCAGAGATTTAGATTAGACATTAGGAAGAAATTCTTCCCTGTGAGGGTGCTGAGGTGCTGGCACAGGGTGCCCAGAGAAGCTGTGGCTGCCCCATCCCTGGCAGTGTTCCAGGCCAGGTTGGACACAGGGGCTTGGAGCAACCTGCTCTATTGGAAGGTGTTCCTGCTCGTGGCAGGGGGTTGGAACTGGATGAGCTTTAAGGTCCCTTCCAGCCCAAACCAGGCTGTGATACTATGATAAGCACCACTTCTAAGCTGTCTCTCTTGTCTGAGAGTCGTTCACCATTGCCTACAGCAGAGCCATGGTGCGACAGTGTTTCCTGGGGCTGGAACTGTTGCAGGGCCACAGAACCAGCCCTGGAAAAGCCCTCACCTCCCTTTCCCAATGCGGGCAGCTCATGAGCGCCGTCCGAGGCTGGACACGGAGGGAGAGCTGGCTGACCCGAGCCCTGCCCCAGTGACGCCAGTGCAAACTGGAATCTCCGGTGGGGCGGAGGTTGCGATAGCCCTTATCAGCCCCCCTCACATTTGTGCTGTGTGGAAGCCAGCCCCCTCGGGGCTCGGACACCTGTAAATGTCATGGCAGTTGTCAGCCCCACAGCAGCAATGTCTGGCTGGGCAAGGAAGCCACGGGAGGTGGGTGATGGTGGGAGCAGCACTGCGGATAGGCTGTTTGGCTTTCCTGAAGCCTAGATTGCCTTATCTGAAAGGCCATCTGTGGGTTTCATTTATTTTTAGGAGCGTTTAGAAGTCCATCTCCTTTCTTGGATGCTTTGTGGAAAGTTGTGCTCTTTACATGTGAAATTAGTGCTGTGGCATTTCTCCAAAGTGATATCTATCATCCCCCGGGAGAGGGTGGGTTGATTTCTGAGCTGCCACGTCAGGGCTCACGTAGCGGACGTACAGCAGCTTAGCGCCCTTCCCCTATACATCATGCACATGCCACCAGAGCATCCTCAGCGAGGCCTCCTGCCTGCTCTGCTGCAGCCTGCTGCCTCACAAGGCACAAGCAAAAGCAGAGAGCTTGGCTCTGCCTGGTCCATGAGCAGGATGGCTGCTATGGCAGGGAGGTCTCCTGCAAGAAGATTGTCCCTGGCCCCTGCTGATCCATGCTCTGCCAGCCATTAGCCTTGCTTTTAAACCCTGTGGCAGCACACGGCAGTCAGCCTGGACCCAGGGTGGTTTGAAGTTGGTTGCACCCCATGCAAACAGAGTTTTTCCTGGAGACTAAGACCTTTCACATGCTGCTTTCCTGATCACCTCTTCACAAAACGCAAGCTGGAAGTTGGAAATGTGCTGTTTGGTTCATCCCAAGCTGCACATCAGGTGTGGGTCTGGTGCCAGGCTCACCTTGCCAGCTCTCTGCAGCCTGAGCACTTGGACTTTCCCCAGGCTGGACTGGCCACCATGGCCAGCCCTCCATCCAGGGGGATGCACATGGCCCATCCAGGGGCACATCCCTGGATGGGTCTCAAAGCCCAGCTAGGACACAAAAATCGCTGGGACAGGTGATTTCATTGTGCTCTCTTCCTTCCCCAGCCTCTGCTCCGCTTTGCTTCTTCATCCTTACTTCATCTTCCCCAGCCCACAGGATGTCTTTCTGGCCTCTGTCCCTTCGCTCTATTGTGTGCAAACGAGCTGTCTGGAGCGGTGGGATGGAGCTCTGCAAGCGGAGCTGTGAGCTCAAGCACGTGTGGTTTAAAATAGCCCCTGTATCCAGGAAGCAAGCTCTGCCTGCCCGACCCGTGGCTGCTCCAGACAATGAAACGTGCTGATCTAAAAATCAGAGGCCCAGCAGGACTGGGGAAATGGGGAGCAACCTACAAGCTGCCCATGGGTTCAGCCCGGAGCCTCTGGGTCAGTGCTGTGTGCTGTCCCCACAATGGACCAAGTATGGATGTGCCTCTGGGGAAAAGGAGGAGGAAAGCACAAGGCTGCTCACTGCATCTCAGTGCCATGCTCCTGCCTTTGAGGGTTTGCTATCCATGGACT
The DNA here is from genome assembly GCF_004027225.2 of Strigops habroptila. Taxonomy (NCBI): domain Eukaryota; kingdom Metazoa; phylum Chordata; class Aves; order Psittaciformes; family Psittacidae; genus Strigops; species Strigops habroptila. Next base: position 35,082,038 of record NC_046359.1, read on the forward strand.
ATCAAAGGCAAGGCAGCGGTGGGGCTTGCTCCTGGCCTCCATCTCCTTGCTGCAATGGTCTTTGTGGAGGACTTTGCATGGAGGGGTTTTTGTGCCTGCTCCTGAGATGTTGCCTCTGTCCATGCTCAATTTTGTCGTGCTCTGCTTTCCTCCCAAGCAGGGGTGCAGCCTGAGGTTGGTGTTGGTGCCTGTGCTCAGCCACAGCAGTGATGGGAAGCCATTTGGGCACAGTGTGGCCAGAAATGAGTGATCTCCAGCCTCTGCTGGCATCAAGTGCCAGATCTGTGACAAGTACTTTGTCCACACTGCGGGTGACCTCAGCAAATGTGTGATGCTGGAGACTTGCCATTTGCATTAAGGAGCAATGCAGCAGAGCTGTGGAATGATTTGGGATGTGCCAGGCAGAGAACTGCTGCTTCTGCTCATAGACAGAGCATAGACAGGTCCTTCAGCTGCCAAAAGGCTGGTTGCATCCTCCTCAGGGATGTGCATGGCTGCTGAAACACCAGTCCTGTCCCTCCCCACCCTGCTCACTGCTCTCCCTTCTTTTCAAGAAAGAGGACGGCACTGTGAACCGGGACTTCAAGAAGACACGGACAAAGGAACAAGTCACAGAGGCCTTCAGGGAGTTCACCAGAGGAAACCGCAACGTTTTGGTGAGTGGGGGGTGCTGGGGGGCTGCCTGGAGAGATCTCCTCCTGCAGAGGCTGCCCTCGGCTCATCAGCTCCCTGCCCTGGGGAGCTGCATGAAAACTAACACAGAGAAACCCCATCCTGGCACAGGGGTGAGGGGAGAGCAGCAGAGGGCTGGGATGGGACATGCTAGCTGGAGCAGCACTGCTTGAGCCAGATCCAGGTCTGCTGAGGATGCTCAAAGGTTGGTTCCAAAACCTGCTGGGAGGCACAGCTATGCTCTGCCCCCTCCTCCTTGGGGCTGTCAGCAGCCTCTGAGCTTGTTTTGTACACCAGTATGTGATGGCAGGGGCTCCCACCCTGGCCAAGTGGGCAGCCCTGCCCATGGTCTCATAGGAAGGGTGGCCAAGGCATCTCCCTGCCTGGGCCAGGTGCCCTCCACATGGGCAAGCCACCATCAGCATTTCCCAAGTTTCTTTATGTTGCCAGGAGAATAAGAGATGGAGCTGTAAACAATTTACAGCGACTGTGTCAAATACCCTGTTTGACAAAGCACTTCCATTTTAAGCTGTACTATATAAAGCCTACAGACACAAGGCTGCAGCTGGAGTGGCCCTTGGCGCTGCCTCCTTCAAACCAAGCACGTTCACTTTACCAAGAGATAGCCAGGGATTGTTCCTGGATTTGCAGATGAAGTTGCCTGGCTGCATTTTATTCCCAAAGAGCTTGGAGCACACTCACACCATGATGCCTTGGCTCTAGACTGGGCTTCTTGGCCAAACCATTGCAATACATCTCCCCATGCAAAGTATGAAAATGTAGGTGTATTATAGTGCCCAGATACCTGCTTTGTGTGCTCCTATGCTTAGTCCTTCTATTGAAACCTCAACATGACATTATCAAAGAGGCCACTTAAAAAGATTAAGTGCTTTGAAGCAATTTGCAGGGATGCTTGAACAGGCACCTGCGTCTTGACCTGTGTGCTGACCAGTGTGAAAGCCCTTCCACCTATGGTAGCAACTTTGCAGAAGTGCTGATATGGAGTTACAGAAGCATCTCATGATGCTTGACTGACTGAGTAATAAAATGACAGATGAGGTGAAGAGTTGACCTATTAGAAAGAGTGCAGGTGAGATTAAAAAGCAGCCTGGCTGTGCATGCTGCTGAATTAGCTATTCCCCTTCAGCATGCTGCTGAATTAGCTGTTCCCTCCTTGGGAGCACCGTGGATGCAGCAGGAAAAGTCTGCAGAAGGCACTGGTTCAGCAAAAGCAAATGCTGTCACTAAGTTTTGGAAGCAACAGGAGCTCACAGGATTATGTAGAGGACAAAGGGATGAGTGGATCCCAAAAAGGAGGGGACAGTCCCAGAGGACAGGTCTGTAGGAGGATGCTGAGCGCAGGGTGGCTGAGGTGACCACCAGCATCTCTCCATGCAAACTTGGTATCAAGGAGAGGGTGCTGGGAGGGGTGATGTTCCTGCCTGCCCCAGGCAGCAGTTTTCATGTAGGCTTCACACAGCAGTGACAGCTTGGGGTGTGTGTTTGTGTCTTTTCAATTCCAGAACAGTTACCTTAACCGGTTGAAGGGTATCCGCGCTACGCTGGAGACGTCCCCGTTCTTCAAGTGCCATGAGGTAAAGACTCATGTTCAGATAGATCTGCTTGGAAATGCAAATGGTTTAATCTCAGCTTGTCCAAGGAGAGAAGTCAAAGAGGCTGTACATTTCTACAGTTTTAAATTTATCCTTATATCCATATTTTCATACCCCTGTTTATCTAATACTGATGTGGAAATACACCTGATGGCTCATAGATGTTCTGACGTGGGCTCAAATCTACTGAAAGCCAATGTTCATACAGATTAAAAGTGGTTTACGAGGAATTCGGGCTGCTTATGGGCTTGTACAACTGGTAAAAGTCTTTAGTGTGGAAGTATAGGAGTTTTCTGGAGGGGAACGCCTGGCTGAATGTGCATCAGGTATCCCTTGGCTGCTCTGTGTGATCAACAAGGCTTCAATGTAGCCATAAACTGCAGATATTCTGCAACTGATTTTGCTGAGCTGGCTGGGGCACCATGGTAAGGACTATTCATAGAATTATAGACTCCTAGAATGGTTTGGGTTGAAGGGACCTTAAAGCTCATCCAGCTCCAACCCCCTGCCACAGGCAGGGACACCTTCCACTAGAACAGGTTGCTCCAAGCCCCTGTGTCCAACCTGGCCTTGAACACTGCCAGGGATGGGGCAGCCACAGCTTCTCTGGGCACCCTGTGACAGCGCCTCAGCACCCTCACAGGGAAGAATTTGTTCCTAAGATCTCATCTCAATCTCCCCTCTACCAGTTTAAAGCCATTCCCCCCTGTCCTGTCCCTACATGATTCCCTTAGAAACACCTTCCTCTAGAAATGAATGTCCACGAAATCAACATTTTCTACAGTGAAAATTCATCTCTGGTGGGAAAACCAAAAGGAAGCACTACATTTTTTGGCGGTTTCAATGAAACTGGACTACTCCATAATCTAATTATACCATGTTATTGCTTCAGCATTGGCAACGAGTATTTGTTATTGCATCTGCTTAACAAAACGTGAGAGCGCGTGTCCTTGGCATGTGTTGTCTGTGGGCAAAAGAGCCTCATAGGAACCCTCGACTCAGAGAGCAGGAGCCACAGCTCCAAGAGCCCACTGCCCCTCACCAGGAGCCACATGAGCCACCTCAGCCCCAGCCACACGTGGTAGGGAAATGTTGAAACCCAGGGTTTCAGGTCAGTTCAACACAGGAAACAAAATGCTCCCTGAAACCAAGTGCCAGGGTTTCATTTGAAAACACAGAAACAAAACAGCCTTTCAAGGAGGTTTTGAAAGGAGTTTCCACTCCTTAAAAATTAAAAAGCAGCAGCTTTGACTTTCTGTCCCACTTTTCTAAGATGAAGCACAGCAGAAGGTCTGCCAAGCTCTGTGTGTCCCTCCTCAGAGCCCTCGCTGGGCAGGGCTCCTCTGAGGAGCTGCAGGAGAATTTGGAGACCTAGGACAGGCTTTTCCTTAATGTTAAAATACTCTGTCCCAGCCAAGAGTGGGCTATAAGAGCTTAGAAGAAGAGCTCAAGATAAGCATTTCTGAGAAATAATACATATTGGACCTTGGATGTTTTCCCAATGCGCTAGAGGAGGAAGTCTCCTCAAAAATGTAAATTCATAATAGCTTTTGCAAGCAGTACGTGCTTCCCGTTTGAGACCTTGTCTAAAGGCAAACCTCAGACTAAACCCTGCTCATAGCACAGACGTGGGAGTCCCCAGTAACACGTAGTGCTGCTCTTTCAGGGGCCTGACACCAGCTGGATGCCCCTAGAGCTGTACTCCTCCATGTATCTGCGCAGTGTGTGGGGCAGTCCTGGCTCTCAGCATGCTGTGTCCTGTCCTGCCACTGATACAAGGGCAAGCGAGTTCGTCATCCACCAGTTCATGCACGTCAGGCATAATTTGGAAAGCAATCTTCACGTGGGCCAGCTCTGAAGCATGCCTGTTAGTAGGCAATACTACAGAAAAGCACCAAAACCTGCGGAGTGAGAGGAGCAGATTCAGCAGAAGAGCACGATGGTGCATGGCCTGACTCTGATGTGTGCTCCCCAAGCCTTGGGTAGCCACAGCAGAGCTGCTGCTGGGTGGCAGCCTGGAGGCTGGGCTGAGCTGGCGGTACCCATGGGCTGAGCATCTCTGCTCTGTGAGTGGTGAACATTGGGCTTGTGAGGTCTTGTCATTCTGCGGCAGGGCTTGAGGCTTATGTTGTCAGAGGTGATGTGCTTCACCTTCCCAAATTCATCTGTGGGCTTCCTCACACTTGCCCAGACCAATAGTTGCTGCAGGATTTTCTCAAAGGTGGATCAGGATATGAAAGAGCTCTTCAAAGCAGATGCAGCTGAGTGAACTCACAGATAAGGAAATTCATCTACATGCACCTCTGTAACTTGCATCCCCAGAGCACTGTGAAAGGGTGTTCTAGGGAGAATCTGGGTGCAATTGGATGGTGTTCCAGGCAGGGGACAGCACATAGCAAGTGACTTGTACCTGGAACATACCCATCCCTGTGGTGATAGACGGCTGCAGGGCTGGTGAGCGTGAATAGCACAAGCTGGTCACAAAGAACCAGCCTTGGAAAAAATCCCTATCTGATGTCTGAGACAATTCATCTCATTCCTTCTCTTGACTCAGTTTCCAAAATGATATCTCTGTCTTTTATGCCCATGTTTTTGTGATCCTCTCCTGCTGAGAGCTGGGATTTGTATGAGTAAATCAGCTTGTTTGAATACCCCATTTGCATGCGCACCACAGCCAGCAACACACAGAGCTTGCTTTTTGCCCATGCAAAATCTCGGCATCATCTCTTGCAAACGCAGCTTGAGATAAAGTGTCTGAAAGCCCCGAAGCTGGCTGGGATTGAGCAATAGGAGCATCACTGACTGGTCTCTCCTCTCTGCAGGTAATCGGGAGCTCCCTCCTCTTCATTCATGACAAGAAGGAGCAGGCCAAAGTCTGGATGATTGACTTTGGGAAAACCACCCCGCTGCCGGAGGGACAAGTTCTGCAGCACAATGTGCCCTGGGTGGAAGGAAACAGAGAGGATGGCTACCTCTGGGGGCTGGACAACCTCATTCAGATCCTGACAGAGTTGTCCCAGAGCGAAGACTTGCATTAAAGCCATGCATCCGACTCTGCCACTACCCCCAACCTGCCCCCGACTGACTCTTCTGAACTGCACTACAAGACACTTTCCAGCCCTGGCCCTTCCCATTTGAAAGCTATACTCTCCCTATTTAATGTGTTTTCGTTGTGGTTTTTTAGGTTGTCTTGATTCCCTTTTTTCCCCTCCTCTCCATGTAAATAGAGAGCTAACCTGCCAGAACAAAAGTGAACTTGAAACCTTGGCTTTGCAGTCGGTGGGAGCACGAGCCATGCCGGCCAGGATGGGGATGCTTAGGCGAGCGCATGCTTTGCCTATCGCGCTTATGTCTCTTGCAAAGCCTGATTTTAAGAGGACCTTTAAGAGGGCTGGTGGAGGAAGGAACCTCTCCCTGTGCTGGGGTCGGTAGTATCATCCTGAAAACCTCAATGGCCATGCCCAGGACCCTCTGGCAGCCAGCCTGCATGAGCAAGGCCTGGAGATGTTAACGGATACTGGGGTGGGAGCTCTTTAGTTGTCTTTGCCAGCACCTTTCAGCCTAGGGAACTGGCTGTGCTGAGTCCTTATATGATGCTAGAAGGGCAGAATGGGGTTTTTCTTTGTGTTCAAGACATCCCGTAGCAGTTATCATCAGGTGGCACTGGAGGGCAAGGGTTTCTCTCCTGCTGCAGGGCCATGTGGTCGGGCACAGGTATTTACCATGGCCAGATGCTTCCTACCCATGTCCCCCATGCTGGGTGCACTGGCACAGTGGGTAGCACTTCAAGCTCCTCTCTAGAGACCCTGCTTGGAGCCACTTCCAGCCCTCCTTAGCTGGGGTCTCCAGCCCTCCATGGGGAATAAAGACTTTGGGCAAGGCTGGAGGAGAGAAAAGTAGCTTACAAGGGACTACTATGAGACCTAAAGTAGCCATCCAGGTTGATCGGTCGTCTTTGGCTCTTCAGCGCTCTGTGGGCAGCCCCAGCGCTCCCGCTCCTGCAAAAACACCCAGTTCCCTATTTAGGGTGGAGGCTATTTTTTAACTTCCTGGAACATTTGAACTCAGCTGCTTGCTTGCAGCGGGGCTGGCTCTAAAGGTCAGCCATAGAGAGGATGGTGGGGCAGGGAGGCTGCAGGGCGAGCCAGGGAGCCCCTCATGGTGAGGACGTAAGGAGCATGCAGGAGCTTGGCAGCCACGAACCCATCCCCTGCTCCATCCCCAAAGCCACTGTCTCATCTTGCTCCCAGTAGCGATGCTCCAGAGCCCCTCTGCCATCATTCAGTGGTCCAGCACCCTCAGTGGGAGCTCTTCTCCTGGAGCAATAAGGAGGAGCTGGCCATCGCGCCGCCTGCAGCCATGCCCTGGCCTCTTTCCCAAGGATTGATGTCTCCTAAGGTTTTTCTCAGTTCATCTCTCACCACACAGATGTCTTCAGCTCATCTGATGCCATTGTAAATGGTTGCACTGTTTTAGCTCCTTGCCAGGCTTCCTAGAATAGCCCGTGTGGAAGTGCCTTATAGACTTGCCTCTGTTCCATTAGTGTCATGGAAAAGGTTGGGATTTTTTTTTTTAAGTTATATTTATTTTCATCCCATTTTAATTGCACAAAACACTAAAACTTAATGCATGGAATCCCTCTTTTTTATTTTTAACTGTGTTTTTTTTAAACCATCCCTTTTCCAGCTCTGGAGAAGGAGTATGAACAGATATGCATAGATACGTACCACTTACCGCTGTACTTTAGCTTTGAGCTGCTCTTATATATGTATATTATTTTTTAAGCCTGTTTATAAACCAGATTCCTTGCTTCGTGGCTTCAGAAGAAGCAGATTGTTCCTCTCAGATGTCTTATGCCTTTCTGGAGGCTGGAAGGGTTGCTGTGAGGGGGGTTCCCTGCTCCCACCACCCCTCTCGATCATTGGGTAATACACAAAACAATCCGAACCGGTTGCAACACCAACGCACAGTGCCTGTAAAGAAGTCCTGTAACCTTGCAAATAAAGGCATATGGGAAGCATTTGCCTGGTGTATGGTCTGTGTCCGCTCTGTGACAGCCTGGGAACAACGCAGAAGCCAGATTCCACGTCTCTGATGGTTTTGGAGGGAATCAGGCTCCAGCTTTGGTACGTGCCGGGATGGATCCTGATAAATGGGATCTGGCTTGGCAGGGAGCAGGGCAGGGTGAGAGCGGAGCCAGGGCTGTGGTTGGAGGGTCCAGACTGGGTGATGCCCGAGTTTCTCCATCTCCGTCCTGCAGGGAAGCCCACCAGAGGCAGCTCCACACCAGGAATGCTTTTGGTCGGTGTGGTTGTTGCTAGTGCTGGGTGATGGCTCCTGCTGGGCGGTTTCTGAGTGCCACCCTGTGATGCCTCTGCTCACACAGGGGTGTCAGAGCTGCCTGGCGCAGCTCTTCCCCTGCTCTTCCTCAGCCGCACCGTGGGCAGCGCTGGAGGGAGCACTTGGGACCAAAGGCCACCAAAACTCCCAGATTGGTTCTGCACTGAAGCAGAAATCAGGCTGCAGAGCCTGAAGGCAGCTCCGGTCCCTCCTGGTTGTTGGTGCGAGCACAGGACAGCAGGAGCCTGTCCTGGGACTCATATAGCCGAGGGGGGGCTGCCCCACAGCAAAGTCTGATTTAATGCCCAGAGCCGCAGGAGCAGCCGGGCCCAGGGTCTTGGGGTCCCTGCAGCATCTCTGCCGCTCACCATCTAAAACCATCTGCAGGAGAGACCCAGCGTGGACTCTGCTTAAAGCCTATAAACCTCTTGGTACGGGAAAGAACTCCTAGTACAGTCCTGAGGCTGCTGTACGTGCACCTAGTGGTCTCCATGGGCTCTCAGGAAGGCAGGCACGCTCCTGCAGCATCGGTACCAACAGCATTGATACCAACAGCCAGTGTTTTAATCCTAGCTCCAGTTCTTGGGAGCCACAGGGGGTCTCATCAGTATTATGTGTCTCCTCTTCCTACTTACGGAGGGAAACAGAAGCCTCCAAAACTCACCCAGCTGCACCCTGGAGTGCAAAACCAGAAGGTTTAACTCTTGGGAGTTAAGGAAACACCACGACGTTGTGGTGGAGAGGGGAAGGGTGTAAGTCAGAGCAAGAAACCCCTCGTGACTGAGTGCTGGCGTCTGCTGACTCTGATGTCTCTGAGCAGTGCCAAGCTGGGGCTGCCAGCACTGCACACACCATGGCAAGAGCCCTGCTTGCCTCGCACCTGCTTTGCTGCACCCCAAAGCGAAGCCCCGGGTTCCCTGACACTTCAGGGATTAATAGCCTAAATGGTTAATAATATAGAGGAGAGAGGCCAGCACTTCGATTACAGCCACAAAGACCAGTTTAGATACTGAGGCTTCTACTGTTAGGGAATGGAGTCTCCCAGCTCTATCCAGGGGGATATGGCAGCCTGCTCAGGCTGTAGCTGGGGAGGGGGCAGCTGATTTTCTTCTTAATTACCTGGTTAGATGCTACTTGCAAGAATGAACCTCCCATAAATGAGGAGGGGAGCAGCTGGGGGGTTGATGCAGGGCTTTGCTGTGGTTGCTGATGGGGGTCTGAGGCTTGTGTGTTGGGGGGTGTTCACAGCACATGCGGGTGGGGATTGGGAGGTCTCTAGGAAACCCCTCAAGAGGTGATTTGTCCCTGCCATGGATGATGCAGGGCAGTGGCACTGCCTGGTGTGTGTACTCCCTCAGCCAGAGCTCCTGCCCTGAGAAAGGGCTGGAGGGTCACGTTGCTGGAGCAATAAGACCTCTAAAGAAGGATCTTAAGTGCTTAAATGAGTTACCTGAGCCGCTGGCACTTCTGTTGGCCATAAGTGAAGGGGGGGGGGAGGCCGGGGGGTGGATCCCTAGCTTGGGTGTTCTTACACTGAGGTGCAGAGTGATGAAATCCTGCAACTTGGGGGTTGGTGCTGCCAGCAATGAAGCTTTTCCTCTTTTACCGCCCAGGGACCAGGTGAGTCTGGGAGCTTGGCAAGTGGGAGCAGCCCTTTGGGTTTCTCCCAGGACCCCGTCCCCTTCTGCCATGGAGGCTGGGGTGGGTTTAGCATCCTGGGGATGCCTTTCGCCTCACCCACTGTGGCTTGGGGATGCGCCCGACAGCTCCAGGGTCCTGCAGCTTTGGTAGTAACATGTAGTGGGTCAGTGCACCCCCCCGGGGTCCGGTGGGTTTAACCCCCAAACGGGGCCGCGCTGAGCCTGCGCCTTCCGCCGGTCCCTACTAAAGGAGCCGCGGTGCCCCCGCCCCGGGCTGGCGCTTCCTCCCGAGGCCAGTAGGTGGCGGTGCCGCCCCGGGAGCGTCCTGCGGGACGGGGCTGGCTTTCCCGGTGGGAACGGGCTCGGCGGGGATGCGCTCCCGCCCCTGCCCGCTCCCCGATGGGGACCTGCCCCTCGCCCCGGCAGTGCTGGGGTTTGTCGGCTGGGGCCAACTTCCCAGTTACAGACCTTGGTCTCTCCTTTGGGTCTCGTTTGTTCTCTTCCCCGGCCTTAAAAAGCACGAATTCGTTCTTTGTTATTTGTGAAGGGTAAAAAGTAAAATTAAATTTAAAACCTGGGGGGTGTCCCTCGGTTTGGTTGGTGGTTTTGCCGTGTGGTTTTAAGGCCGTGACAGAGGTCACTCTCTGCTCCTACAAGCAAAGGATGAGCTGCTCGCCCCGCGGATCAGCCCCATCATGGCCAGGATCCCGCTTCTCCCACCCCACAATGGGGCTGGGGACATGGGTCTGCATCTCCTGCAGCTCCTGCCCCTCCAAGAGAGATGCTTTCCAGCAAGGAATTGGGGCACGGTGAGGAAGGCTTGAGGAAGGCTTCTCATGGGTTTACTCAGCGATGCTCCAGGCGCTGTGTTGCTTTTGTGCTGACAGGTTTTCTGTTCCAACCCCTACTTCTCTTCCCATTCTCAGACCTGCCTCTCTTGGCTCCTGCTCAGCTCCAGGGAAAAGCTGTGCTTCCACCCCGCCGCAGCCAGAGAGCACAGGAGAGCTGCTGCTGGCGCCGCTTGAGGGGAAAGCCCGTTAAAGAGGAATTCCCACCGGGACAGCGCGGGAGGAGCGTCTGGAGCAGATGCACCCCTTGGGCCTCAGCAGCTCCTCCCGCTGCCGGCGCCCATCGCTGTCCGCTTGGGGCGGGGGATTTGTGTTTGCTGGGGCTTGGTGTTCCAGCATTAGAGGGTGGCTGGTGCACCCAACCCCCCCCCCCCCAGTGCCTGCCTCTCTGCGGGAGCCTCATTCTCTCGGCCATGCTCCTGTGCTCATGGCTCAGCATCCTCGGCTCCCGGCAGCGGGGTGTCCCCAGTACCAGGGGCGCCTCTGCACTGGTTTGTCTTCACTTAAGCCCTACCATAATCGAACATCCGGGAATGCTCGCTCTTTAAAAGCATTTTTTGGGTCACCTGCAGGCACAGCTGGCTTAAAACACAGGGTTGTGACAGTCCCCAGTGCCACAGGCTGATCCCAAGCCTCTTTTTTCTTGCAGGGATGATGAACCCAATGCCCCACAGCACCATGTGCCCCACCATTGGTATGCTGCTAAAGTGGCAGCACAAGGTGAGGGCTGAACGTGCCCCTGGGAGAAGTGATGAAAAGTGAGGCCCTTTCTCCAATGGCAACATGCATGCAGACACGAGGTGCCCTACTTTACCTGTCCCCTCCACAACCGACCTCTGCTGCTCTAAAAGCATGTGGCAGCCAAGCCCCTGGAGTGGTTAAGCGATGCTGGGGTGGTTATTTTGAGCAGGGTGCTCAATGGCACCCACGGCACCAGCACTGGCTTGGCCAGCAAGCTGCCATGGTGGCACTTGGCTGCTGCCGCAGCCTGCCCCTGCCTGGTGGCAGTGACACCACGGACCCTTTCCAGGGCTGGAGGACACGTCATCCCCACCATGCTTTGTCTCATGACATGTAAAATGACACGTGCTTCCTCCCACCGTTCATTGTCCAAGCAATGGGGACATTTAGATTGGATATTAGGAAACATTTCTTCACAGAGAAGGGTGCTCAGGCATTGGAACAGGCTGCCCAGGGCAGTGGTGGAATCACTGTCCCTGGAAGTGTTCACACATCGTGTAGATGAGGCCCTCAGTGACATGGGTTAGTGGTGGCCCTGGCAGTGCTGGGGAGCGGTTGGACTGGATGATCTTGAAGGTCTTTCCAGCCTAGCTGATTCTATGATTCAAATGTGCCCTGAAGCAGCTGCCATGTCTTTCTCCTGCCTAAATGCTTTTCCCGTGGGACACGGCTCTGCAGGGAGACTCCTAGTCCCTGTGGCTTACAGGTTGATCATTAAGGGTCGGATGGGATGTCTCTTGAGCGCTTGGTGCCGGCGTGGTGCAGCCCAGAGAGCTCCCGCGGGGCAGGCTGCTGCCGTGCTGTCCTTTGCACCCAAGAGCAGCGCATGCCTGGGTGGGACAGGCGGTGACAGTGGCCACTTTGCCCATCATCTCCTGCAGGGACAGTGGTTATCCCTGCTGGATCCTGCCCCTTGCACTGCCCAGGCAGCGGCAGGCCTCTGAATAAGCAGGATTTTACCCTGGAATTTGGCATTCAGCTGGCTTGAAACCAAGACCCATCCCTTCAGAACCTGCAGCCCTCCCTCATGCCACCAGCAGTCACTGCCCATTGCACTTGCTGCCTGCAGGTCCCCGTCTGCTGCAGGTAACCTGCCCCGGCAGCTTTGGGAGCCCTTTTGGGCCAGGCTAGGCAACGCAGGGCCAGCAGAAACAACCATCTCCTAAAATTAGACCTCCAGGAAACTCATTTCCTAGAACAGACCATTTCCATCTGGGGAAGGAGCCTTGGAGTCAGCCTTAGCCTTTAGTCCTGACGCTTCCTCTGGGGCTGGAGCAGTGATCCACCACTGGGATTGGTGCATCAACACCCGGCAGCTTCACGCCTGCATCCCAGGATGGCTCCAGAGCCCCCCAGCCTCGGTCCTCAGGCATGGGCAGGAGCAGCATTGAACCTGGCACAACAGTGAGCAATCCACTGCCCCGCTGAGCCCCTCTGGGCCCAAATTTGGGGCTGCTCAGGCCCTAGTGAAGGCGCAACTCCAACATTAAGTGTCTTTCATGGGCTCAGAGCGATGTAGGCACAGTGGAGAGGCAGGCAGCAGCTTTCCTGTGCAAACAAGCTGCAAAGAAGCCTGTAATTGTCATATTAGTTTATAGGATCAGGTACTACATTCACATAGCTGGGTTCACATCTGAATGTATATTTGGACTGCGTGACTTGAAGATTTTGAGATAGTACATGTGAACCTTGCAATAACCCTCCTTTGCATGCATATAACTTGAATTACTTGAATGTAATTTAAATTATGCTTTTCTAAATACGTATCTCTAAATGACACAACATCCAGGAGGTGCATTTCCATGTCTCTGCATTGCCACCAGGGAGAACTGCCTGCAGGCAGCCCCTGGCTTCCCATTGGCACGAGCTGCAAACCAGCCCTTCTGCCCAAGATGCTTTTGCCCCATGGGTATAAGAGCAGCCAACAGCCTGATCAATCCCAGATGGCCTCATGCAAAGCACACCTGGTTCCACTGATTGCTCCACATCACACATAAAGCCTCAGCCACTGCCCATCAGTGCTATGGGCTGCAGTCCTGTGTGGTTCTCAGTGAGAGCTGCTGCAATCCTGGATGTGTCCCAGTACTGCGTGTGTCATCCCTGGGAAGGTGATGCTTGGTTTGGGAAGGGATCTGTGTTTAAGGAGGTGGTAAAAGCCCAGCTTGGGGGGGGGCTGCAAGTGCAGAGGGAGGGTAATGGTCACTGTTGCGTGGTGGCTGCTGGAAGGGCAGTTTCCTTGGGCCCACCGTTGCTGTGCTAAGTGGGTGCACAGAGGAGCTGCAGCAGGAGCTGTGGCTGTGCTGTGAGAGCCTCCGGGCAGAGCAGCTTGTGCCTGAAGCCATGGTGAGGTGTGTGTGGTGGCTGTGTGCCCCTATAGGGCTGCTGTGGGGTGTGGAGGAGGTCAGTGGGCAGGAGATCCACCCTGGGATGTGAAGTGGGGCTTGGGGGCAGGAGTGGTTCTGGTCTGGTTTCTGCCCACTGGTGGGATGCTGGAGAAGGGCAGACCAGGGCTGTCCTCAGCTCTTCAGAGGCTTGAGGTCTGCTGGCTGCTGCCTCCTGCAAGGGCTGGTGTATTGTGAGTGAAGCACCCCAGGAACCTGCTGGTCACCCTGTTCCCTGGGGTTTTGCTGTCTGGCTTTAAGGCTGCTCTCAGAACAGGTATTGTGGTGTCTGCTCTAGCAGAGCTGGTGCTGCTGCTGCCTGTTTGAGGAGCCAGCAGAAAGCTGCTCTTCACCCTTCTGCCCCTCTTACCCCCTTAAGCCCTTCTGGGTTCCTGCCTGCAGATGCCAGAGCACTCCCTGTGATGTGGGTGCCAACAGCCTGCAGGGATGAGAAGCTGCTGGAGAACTGCCTGTTCCTCCAGGTGAGGGAAAGACCTGTTCCCATGATGGTGCTTGGATGAGGATAAGGCATGGAGGCTTTTCCCATGGTTATCTGCCTTCACTGAGCTCTGGTTTTTGACTTTCCATTTGTGAGAATTTTTGCTTTTATTTCCTTCCCCTCCCCTTCTGAGATGGTTGAATTAACAGGGAGTTAAAAAAACTCTCTCCAAGATAATTATCCCACATCTCTCTAGTGGGTTTGCCACGTGATGATGTGTCTGCATGGGTGTATTAATAGTATCATAATATTATATATCAGTTCTCATCCCAAAGCACTTCATATGCTGAGGGACGAAGCCTAAATAGAAGGATGAGGCAAGTGAAATGGAGCTTTCGGCCTCACCTCGGATCCCTCAAAGCCATGGGGTGCAAGAAGAGCCTTCTCTGAGTTCTGGGTGGGCTCCCTGCCTCTTGCTGTTGCAAACAGCAGTCTGTGTCCTCCCCCCTCCCTGTTCTTCTCCTTAAGGACAAGCTGCATGGGGCCGGCTGTGTCGGTTGTGGGGTGTCAGCAGTGGGGTGTCCCTCCCTGGGGCCAGTTACTGATGGGCTGAGCTGAGATGAACCAGGACCTGTGCTGATCCTGATGGCTCCATCCCCAGCCTCGCTGGGTGGGTGCCTGCTCCCACTTCTCCAGGGCCACACTTGGTTTTGGCCTCTTGCCATTCTCCCGCATGAACCTGTGCAAACAGGAGTGCTGTGCTGTGCAGTTCAGATCTCTCCATCTCTGACTTCAAATGTTGCCCCTGCATTTGGGGCTGTGGAGGGTGAGTATCATGGGCACATTGCATTCCCTCTTGGAGATGTTCCGCCTCCTCCGCTGGCCCCCTTAAGCATTGCTGGGTTCTCTCCATCCCTGCCCTGCCTGGTGGGAGCCTGGGAAGGGAGGACAGCCCTAAACCTGCTCTGGATGGGTAGCAGATGTCACTGAGCTCTGTGCCATTGAAGGCTGCAGCCTTTGCTTCCCTGAGGGGCCGGGATGGGGAGCGTGAGGTCTCCAACAGGACAGTTGGTGTTGGACAAACCTGCTTGTGTAAAGCTGTGTTTGCAAGGAGCCCCCTGCAGAGGGGAGGCATCCAAGCAGGGCTGGGTGAGGCTTAGCAGCCTGAAACTACCTGTGTGCCAATACTTGGGGGCAAAGCTACAAGGTTGTGGACACTGGTATGAATGAGCAATTGCTTGGAGGCTTTAGACCCCCGCTTGTCTCAGACCAAGGGAAGCCCTGACAAGCCCAGATGGGACCTCTAATGTGGTTCCCAACACACAGTGGCATTTTGGGGTGTTGCAGGAGGATCCCCTGCCAAGGTCTGCTGTGCATGGGCATGCAGGGCTGAGTCCCCAGCAGTGGGGCTGCTCTCACATGGGTAGCAGGGATAATGTGCCTGGATACACTTTAAAATGTAAAAACCACACGGAAAACCCAGGAGAGAAGGGTTGCTGGTAGGTGTGTGCGCAGGGGAAGGGTAACAGAGCTTTTCCCCTTCCCACCTCTCTGTTTCAGAGGTGCAGTAAAGCTCCTCACCAGCCCTCTGCTCTCCTGTAAGGCTCTGGGTTCTTAATCCCTTAAGAAAGCCATGTCCTGGCCCCTGCCTCCTCTCCTCAGGTGACGAAGGTGCAGGCTGGTGTCTGCTGGATGCTCTCCACTATCCAGGCTGGTGGGATGAGGGTCATTTTGGTTTGATGGGGGTTCTCCAGGCTACATAAAGAGACTCTGCATTGCATCCCAGCTGTCCAGCAAGAGAATGTATTTAACTTAAAAAATAATAATAATCCACAGTATCAAAACACAGCAAGTCACAATCCAACACTCGGTGAGATTAACAGACATCAAATGGTCCTCTCTAACCCCTCGGTTTGGGCTCTGGCACAAAAATGAAAGGTGGGCTCACCATTGGGATGCAAATGGCACAGGAAGACACACACCCATTCCCTTCTTCAGCTGGGAAAAACCTGATACATCCAAGCATGGCCAAAACTAAGGAAAACACAGACTCGAACCAGTAATGGACAAGCATTCCCCTCCCGGCCCATGGAGCAGTGTCTGTATGTATGTGGTGGGTGGGAAGGGGGGTGCTTGGGGCAACATTGCCATCACTGCTTTGATCCCAAGCCCAAATGTGCCCATTCCCTTTCACCTGCCTGCTGGAAGCATCCTTAGAGCTGGAAGACGGATTAAACTCCTCTTGCCTTGTCGGTCCTAGAGTGTATGTGAAGCCTTCACATCCCACTGTGTTGTTTTGGTGAAGAGGACAAGAGGGTGTTGCTTCCCTTTGGATGGTGGGTGGATGCAGGAGAAGCAGGACTGAATCTTAGCCTGGCTCTGGTTATGAATATGGATGACAAGAGGAGGAAGGATGGCTTGTGGGTGGAACAGGCTCTTGTGGAATTCACTGTAACTAACGCTGGTTCAGCTGGTGCCACTGTCACCTCGGGTTTTGCAGGATGCTGGTCCCATGGATGGATATTGAGTGCTGCTTTAGAAAATCAGTTGCAGCACTGCGTGAAAAGTCACTATGTGTGTGAGCATGAAGAGAAGTCAGCTAGACAATACAGGGGTGTGTTATCATGCCGTGATTAGCAAGTGTGTGGGAGAAGCCATTGCTTTTGACTGGGAGGAATATAAGATCCAGCCAAGCTTATAGCTCTTCCTGTGTCTGGGCTTTAAATGAACTCTTGGTGGTGTCTTGTAGAGGATGCAGTTTGGGTTGAATAGTAATGAATTGCACTCCGGCTGGAGTGTATGCATGTACGTGATCTGCAGGGACATCCCCAAACAAGCAGGAGGCAAGGATGGAATAAAACAACCCCCTGAAGAATGAGACCATGACTCTTTGGTTTCCTATCCATGGAGCTCAGAGCAATACCCCCCGCATCATGGGAAGACTATGACAAGGGGCCACTTTCAACAGAACTGAAAGATCTTTAATAAAATGTGTGACAGTGGATGCAGGTAGGGAGGAACATGCAGCTCCTTGTTTCAGGATGCACAGGATGTGGCACAGATGGAGGCACCTCCTGTGTCCAACACCCTACCAAATGGCACATAGCCCCGCTGACCTTCCTGGCTCTGATTGCCAGGCACATCTGAGAGTGATGCTGACCCTCTGCAGCAAGTGTGGCCAGGCAGGCAAAGGGCTGGGATGGTGGGAGCTGCCTGCCATAGCACCTTTTCCATGATAAGTATGGATCTGGCAACACCATCAGACTTAGGCAAAGAAAAACTGCATGGAAATGGTTGGGCTGACCCAGAATGAAACTGGCTTACAACTGGCCACACACTTCAAAAACACATTTGGTTTGGTTCCTACCTGGAATTGCTTTCCAATGAGTAGTACATCAGCTGTCCAGCCTGGCTGGGTTCAAGTACCAAGGAACTATTTCATTAAAGCCCTTTTTTTTTTTTTTTTTTTTTTTTTAGGTTTTCACAATGGGAAAGAGCAGCAGAAAACACTGTGGTGTTGGCAGATGGGGGTGAAGCAACTGCATTTATTCTTCATTACCCACTATCACTCTTTTAGCTGTAAAACTTGCATCTAAAACATCTATATTTATAAAGCAGATGATGATGCTGGGATTGCCAGGTGCCTTCAAGCAGACCAAGCGTTCACTGGCTGTGACCTCTTGCTATGCCAGCACGCAGATGGGTTGGTTTGCAGTGGTGGTGTGGCACAGCGGGCACTGGTGGATGACATGGCACAGCTCCTGCAAGTGGGAGGTGAGTTATCCAGCCCTGGTGTTGGTGGGTGTCCTGGAGGAGATGACTTTTCCCTGTGGTGCTCCAGCAAGAGGCATGAAAGCGCTGGGTGGTGAATTTGGCCCTAAAGAGAAATACAAGCACTGGTGATGGAGGGGAAAGCTTCAGATTAGCACTCCTACCTGTGTCTTCACTGTGTGGCTCTTCTCACCAGGCAATCTAATCTAGTTGAAGATGTCCCTGCTCATTGCAGGCGGTTGGACTAGATGAGCTTTGAAGGTCCCTTCCAACCCAAACTATTGTATGAGTTGTAGGCACCATGCATGTACCTCCAGCTTGCTGCCAGCTTCCCCACCATGGCCTCCTCGAGAGGCTGGGCTCTGCCTGGCCTGTCCCTCACACAAAGCTCTGGTCTCTTATGAGAGGCGGAAAACCAAGTTGCAGTGGGGGTGTGTGTGGTATTGAAGATGGAAGTGAGCAGACCCCCCTTTTGACCACTAAGGCTTGAAATCCCTCCTGCAGCTCAGCCTTGGAGTTCACTACAGCACATCTCCCCACTACTTGCCATAGGGAGACCTGAAACCAGGCTGAAGGGCTTGCTGTTGCCTGAGAGCGAGCTGCTGTTCACCCCTGGGCTCAGGGGTGCTGGTCTTAATCAGGACTATTGCAAAAATCAGAGGTGTTTATCATCATTATCACTGCAGCAGGGCAGCTTTGGGGAAAGCACTATTTGGTGCCTGCTTCCTGGTAGCAAGGTCAATCTATAAAGTTGTTCCTGTCCTAAAGCAAGGAGCAGCAATCTGTCTAGTGCTAATTAAAATCCGTTAAGCAAATCCTCACAACAGGCAGAAATAAGGCCTTTCATCATCATTTGACAGATTTCAGAACCTCTGAACTGGCGTGCTGGCTGTTTTCTTGGCTTCACCAGTTTAATAGGTCAAAAATAAGACCTTTTTATAGACCCTGAAGGTAAATGATAAACCCCACACATCTCCTGTGCAGGGCTGCTGGTGCCAAACTCTCCTATGCAATAAATGTGGCTAGCACACAGATGTAACTGAAGCGATGCTCTCTGGAGACCCATGGCCCACCTGAATAGGGCAGCATTTCCATACAAGCCCTTCCCCAACTAATCCAGTTCTCCCATCCTCACTAGAGCACGGGGACAGAGAGCACCAAACATGGCCCAAAAGGCCAGCAAAACCCTGAAGATGCTGACAAGGAGCTAATCCTGCCCCTTCTTGTTCCCAGGGGACCTTTTGTATAGGTGCTGGGTCTGATGCCTGTACATCTGGTGCCACAGGAGATGTGACCTCTAGCAGTTTAATGCCCAGCTTGTTTAACCCTCCACAGTCTGAGACTTCCTGCCCTGCTTGTCCACTGGATGTTTAAATCCATCTTCTGAAAGGGAATCCATCCTTACAGGCAGCAGAACAAGTTGTTCTTAAGCTATGCTTGGCTGCTCACATTGCACAGCTTCTACACCCAGAGGCTTTGCTTGGTTTCTTTTCAACACCTCTACCAGCTGGCTTAGTGAAAATTGTCAGACACGTCCGCAGAGGCTCCTGCACATCCATCCTGAGACCACAGCACAACTAACTTGATGCTCAGGTGGCACCTGGAGTTAGCACTTGAACCAGTCATGCTGTTTTGGCAGGTGTGAGGGGTAACCATTGCCCTTGGTCATTGTGCTCTCTGCAGCTGAGCTGGCAGGTTGTTTGGGTGTTTAATAACTACTTATAAAACTCAAAGAAAGAGTTCCCACCAATCACAGCAGCAGCTTGTGAAGGTGTTCTCCAGCTGTGCTACTGATCTGTTTGCTTCTGGTTATGATTCTATTTACCCCTTATTTTCGCAGGTGGGAAATGAAGGAGCAGGGCTGTTCTGCCTCATAGTAAATGCTGAAGCTCAATTCAGTAACATCTGTACAGAGCTGCAAGTGCTCCAGCACAGGTCACTGAGCAGCCACCTCTCAACCAGTCCTTTTGGCAGAAATGGTCAAAGAGAGTTGAAATTACTGAACACCATGAGCAGAAATCCTTTTGATGGGTGCAGTGGCAATGGTAATCTTGAGGAGCTCATCCCTTGGCTTTAATGCGGATGTTGGATGGCTCTTGGGTTCCCTCTTTCTACCAGTGACCTAGTAAAAGCTGACTGTTCTCAAAATGCTGCTGTCTTGCAAGTGTCTCCTTGGCAAAGCAAGGTAACTCTGCCTCACCTGCAGTGTCGTGGCAGGATAACTGTGCTGCTTTGCCTCTTGAGCACTTCTAGCCCTGGACTAACAAGAAGCACTGGCCGGTGCTTGTCTTCCAAAGAAACCTGCCTCACTGTTGCCTGCGTTGTGTGGCTTTCATCTCTCTAAAAGTTGATGTTTTTCCATCTATCTTCCTCTAAAATTACAACTGAGCAGTTCTCCTGCCTGCACCATGTTACAGATCTTTGCTTTCTGTGGAGCAGCCCAAAAAGCTGAGTTCAGCATCCCCATTTGGATACAGGGTAGTTGCTAAATACGTATTTCAGGCTGGTCAGCATAGCAGCATGAGCCACTGCTTAGGGTGTGAGGCAAAAGAAATGTAGCCTGAGTTATTCCTGTTGTCTGCCATGGGCTTGCTTTGGAGCCTGTTAATTTACTGCACATGGCTGTTTCTCAGCTGTAGTGATCTGTCTATCACCTACATTGCACGGGATTACTGTTAATATTTGGCCAGGACCCTCCCTAGGTGAGAGCAGCAGTCTGGGTTTGCCCCCTTTCAGCAGAGCTCTCCCACCACCTCTCTGGATTGGAAAAGCAGCCACGTCCCCCTTGGCTGATCTCTTCTTGCCCTGCTGAAACATCAGCCAGGATCAGAGCTGCCTGGATGCCCCATTTAGCTCTGTGCATTGTGAGTTTAAACTACAAAACCCAGCCCTACCCCATCTGGCCACGGGCCTTCCAACCATGACTGCTGCTGAGACCTGGTTAGCACCAGGTCATGATACTCAAGCTTTGGATACTTACTCTGGAGAAGCAGAGCAGGGATGCTGCTCCAGCCAGGAACACATGCCGAGCTGTAAGGGGATCCACTTCCAAAGCACGGAAACACTGCCAGCAAGTCCCTTTCAGGGGAAAGGAGAAAAAGTCGTCTTTTGGCTCCCCCAGTATTGTTTTACAGTAGAAGCCTTTGGCAAGCATCTAGAGTCAAGGTGCTGCAGGGCACTGGTCCGTTGCTAGATAACGTCCCCTCAGGGCTGGTGGGAGGTCTGGTCTTCACATAGTGCCAGTGGATGGAAGTAGGGGATGGTCTCGGTCCATTTATCAGTACAGCATGATTTACAGCAAGCACGTTTCTCAAGATATCTGCACAGACAGAGCTTCATTGAGCATCATATATACACAGTGAGCAGGGGAGGCTGGGCTGAGCCCTCTGCTACAACGAAGCAGTCAAGGATGGACTCTCAGAGTGGGGAAAAGTACAACTGGTTTGCTTTTATATACTGTAGATGTATCTGTTAATAGCTCCTTGGCATTTGATGTCCACAGCCAGTTTCCTTTAACAGTGAGCATAAAAAGGAGGCAAAGCATCTTCAGCTACTCCCTCCTGGGAAGAGGGAGGAAAGCAGCATCTCCTGCTCCCCTGGCTCAGCTGCCTGCATGGATGCCACCTTTGCCAAGGGTGTTTCCTTCTCCTGGCACCATCCTCCTCATCAGCTGCCCATCGTGTGCTGGCCAGGACCAGTCCTACCCCACGCTGTGCTTGCCCCATCTCTGCTGCTCAATGGGATCAGTGCAAGTCTCCGTCGGCTGCTCTGCACCTCCGCTCCGCTGGATGGGCAGATGGACCAGGTTCAAACAGAACAAAACAAAACAAAAGGAAGAAGAAGAAGAAGAAAGACAAAGGGTAATGAAAAGGTCCGTGGCCCAGAGCTGCCAAAGGAAATCTCTCGCCGTGTTTCTCTGACCATACTTGTCCCAGCCACTACAGCTGCTGTGGGATCCCCTGTTCCTTGTAGCCTGTGAGGAGGGAGGGGAAGGGAACATGATTAGTGTTAATTCCTAATGAGGACCCTCAAGTGAGCCACAAGCCTGGTTTACCAGGCAAACTATAGGGGGAAAAGAGGGGCACTGCCCTCGTCAGGCTCAGCCCTGCCTGGCTTTAGCCAGTGCTTGTCCCATGCAGCCATGGGGTGCAATCCACCTTCCTGGGCACAGGAAGGCAGGCAGCCTTGCTGCTGCAGTGCCTGCCTGCCACCAGCCCTGGCATGGGCAGAGGCACATCTGCTTGAAGAGGTTATAAAGGCGCAATAGGTACTGGCAGCCACCAATTCCAGTCCAGCTCAATAACATAAAATTTTTATGGAATGTGTTTTTCTGCAGCATAGGGGAAATGTATGCCCTTATATACTGCTCCAGACACGGCTGTTCCCAAGTGCTGACCTGGCAGCTCGGTGGCTGTGCATCCGATGCGCATCTCTACTTGTGATCTATGTCAGAACCTGGTCCTTCCAAAGGACTGCCAGGTAGGAGGAAGCTGGTTTCCCCTATCCACCTTCTTGTTCCCATGCTGGCTTTTGCTAACAGAGCTCTCCAGCAGCAACCAATCTGCATTGCATTCTGTGGAGGTGAACAGACATCTCTTGGGCGAGAAAGTGGATGCCTTTAATCACAGGCTGATGTGTCAGAGTTCACACAGGACCACAGCATGCCTCTGGGCCCTTTCACTAATGATGTTCTCCTGCCTTGTTATGCACTTGCTTTGCTCCAGCCCAGCAGAACTACAGCTGCTTTTGCTGGGGCACAGCAGCCGCCAGGTGGAACTGGAGAAAACTAAGTTGTTCAGCAGCAAAGCCAAGAACACTGGAAAACTGCCTGGATGCTGCCTCCTCCACTCCCCCTCCTCTTCCCATGGCTACAAGGTTTAAAGCAGCAGAGATCTTGGGTCTGGGGCCATGCTGTATTTGCTATCCCATATGTAGTGGTCTTGAGGGGAGTTTGCAAATCCCATAGGGATGCCCTCACAGAGGGGCTCCTTTCCTAAGGAGCCAGGAAGGGCAATAGTAGAGTACCCATAAGAGAGCACCCACAGCTCTTGTGCGCATACAGGATAAGGAGAAAAATACTGGGTTTTTCAACACTTTCCTAGGTGGTTGCAATGACTGCATCAGAAGCTTTACCTGCTTTCTTTTTAACAGAAGCTGGGATTGTTACTACAATAGTACCAATGCACAAGATCTCTTTTTTAAAGAAGGAAAGAAACTGTCCTTACCTTCACTGCAGTGAAGATCTTTCATCTAGAAACCTTTTAAAAACTTGGAAGTTTTCTTTTTCTTTATTTAAATAACATAAGTAGCCTGTCATTTTTATATTCTGCATTTCAAATGAGTCTGAGATTTCACATCTCGGGATGCTCTTCAAGCACTTTTCCATTGATGCTTTTTAATATCTCTTTCCAACCCTTACGTTAGGCTTTTGTAAAGTGCCTTAAAGCTCAACACAAAATACCAGCAGGTACCACAACCTCTATCTTTAAGGGATTTTTTGCTGAACTAAGAATTGGCCCTGGCAAATGAACTTTGTACTGTGGAAAAGTCTGTGCATTCACCCAACCTTGGCAGTCTGGATCTCCTGCTGCTAAATGAGCACAAGGAATAGAGGAGGAGATTAATGACACTTCTCAGCAAGCATTACCCTGCACTGCCTTGCTGTCCATCATATGCAGCTGAATAGGAAGACTCTCACACCTTTCACACAGCTTTTTCTAGGGCGGAAAGATGAGAGTTTCTTATACATCTATGTTCTAAATGTGAGTCAGCTCTGAAAGAAAGATGAGCTGGTTGGAAACCTGTAATACAGGCTTGTCTACACCATAGGTTAAATTTAGGTAGCACAGTAAAAAAAACCCCAGTCAACCACATGGACCAGAGCTGGGGCATGCCATAAATCCTTAGCTAAAGCAACCAAGGTGGGTTATGCTTACAATGACTTGCTTGTGTAGCCATGCCTTTTATTAAGATACAACAGAAATCCTTTCAGTCCTGCCACCAGTTTTGAAGCTGACTGGAAGCCAGTTACAGTAGCTCAGCCTGTGTACCTCTTTACATGACCGAAGTAAACCAAAAGATGACCTGTCCTATGCTAAACTTATTAAAATAGTTATTAGTTTATATATGGAAATAGTTATTACATTTCTTGCATAGGGATAGCTATTCTGTATGAAGCAGCTTTACCTTAGTACACCTGTGTTACAGTTAAGGTGCAGTTCTGGGAGCAGACAGCTCTGGGACCAAGTCGGTCTGAGTATCTGTGCTCAAAATCACTGATTTAATCAAGTTTGCTTGAAATTGCCTTTCTGTAAACCATTGCAAGTAAGATTCAGGCGAGAAGAAACCTCTCTGCGCACAGGCTGTCCTACAGGGACCCAGGGACTGGGTTCATGCAGAAGGTGGCCTTGGGATGCTCCTGAGGCTGAAGCAGGTCCCTGCCCTGCCCTGACGGTGCCATTGAGGCAGCCCAAGGGGCATTTCAGTGCTGGGGCTGTGTGGCCACAGGACAGACACAGAGACAGGTGACACACACATAGAGGCACACAGCCGGACTTGAGCTGGGAGCGGGCAAAATGAATCCCAAACAGCTTGTCCTGGCTGATGTCCATGGGGAGCTGCCACAGGGTGTGAGGAGGAGGAGGAAGAACAGAAACAAACTTACCTTGTGAAACTTTGATGGTGAACAAAAGGAGGCAAAGGAATATGAAAGAAAGAGAGAGGGAGAAATGTAACTGTAGACAATATATCCGAAACACATGGAGAACCAGAAAAGAATGAATAAATCGGGGCTGCAGAGCAAACAGAACAGCTCCTCTACCATCAGACATTCACACCAGGGCTAAGCACTATTTAAAATCCTTGTGTTCGAAGCAGGTAATTTCAGACCTCAGAGCAGCCTTCCAAGATCTGAAGGGGGCCTACAAGGATGCCAGAGAGGGCATCTTCATCAAGGACTGTAGCAACAGGACAAGGGGGAATGGGTTTAAACTTAAACAGGGGAAGTTCAGGTTGGATATAAGGAAGAAGTTCTTTACTGTGAGGGTGCTGAGGCACTGGAACAGGTTGCCCAAAGAAGTGGTGAATGCTCCATCCCTGGCAGTGTTCAAGGCCAGGTTGGACAGAGCCTTGGGCGACATGGTCTAGTGTGAGGCATCCCTGCCCATGGCAGGGGGTTGGAACTAGATGATCTTAAGCTCCTTTCTAACCCAAACCATTCTATGATTTGGAGTTCTTGTTTAAAGAGGATGGAGGAATCCTCATCTGCTTTTCAGCTCACCACTTGTGTCCGAGGTAACTCACAACCGCAGCGTGCCTCAGCCTGGCTGCGTGCTGCAAACCCTGGTGGTATTTCATATCCCTACAATACTATAAGAACTTACCCTACCGCAGCATTTGGTAGGTGCTTCCCTCAGGCATGGTTAGGGGGACAGCAACATTTAGATTTAAAAAAAAAGTAACAGGTCTGAGTGGGCAATTTGTCCTCAGAATTCCCTTCACCTCATGAAGGGTTACCAGCTG
The DNA here is from genome assembly GCF_004027225.2 of Strigops habroptila. Lineage (NCBI taxonomy): Eukaryota > Metazoa > Chordata > Aves > Psittaciformes > Psittacidae > Strigops > Strigops habroptila. The sequence goes on from NC_046359.1 coordinate 35,107,004, forward strand.
GGTTAGGATGTTGTTCTCTTCAGAGTCTCTCAAGTGCTTTCTGCTCCCTTTCCTTCCCAGGGCAGCTGTGTTACCTGCCCTAGCAGAGGCCCTGCAGAGAAGAGAGGCTCAGTGATGCTCTGCAAAGTCCCTTGTAGCCCGAGTGTACTGTAACCACGCAATCATCTGCTGCTGCTTCTGGCAAGGTCTGAGTGCTGTAATTAGCAAAGGAGTGACAAGTGGACAGCAAGATTACAGGCAATCTATCGCTACTGGCTGGCAATCAGTCCCTGAGAGCCAGCTGCCCACTGCAGGAGCAGGGTCTGCAGCAGGAGTCCCCATCCTGTGGTACCACAAGCAATGGCACCTTGGCTCATTCATAGGCCCACGCTTGACTTTTTGGCTGCATTTGTTAGAGCAAAACAACGCCTGGACAAACAGTCCCTGGCTTCTGTCCCCTGTGCCACCTCAGTGTGACATTACTGCATTGATTTTTGTGGTATTTCTGTCAAGAAACAGCACAAACCCTTTTATAACAAGCTCTGCGCAGTTGCGGAGTTCCTGGAAAGGCAATGCAGCTAATGAAGACGTGTGCTGTGTGGGCTGGGGACAAGGTGTGCCATTAGCAAAGGGAACCTTGCCCGGAAAGCCTTAGGAGGCTCATTTTCCAGTTGGTCTTGGCAAGCCAATTAGCTCTGTTTCACCTCAGCCATGACAAAGGGGCAACAAGGGGAGAGTCCAGATTATTTTGTTCAAAAGAATTCAGTATCTACCTTTGCCTTCAGACAGCGAGTAAAGGAAAGGACAGTTCCCAAAGCCATATGGCTGTTTAAAGATGATGTCTGGCATTTAATGGGGCCAGCTGGCAATCCATTTAAATTAGCAGAGAAAATGACCCATGTCATTGTGCTGCCAAAAGTAACTAAAGTGTGACAGCAAAACTGCATTCACTTAATGTTCCTTCCGCTAAAGGGCACCTTACAGGAGACGAGGGCTGGATGGGACTCTGCGAGGTCAGTTGGTCTCTTCCCATGTCCCGCTTTGTTCATGACAGATGTGGGTCTACCTGCTGTTGGGGTCTTTCAGTGACAGAGAACAGATGGTGCCATGCCACCTCTTCAGCATTTTGACTTTAGCAGAGGGAAAACGTCTCCTAATTCCACACAGATCATCCCTGCTGTTACTTAAGTCTGTCTTAGGCTAAACTCCTGCCCTCTTACATTTACTATCCTGCTGAACCTCTTCATCGCTTGCTGTCTCATGGTCCTCTGGACTTTCTCCAAGTTGTCCATGTGAAGTACAGCCTCCAAAGCTGGTCATAAGCCTCGCCACATCTTTATGTGTGCCACTAAATGTGAGGGGACCAGTTAGTGTCCTACAGGCTCTGCTCCTACCTGCCTCATGGCGTTTGTTCCCTCCACAGCAATGCACTCCTATGCAGCTTGTGACTCACTGCAGCCACCACATCCTTCTCTGAAAAACAAGTTGCTCCCTAATGTGTATTTATGCAATTGATTATAATTCTTCCTTAGCATCTTGGTCTTGTCTTTACTGAGTAGCATTTATTTTTCAGTTAATTTCTTTGATTTGCTTGAATCCATACACTGCCCTCACTGTGCCTGCCAGCCTTATAGCCGTCTCATAGCTAGCCAGGGCTGGCTGAAGGCAAGCCCTTTCAGTCCATCATCGAGCCATAAATGAAAATACTGAACAGAGCTGGATTCAGGAGGGACCTTTCAACACACCTTTCCTTATCTCATTCCAGTTTACTGTTCCAATGCATTTAGAGTACAGTTCTCAAGCGCATTTTCACCCAGGCCACAAGTCCCTGGCTTGTGGGTAGGAGCGCTGTGTGAGAACATGTCAGTGCCTGAAAGTCAGGAAGGATGGCAGACCACCACCACCACTCTGAGAATGAACCCCTCTGCCACAGAAGAGGATCAAAACAGTCTGACACAGCTTGTTCTGGACAAACACAGACTGACTTAGTTTCTTTTTATCTTCTTCATGCATGCAATCACTTGATTGATGCAGTTTGATTATTTCTTCCAGGAACTGAAGTATTCCAGATTGCCTACAATTCTTCTCTTTTTCTTCTCATTAAATACAGCATTACATTATCCCCAAATCCCTCCCTTGGAGCAAGCTCCCCCTTTTAATGGCTGAGAATTAGCACTAGAAGATGAAAGATACCATCAAGCCTCTCTAACTCCCACCCAACCCTCTACCAGCTAACAGACAGGCAGGTCCTAATTCAGGGACTCAGGAATCCATCCTGATCCATCCCTCAGGGAAGACCAGAGCAGGGTCTCCGAGCTCCAGTTGCTTCCCACCCTTCTCCTCACTGCTAGCCTCCATCAGCTTAGACAATTCCCCTTGTGCCCTTCCTCTAGCCCATCAAAATTGTATGGCACCCTCTCAGGGATGCCTGGAATTGGCCATTTCAAGGCGAGGAAGACTAGATTTACACAGATTCAAGTTGCAATGGTGTACAATTTCTGTCTAGAGCATCAAATAGTTTGTGCACAAACAAAACCCAACCAAAGCAAACTGTTTCCTCGCAGTGTTTTTAAATGAAATGTCTTATTTGTTGCATTTGAACGTTATTACCATTTTGGGTTTTTTTTAACATGAAAACAAAACATGAAAAACCAACCCATTTTGGGTCTGACAGGGTTGTTTGATCCAGCTGGGAGAAATTGATCATTTCTGTTCTTTGGTTTGATTGAAAAATGAGTCTGTTCCTTTTATTTTCCATCAACTACGAGCTGCTTTATTTAGCCATTATTTTCTCTGCATGGTAAGTAAACTTAAAAACCAGCTATTTAATGAGAAAGCAAGAAACTGCCATGGGCTGCAACTTGTCAGATTGTATATAGCTGGTTAACATAAGACATGTTGACTCCTCTTAACCTTCTCTACTGCCACCAGAGGGGCTGGGATGAAATACTGTTGTTGTGGTTGCTGGAGAGGGACTCTTCATCAGGGACTGTAGTGATAGGACAAAGGGGAACAGGTTAAAACTTAAACAGGGGAGAGTCAGGTTAGGTATTAGGAAGAAGTTCTTCCCTGTGAGACACCGAAACAGGCTGTGCAAGTAAGTTGTGAATGCTCCACTCCTGGCAGTGTTCAAGGCCATGTTGGACGGGGCTTGGAACAACACGGTTTAGGATGAGGCATCCCTGGCCATGGCAGGAGAGTTGGAACTAGATGATCTTAAGGTCCTTTCCAACCCAAACCATTCTATGATTCTATGGTTAGGGACCTCCTGGCCTAACCATCCCCATCACACGCTGCTCATCCACCCTCTGCCTCCCAGACTGGTGGGGTCCAGCAAGGTGCGGGGCACAGCTTTGGGGCAGTACTTCCAAGGTGTATGGTTTTCCCCAGGAACCAAACTGGAAAACCTACAGTAAGACCCTCCTGACCCCCAGCCCCTCTACCTGGAGGACACACATGAACAGGACCATGGAGGAGAGCAAGTCATGTTTTCAGCTGTAGCCCCTTATCTGGACAGATGCTTTCCTGCCTCTCCCCACAACTGCAGACCTGGGTCCTGCCAAACAGCAAACTGCACACGGAGGCTGTCCAGCAGAGGAACAGCAGGAGAGTGTATGATTATGAACATGTAATTATGGGATTACACACAGATTGGGCAGGTTCTTAAAGACATGTCACAGATGTACACCAATTCACAGTTTACCCTCAGAAACAGCTTAGGCTACCTCTGCTCTGTGGCTACACCTGAGAGGACACTTAGCAGGTGGTTTGCAGGGAAAAACAAAGGGCTTGTCCTGAGGAAAGCCTTTTGCCTCGCTTATGTTCAGGTTTTAAACATCCATTGTTTGCTCTGCATGGGGATTGCCCTTAACTCAGCCTGTAAGTTGAAGCTGGCTCAGCAATTAGGGGTTTGGTGAGAGGGTTTAAACCCTGGGTTTGGCAGTTGAAGATGTGCACGGGTTTCCTGCTGGTTTTTCCATTTCATGATGACAAAGTGGAGCCCCTTCAAACCAAAAAGCAAAAGCTGCTTGGTAAGACATTCTCTGGGAATGTTTCTTTTGGGAACTGCCTGCCCTGCCAGCCTGAAGGATCTCAGGCTTGTTTGTTTTGGGGCAATGCCCGACAGCCTCTGCCAGCCTTTGGAAACGGAGTGGGGTGCAATCAACACCCTGAGTTGTAAGCTGCTTCTGGCTTTGGAGGTGAGGCTGTCACCTTAATTCTATGTGATATGATACAAGTATGATACAACTTTTACACCCAGAGAAGTCTTCAGCAGATAAAGTTACAGAACCTGTATTCTAGACTGGTTATGTATACTAACTGGGTGACCTAAATTATATATCTTTATAAAAGGATTCCTCTCTTCCCCTAAATTAATGTATTGGAGGCTCCTAAAAGAGTGTAGGGGAAATCCTTCTGGGAGTAGCTATAAACACTCCTCCTCAGCCTAAGATCTTGGTGTGAAATATCAAGAAAAGCCTCTGCGTCAGTGTATTCTGGGGAGCAAGGGGAGAGTCCAGGAGAGCCCCCAGGGTTTTTCTGGGGACAGCTGGCCCTGCATGCTCCCCGGGAGCAGAACCAGCCCAAGGGAAGGTCTCACTAACCAGAGGGATGCAGCCAGAGTCACAAGGGAGAAAGGGCTTTCTTGTTCAAACACGCACACAGATGCGACCAGGGCAGGACAGTGGAGTTCACAGTGCTGGGGGCCTCATCCCTTCCTGCACTTTTCATTTCATAAAGGGGAAAGGAAGATCCTAACCCACAAGGCTCTTCCAGATGTGTCATGGGGCCCATCACAACCACCTCCCAGCCTGCTGTGTTTCTCATGGGCTTGCAGAGCCCATCCTGTGGCTCTTCTTCCCTACGGTCCGATGGCTTGCAGGGGCATTAGCAACCCCAGCACGGATAGGAGAAGTCAGGGGGGTGAGTGCACTGTACTTACTTGCGAGAATGACCATGTCCATCCCCCAAAATATACTCATAATCCAGCCAACCATCACGATCGCTGTCAGGATCTGAATCAGAGCAGCAGCAATGTTCAGCCAGAACACACAACACATGTGCCTGTCGGGGAGGTCAGTCCGGGCTCCGCACAGCACGGTGAAAGCGGATACAAACGTTCCTAGGGAGAGAGCAGCAACAAAACACCCAGTGAAAGCCACGGCTTCGTGCCAAATTCCTTCCCTTAGACCCACTTACAGCATCCCACTCCTTGCGCTCCCACTGCAGTGCTAGGAACACAGGAGGACATATGGAGGCACAGCCACATCTCACTTGAACACGCTACTTTCTCCCATTGAATTACACTGATACATACCAGGACAGACAAAAAAGCTCTTTGGGGTTTGGCTCCTTGCCTCCCACCAAACAGTAACCACTTACGCACTGTAGGCAGATGACAAGGGAGTGCTGTGCGTCTGTGGAAATACCAGTCTACCTTTTTGTCTGCTTAGTGGGTTTCTCTTGGGGAGAATATTTACTACACGGAAGCTCTACAGTGGAAAACTGCACCCAGAGTTAAGAGCAGGAATGGTTCTAGAAAGCTGTGCAGGTCTGGCAGTCTCTTACTGCTCACCAATACTGCTCTCGAGGAGCACACAGCTTATAAAGGGTGCTAATGGGGCACTGCATCTTTGCACAATACCTTCCCCAGTCACAAGTTACCTAGGAGGATCTTTTCAAACAAAGCAGGAGTAGCTAAACCAATGCTGGAGCCATGAAGCTGGAGCTTTTTGGTGTTGCAGCCGGTGGCTCTGCTTGAGAGCAACTTACAAAACTTGCAATCACTCTTCAGACTTCCTAAAACAACTCAGATGAAGGATCTTGTTGATGTATGAAAGTTAAAGCAGGGGAGGAAACCGCACCACAGCAGCCTTTACAAAGATTCTTCCTAAATATACCAAATTTACTGATCATTTATTTGCAGCTGATGTCCTGGGCCCATGGCAAGCTGAAACCCACAGCTCGGGGAAGCTCTGTCTGTCCCTCAACCAACCTGCAGAAATACACAGGCAACGAGCAGGAGAAACTGTTTCTGACCCCTATAATGTATGAGCTGTTGGCCAGCAGGTTCAGTCACCGGATCCAAGTATGCATTTCAACACTTCTTAACATTATGAACTGTCTTTGGGGTTTTTTATACAAATACAGTATTGCTAAGGCAGGTACAAAGGTGCAATGAGGACTGTACTGGATAACCTAGTTCTGTGAAATGCTTTCTTTAATGAATGTCTTGAATTAAAAGTTCTGCAGCATAATGTCCAGTGATTTCTACAAGTATTACCCTTTTTCCTGTCAAAGGATGGAAGCCCGCAAAAGCCCTGTAAGATGTGAATGAATGAGCTCATCTTCAGTGCACTCAAGCGCCTTGTTGAACTTGGGCAAAGGAGGGAGTCCCTTGGTTTAACTGAAGACAGGGAGGAAACACTGTGTTTACACCTTTCTAGAAGACATCACCAGACACTGAGCGCAGAAGGATCTGGTTAGGAGCAAAATACCACTTCATCCTGGCCACTGCCAGGGTGACAGAGGAGGTAATCTTTTCCATTGCTTTATCTCCTTCAATAGGTCACAAGGATAACAGGCAATTAAGATGCCGAAATGCTGGCGAAGGCTGGCTACAGCCCAGTTTTAATCTCACCATCCTCTGCAGGCTTCAACTCCAGCATCTTCCCAACACTCCACCAGTTCCTGAAACCCCACTCGTCTTCCTGCCACCAGCTCCATCTGATTTTATGCTCCCTCCCGCTCCCTTTGCCGCCTGGAACAGCACCAGGGCAGAGGGGAATGGGGGAGCACTGCTGGGGTGCTAGGAGGCAGCCCTATGGCAAGGAGAGGGGCAGCCTCTTCTCCCATGGGAGAAATCCCCCTGGGATTTCCATGTCTTTTGTGTCCTCCATTTGGGATTATGTGAGATCTCTGCCCCACTTCACGTATTTTTTCCTTTATAGTTTCTCTAAAGCAGAAGGAAGCCTGGAATATTCCCCCATGTTTCCTGATACTCTTGTCTGCAAAGTTACACCACAGCACTCTCTGAGATTAAATATGGATTGAGGCAAGATCAGAGACTGCGTGTTTACATTTTTCCATCAGGATACAGAATCTTGCCAAATGGAAATGAATGTCACTTTCTGAAATGAAAATGAAAACCTTTCCCTCTTGCCTCACTTTTAACTCTTCCAAGATGTTATGACCAAAAAAAGGTCATAAATGAGCAATAATTCTTAAGCTGCAGCTTCAAATCCTTCCAGTGAAGCTTTTAAGATTTTTACATCATTAGGGAGCTGTTGAATTAGCTAATTAATCCCCTAAACACCACAGTGACTAAGCTAATGTCCAGTCCCATGCAGAAAGGAATAAAGCAAACAAAGCAGCTAAGTGTCCTTCCCTGGACAGGGAATTGATACAGAAACTAGGATTAAAATCTCATGGAACTTGGCTTCTGATTCCCGCTTTAGGCCACTTTCCTACTCATGGGAGCCAATTAATTTTGCAATGCCAGTGCATTTTCTTTATTAATTATGATTAATCTTGGGGAGGTTGTTGGCATTTTTAAATACAAGACTTGAGACATGCCAACAGGCATAAAACAGTAGTATTTTTTTCTCTATTTCACATAGGCTTTAAAATGTGAAGCAGAAGAAAAAGTCTTAAATGCATTTGCCAAGGTAGATGTTTGCCCCTTAAGAAGCCATCGTAGTCACACATTGCCGAATATGGAAGCATTTGCATCTGGAAGCAGAGAGGTGGAGAGGAGGAGGAGGAAGGCAAGCAAGCTGGATCTGCTGATAGCTCCTGGCTGCATCAGAGCTGGGGCACCAAACCATTTCTCCTCCTGACCCTGCATTCAGACACTTGAATACCTATGGCCTGGAAATCATGAACTTGGTACACAAACTGCAGCTGCGATGATGTTGGTCAAATAAATCAGCTGCTCCAAAAGGTCTCAGGCTGTGAGTGTAACCAGCAAAGACACAAACTGCTGACCCCAAAAGCAGATGTAAACTGAAAGCCCCCAGTCATGCCAGTGTAAGTAAATTATAGCAAGCATTTCTTACATCTTCCCAGTGAAAAATACTCAATCCACAGTAAAATCTGGGATTATTCTAAATCACATTAATTAGTACAGGGAGGGTGGGAGCTGAGGTTTGTCCTTCTGGAGCAGCGTCAGGGCCAGGCTGGGAGGCAATGGGAATCCGAGCTTACTCTTTTGACTCATCTCGTCTCACGTGGGGCAGTGTCAGCAGCTGAGGCATCCACACGGGACTGGGAAAGGGAAGAGAGCTTCTGGGAGCCTGTGTTTGCTTTTGCTGTCAGCAGAATTAGGGTATTTTTAGGTTACACCAGTAAATATGGAAGGCTTTTTGTCTCCAACAGTTTAACCCACTGAACACGAAGAGAATGTGTTATCTGCAGGGTAACACTATAAAGGGAGAAACAAAGAAGGGGTTTTGCCCTTTCTCTCCGGTCCGTTGTCATGCAGGATAAAGTCTCTCTGGTGTACGCCACGGTTCTTCCCAAGAGCATCACCCACTGGTTTCTGGCCTCACAGAGTACACCAAAATAGTGCAAGAGGAATAGTTCACAGTTTTTTTTCCTCTTGGAGGAAAAACTCACACCCTGGAGAGAGCTCTCCTGGGTCATACTGTTTGCGTCACTCATCCTGGGTGGAGGAAGACATGAGGTCAAGCCCATGGCCTGTCTTGAGCAGTCTCCTCCATGCTGAGTGCAGCAGTGACTGTGTTATGGAATGTCTTAAGCTGCATGAGAAGTTTTTATCTCCTTTTTCTTACGAGAAAGCCTATCCTGAAAAAGCTTCAGTCAGATGTGGAGCTTGGCACAGTTCATGTGGAGGACCCAGCTGTGAGCACACTTCTGATGGCACCTCCCCAGAAACATCAGAAGTGTTTGGAACCAGGGTGCAAACCAGAGGGAGAGGAGACACCGATGACCACAGGGTAAGCGTAAGTAATTTGAGCACACAGATAACTTGTTAGTGGGCTTCCCACTAACTCCCAGATACCTGAAACTTCACAACAGAAAGCATCTGTGCTGCAAGGAAGCCACATCTGACGAGCTGTCCCGTTACAGGTGCAAGAGCAGCAGAAACCCAAATCACTGCAGCCAGGGCAGCAGCATGTGCCGATGATGATGATCCCTGCCCTACAAAAAGCTGGAGACAGGGAGGAGCTAGGAAATACACCCTCCTCTTCCCACAAGTTTGGGGATCATTTAAGACATTCCTTTACAGTGCTGAGAGAAAGGCAGAGGTGTGGTGCTTCCTTTCTTGCTCCCAGAAGGACAAATAGGACCATACCTTAACCCAGGAATTGGAGCAAAGCTGCAGGTAAGCACACAGGAATGAGATTTGAGGTGTCTGTGGGAGCAGGTCTGTTGGATCGACAGTGGGAGATGTAATTGATGTGTGTGTTTTGCAGGGAGGAGGTATACCCATGTAGCTATATTGTATCAGGTGGGTGCTCTGTGTGGGGACGTCTGATGTGTCTTTGAATTTTTTTAAGTTAAATGATTATTAGCTGTCATCAAACAGTGTTGGCAGGTATATGAGGCAGATGTGGATGTGCTGAAAATTCCTGAAATGTGCTAGTTCTTGCTTGTGTTAGTCAGAAAAACTGTGTGAGAAGGGTGAGAAGGGTTGTACTTGTTTCCTCAGTTAATATGGCATCTATTGGTCAAGACATCCTTGGCTC